>NC_137909.1:422500-625000 GCF_963457725.1 Sprattus sprattus | reverse complement strand
CTTCTTCGCAGCGACTGCCAGTCGATGGCATGCAAAATTGTGTCGCTCCAGTCGTTTCGCCCTACCGCTGGGACATGCTCCGAGGAGGTGTGAGGCGGACTCAAGCCTCGCGTGACAGCCTCGGCAACTCGCGTTCCACTTGCTTTGGCCCCTTGCCATAAATTCCCTGGTAGGGTAGACGTTCGCTTGTAGCTGTAGTGCTTGTGAGCAGAATTTGTGTTGCACTTTTGGGAGTTTGGAGAGCCAGGCATTAGACTCTGGAGAGTCTTTGAACCAGGCTATTCCAACTCCCTGCACCGACTTGCCTGCCCACCGGTCGAACTCTACATCTTGCCACTCGCATGGTCTCTTGTACCGGGATAGCTGAGGGGCCCCATCTGCTTCAGTAACGTTCGTTACTGGCACACCCTCTGGAGTTGGTAATTTCTCCAGTTGCCCGCCCTTTTTGAGCCAAGCTCTTCTCCAGTCCTCCAGCCCGTTCTGGTCCCAGGCTATCTTTCTGATGACTTCATCATCAGAGTGCAAAAGTTTCCACAACCGCTTTGCCTGCATAGCAGGAATAACGGCGCTCAACTTTTGTAGCCCCAGACCTCCGTCTCTCGCTCTAGCATAGAGCAACCCATCACATGTGGTCTGCGCTAGACCCAGCCATGTTTTTACTGTGCTACGTAGTAGCCGGTCCAGCAGTCGCAGCCGAACTATACTGTAGTCGCAGTGGTCGGCCCGGTAGAAATGCCTGGGGATTATGAAGGTCTTAAGCAGCCAAATCTTTTGAGGGGCAGTTAATGGTGTCGCCCCTACCTTATCCAGCGCCACTTGTAACTCTTTGAGAATGTCGGGTTTCTCGAGGCCCCTCACTGGACCGACCTGAATTCCCAGATATCTTACCGCCCTTCCACTTTCAACCATTTCTATTGGTGTCCCCTCGATCTGCCAGGGGGGACAGTCATTCACTTTCATTTTCATGCTGTGTTTCAAGGGGGTAACCATGAAGCCGAAGCACTTACTTGCGTGCACCTTAAGCCCCGTCAGGGCACAGAAGTCATTTAGTGTGTCGCTGACCAGCACCAGGTCATCTGCGAATGCAAGCGAGACCAGCTTTGTGTCTGCGATCTTTACTCCCTTACCGAGGCTTTCCAGTGTGTGGAGCAGTGGATCAAGAGCCAGATTGAAAAGCAATGGGGACAGTGGGTCACCCTGCTTCACACCGACTTTCATTGCAATGGGTTCAGATTGTTCTCCCCCGGCTTCAATGCAAGTTACGCCCCCGTCGTACGAGCTTTGTATTGTGTTTATGATGTGTTCATCCAGACCTCTCTGCCTGAGCACTGCAAGCAAGTGCTCGTGTGTCACCGTATCGAAAGCCTTTGCCACGTCCACGAGCACCACCGCTAGTGACTTTCTCTCCCTCCTGCTGGCTTTAACCAGACTTTGAAGGATGTGAAGATTCTCACTACAGCCAGGAGAGTCCCTGAACCCTCGCTGCCTGTCGTCAGGCTTTTAGCTAGGATTTTTTGAGGGGGGGTCCATTTTGTAATTGAACCTAACGTGGCGAAGCCCCGGTGACCCAGCAAAACTAGGGGGGTCTGGGGGCATGCTCCCCCATAAGATTTTTTTTTGAAAATAACCTTTTAAATAGTGTCCTCTAGTGGGTTTAAGGAAGATAAATTAACAAATTTAGATGTATTATATGGCATAAACATATTGAAGACATCCGCTGAGATTTTGTTTTGGATATGTGTGAAGCAGGAGCACCCTGACCTGGGAGAGAAAGCTTAGGGGCAGCTATACCCTTTGCCTCCACATATTTATGTGAGAACTCCTTCTCTGCAATGACTGTGATCAAAGCAAAGCATTGAAACAGACTGTGCCTGGAGAAGAGCCTAATCAAAGCAGTTGCCTCCCTTTTTAAAAAAAAAAAATAACCTTTTAAATAGTGTCCTCTAGTGGGTTTTAGGAAAATAAATTAACAAATGTAGATTTAAAATATGGCACAAAAATAAAAATATTGGAGACATCCGCTGAGATAGGTGCTAATTATAGTTAATATCAGATATCCTCTGTTCAATTTTCAAACTCCCTCACTATATGACTTTTTTCTCGAGCAATATTCCATGACAAATGATACGATGCCAACGTGACCGTTTCAGAGTACTTCGTTCATAAAAAAAAAAAAGCCGAGTCTGTTTCTCTGACTGACGTTTCAATTCAAAGTATGTACCTTGTGCTTGCACAGCTCTTTGCCTTCAGGAACTCCTGGGCTATATGTTAGCATTGTGTGTGGAGAGAAGGCGCTGTCAGGCGCTCCAAGTTTGAGGCTTTAAAATGCGACAGTGACGTCTGGCATATTAAGCAGAGGGTTTTTCCATTTCGCTCCGCAAATAATTCCTTCCATTCAGGCAAGAACGTGCGGTGTTTATCTTCATATTTTCGTTTAGCTTTACGCTTTGCTAGATCCATGGCATTCTTTCAGTAGCGACTGCTAGTTTGGCTAGTAGTAACTCTCTGCGACTGGGTGCACACATTAGAATGTTTCATGTTTGGAACATTAACGTTACTTGAAGACATCTCTCAAGATCGCGTGATGACACAATATACATGAATAGATACCCCATTCAAATCGGAAAGCTTTTTGTCTGTATTTCGTGCAAAATATGCATTTTAGATGTTTATTTTACAATATGAAAATTCTGTACACCAAGAGAAAAGTCAGTGAGCACTCGCGCTGGAGCCGAGCCCCACGTCAGCCGGCAAAGAGCTGCATGCGGCTCGCCACCCCTAATAGCGGTAAACTGTTGTTTTACGTGTTACAACGTGATTAAGCTCATTAACGTTTGAACAATGTTGAGAGTTATTGTGAACACGTTTAAAAAAAGTTTGACTGAGTGAAAAAAGGGACGAAAACTTAAGGCGTCTGTAGGGCGTCTGCCTAAAAGTATTGCGTCCAATTTCTTATTATTTTAGAACAGTGCGTCCAAAAGACGCACGGACGCATGCCTAGCTAAAAGCCTGCCTGTCGTGGATAGTGCAGGCTTTCGTAAGGCGCCCATTTAGCAGTCGTGAGAACAGCCGCATCAGCATCGAGCCGATAGTGATTGGGCGCCAGTTATTCGGGTCATTCAACAGCAGAGGGTCGGAGGTCTTTGGTATCAGTACAGTTCTCGCGGGCTTTACACACTGAGGTATGAACCCCGCCGCAAGCCAGCTGCCAAAGAGTTTTGATAGCTTCACACCCTTCGGGTCCCAGAGGAGTAGGTCATCCCGCCCGATGCCGTCCGTGCCTGGTGCCGATTTCCTGTCCGTCTTTCTGAGGTGTGTGAGCACCTCTTCGGGGGTGAACAGGGTGGAGAAGTGTTCGTTGTCCGCCCCGCTGGCGGCCTTGAAGCCTCCCAAGCCCTTGAAGGCACCTTCTGACCCCATCCAACGCCTTTCAAACACTTCGTGTAATTGAGGCAGCGGGACTGGGCAGTCGGTCGCTTCACTCCCGTCAAGGACATAGCTAACAAGCTTAGCCGGGTCCGTACTCATTAGTTTTCTGAGTTTATGGACCTCATCCCTCTTCATTTCTCGCTTGCTTCGGGGCTTCATCGGCTCGCCAGCTTTGCTGTTCTTTTTGGTCGCTGGACCTTTTCTTCTCGCCTCCCTTATCACCATCGCCGTAGCGGTCTCAATGGCCACTGCTGCGCCCGGGTCCTTCCTGCTTGCCAGTGTGAGCGCCCGCCTGATTTCGTGTTCGTGAGTGTACATGTCAATGAGAGCACCAGCTTGCCACCTTAATTTTCTGTTGAGGCCAGTTACTGCTTGGAACCCTCGTGGCTGTATCAGCAGATTGAGTTCAGCAGGGATTTCCTGCCTCTCCAGGTTTGCCTCTGTTGGCTGCAGTAAGAGCTTAGTGCTTCTCCTGTGAGATTGCCGTCTCATGCACTGTCTTTTCTCTTTCACTTCGTGGGAGGACCTACCTGGAAGCTGACTTGCAATTTCCACATTCATGTAATATACAGAGTATTGGCCTTGCTCGAGAGCCTCCTCCATCTCCATCAAAGTTTTTAGTTCTTTTACAGACCACTTAGCCTTGCGACCTGTGGTCTTGCCCTTCTTCATCGCAGCCATTCCTGCTGGATGTTCTGGCAGATTTCTCTGCCCACCCCGTGGGGTTCCGGTTACTGTGCGGGGTGCAACACCGTACCTGTGATTTTTACAATCGACTACCACTGCCGACAACGGTTAGGAAACCGAAAAACATATAATTTTATATTATATGATTGCTGTGTGACTTTTACAACTGATTTACACAATCCTCAGCAACGGCCTGCCAGCGGGAGGGGTCGACCGAAATTCCCTACCCTCCCAAGTAGAGGCCCCGTGGGACCTCAGCACCTGGGATGCTTTACGAAATCACCGGGGGCAGAAAGGATACTCCGGCGTACACCGGGCGCCTTTCTAGGGTGAAACGTGTGAGACGAATGGCTTTAAAAAAAGATAAAAACAAAATATTATATTTTCTGTTTAAAGAACTTGCCAGGTTCTTTTCACAGAGTTTGCTGAGTTCTGTTACAGAGTTTGCCACGTTCTGTTTACAGAGTTTGCCTCACTCCGTTTACAGAGTTTGCCACTTTCTGTTTACAGAGTTTGCCAAGTTCTGTCTTCAAAGTATGCCATGTTCTGCTTACAGAGTTTGCCATGTCCTGTTTACAGAGTTTGATTGCGATTTGTGTGTTATTTTTCTCCGGGGATTCATATGCAACTTAGGACATAGTTGCTTCAGGTGGGATTTGAACCTGCGATTCTCAGATGTTCTTCTGAAATCTAAACCCTTTGCGGGTTTCGAACCTGTGCTCTTCAGGTTCGTGCTGCCGCGCCCTACCCACTGAGCCACCGTGCTGATACAGAAACCCACCTGTCAGTGCGACCAAGTCACCGATTCCTCCAACAGTAAATTTCCAGGCTATTTCCTCTTTCAGAGCCAATCTTTATCCCATAATTGGGGTTATTGCTAGCCAACTTCCCTCAATCATTTGGATCAACTCTGATATTTATTTAGCCTTAATGTTCTTGAGATTCGTTTTTGCCCCGACCCTATGACAGAGTCATAGTTACTTTTCCATAAGAGTCATAGTATGACTCTCTTATGGAACCTTAAGAGACTCATAGTTACTGGTTAACCATGGGTAAAAAAAAGTTGGGGGTGCTGGCGCGAGCTCCATGGCCTACCCTCCCGAGCCAAAACGGTCAGTCCGACGACAGTGCACTTTTTTCGGACACTCTCTGAGGATTCCCCTTAAGCCTGGAGGATGCCAAAAAGAGGTTTTGCCACCGGGTACCATCTCGGGACTAGAGAGCTCCTTTTCAGAAGCCTCCTGGAGGATTGTAACAAGGCCCCAGAAGCTCATAGAGAGTCCGTTGATGGTGCATCTTTCTCGGGCACATGTTTTTGACAATATGGTGCATCTGGAAGTCGAAAACAAGGGACTCGAAGCTCGCAGAGAGTCCGTTGATGGTGCATCTGTGGCGGACACATGTTTTTGACATTATGGTGCCTCTGGAAGTCGAAAACAAGGGACTCGAAGCTGGTAAATAGTCCGTTGATGGTGCTCTGTCCTCGGACACATTATGTTCACATCCTGGTGCCTGTGGAGGATGTAACTAGGGGTGTAGCTGCACATGGCCAGTCCGCTGAAGGTGACCTATTCTCGGACACATTCTGTCACATCCTGGTGCCTGTGGAGGATGTAACTAGGGGTGTAGCTGCACATGGTCAGTCCGCTGAAGATGACCTATTCTCGGACACATTCTGTCACATCCTGGTGCCTGTGGAGGATGTTACTAGGGGTGCAGCTGCAAATGGCCAGTCCGCTGAAGGTGACCTATTCTCGGACACATTCTGTCACATCCTGGTGCTTTTGGAGGATGTAACCAGGGGTGTAGCTGCTCAGGGCCAGTCCGCTGAAGGTACACTGTTCTCGGACACATGTTCCTCAAATCCTGGTCCTCCTGGAGGATATAGAGGGGTCTAGAGGCTCATGGCATGTCCGCTGAAGGTGCAGTATTCTCGGACACCTTTGAGCAGGGTCCTACCCCTCTGGAGGTCTGAAAACTGTGGATTTTTTCTAAGTCCATTTTGGTTAACCATGGGTAGGGTTTTGGTTAACCATGGGTACGAAAAAGTTGGGGGTGGTGGCGGAGGCTCCACAAAATACCCTCCCGACCGAAAACGGTCAGTCCGACGACCATGCACCTTTCTCGGACACCTTCTGAAAATCCCCCTAAGGCCTGGAGGATCACAGAAAGAGGTTTTACCACCGGGTGACGGCGCGAAATCGAGAGCACCCTAAAAAAGTGGACTTAGGCTCAGAACGAAAAATAAAAAAAGTTCGACGAAGAGGTAGCTCAGCCTCTGAGTGTCCGATTTTCAAGCGGTTTGAAGCGGACTGTTGACCACACTCTCCTCCCTCTCCTCTCCTAAACCTTCTGACCGATTGGAAACCGTGACCCGCCAGGGGAGGCACCCTGTCTCACAGGTCCCACCTCCCCGCCACCGCGGTCAGCCTCCAGGCCTGGGACGCTGAGGGCTCTACGGAGCTCTCTGTCACCTTGCCGAACCCTTCTCTAGCGAGAATTTGCCCCGGATGAGTGGGGAGAGGCATATTAGTGGTTGAGGTACCTGAGAAGCACAGGTTCGAACCCCGCGAAGGGCAAGTCTTGGTGAAACCACCCATTAAAGGTGTTAGTTTCGACGAAACCACCTGAAAATCGTAGGATCGAACCCCACATGAAGCAACTCGGTCCTTGTCACATAGGTCTCTCTGGCTCAAGAGGAAGGCTCGACTCTATAAGGCTCGACACATTGCATCCTTAAAAACCTACATATAATAAGCAGCTCAACACCCCGTAGTGCAACTGCGCTACAAACTAAACAAACACACCACACAGTGGGGCTTGGCAGATCGGTATGAATCTCCGGTTTTCATGAGGCGAACTTGTGCTGATGACTGATCGTCTGAAGGCTGTGGCGGCAAGCGAGAAACGGAGCGAGCTATCTAGAATTCAATGGCGACCTCAGTTAGACGTCCAGCAGTGCTGGGAGCTCTGTGTGTGTCTGTGGGAGCCTCAAGAAGCTCACTGTGTTTGGGGGCAGTGGGCTGGGGCTGAGGGCAGTACTGGGGGTTAGGGTTAGTGCTGGGCAGTGCTGGGAGCTCTGTGTGTGTCTGTGGGACCCTCAGAGAGCTTTAATAGCAGGCAGAATTTTTGGGCCTAAAGGGAGACAAGTGTGAGCCATTGGGGCTTGCTGTGACTTAATACAGTACACAGGGCAGTGTTTGGAGCTCTCTGTGTGTCTCTCTGACCTCTGGGGACCTTTAATAGACAGCAGGCTAATAAGGCCTGTCTGGGGAGGTTTGTGTGTCTGTAGGCCTCCCAGTAAGTGAACCCAACACACTGGGCAGTGTTTGGAGCTCTCTGTGTGTCTCTCTGACCTCTGGGGACCTTTAATAGACAGCAGGCTTCTTAGGCCTGTCTGGGGAAGTGTGTGTGTCTGTGGGCCTCCCAGTAAGTGAACCAACACACTGGGCAGTGTTTGGAGCTGTCTGGGTGTCTCTCTGACCTTTGGGGACCTTTAATAGACAGCAGGCTTCTTAGGCCTGTCTGGGGAGGTGTGTGTGAAAACCTTAAGAGACTAATGAAAACCTTATGAGAGTCATAGTTACTTTTCCATAAGAGTCATAGTATGACTCTCTTATGGAACCTTAAGAGACTCATAGTTACTGGTTAACCATGGGTAAAAAAAAGTTGGGGGTGCTGGCGCGAGCTCCATGGCCTACCCTCCCGAGCCAAAACGGTCAGTCCGACGACAGTGCACTTTTTTCGGACACTCTCTGAGGATTCCCATTAAGCCTGGAGGATGCCAAAAAGAGGTTTTGCCACCGGGTACCATCTCGGGACTAGAGAGCTCCTTTTCAGAAGCCTCCTGGAGGATTGTAACAAGGCCCCAGAAGCTCATAGAGAGTCCGTTGATGGTGCATCTTTCTCGGGCACATGTTTTTGACATTATGGTGCATCTGGAAGTCGAAAACAAGGGACTCGAAGCTCGCAGAGAGTCCGTTGATGGTGCATCTTTGGCGGACACATGTTTTTGACATTATGGTGCCTCTGGAAGTCGAAAACAAGGGACTCGAAGCTGGTAAAGAGTCCGTTGATGGTGCTCTGTCCTCGGACACATTATGTTCACATCCTGGTGCCTGTGGAGGATGTAACTAGGGGTGTAGCTGCACATGGCCAGTCCGCTGAAGGTGACCTATTCTCGGACACATTCTGTCACATCCTGGTGCCTGTGGAGGATGTAACTAGGGGTGTAGCTGCACATGGTCAGTCCGCTGAAGGTGACCTATTCTCGGACACATTCTGTCACATCCTGGTGCCTGTGGAGGATGTTACTAGGGGTGCAGCTGCACATGGCCAGTCCGCTGAAGGTGACC
The DNA here is from genome assembly GCF_963457725.1 of Sprattus sprattus. Classification (NCBI taxonomy): domain Eukaryota; kingdom Metazoa; phylum Chordata; class Actinopteri; order Clupeiformes; family Clupeidae; genus Sprattus; species Sprattus sprattus. Next base: position 616,529 of record NC_137909.1, on the reverse strand, counting down.
TATTCTCGGACACATTCTGTCACATCCTGGTGCCTTTGGAGGATGTAACCAGGGGTGTAGCTGCTCAGGGCCAGTCCGCTGAAGGTGCACTGTTCTCGGAAACATGTTCCTCAAATCCTGGTCCTCCTGGAGGATATAGACGGGTCTAGAGGCTCATGGCATGTCCGCTGAAGGTGCAGTATTCTCGGACACCTTTGAGCAGGGTCCTACCCCTCTGGAGGTCTGAAAACTGTGGATTTTTTCCAAGTCCATTTTGGTTAACCATGGGTAGGGTTTTGGTTAACCATGGGTACGAAAAAGTTGGGGGTGGTGGCGGAGGCTCCACAAAATACCCTCCCGACCGAAAACGGTCAGTCCGACGACCATGCACCTTTCTCGGACACCTTCTGAAAATCCCCCTAAGGCCTGGAGGATCACAGAAAGAGGTTTTGCCACCGGGTGACGGCGCGAAATCGAGAGCACCCTAAAAAAGTGGACTTAGGCTCAGAACGAAAAATAAAAAAAGTCCCACAAAGAAGTAACTCAGCCTCTGAGTGTCCGATTTTCAAGTGGTTTGAAGCGGACTGTTGACCACACTCTCCTCCCTCTCCCGGAGGATATATAGGGGTCTAGAGGCTCAAGGCATGTCCGCTGAAGGTGACCTATTCTCGGACACATTCTGTCACATCCTGGTGCCTGTGGAGGATGTAACCAGGGGTGAAGCTGCTCAGGGCCAGTCCGCTGAGGGTGCACTGTTCTCGGACACATGTTCCTCAAATCCTGGTTCTCCTGGAGGATATAGAGGGGTCTAGAGGCTCATGGCATGTCCGCTGAAGGTGCAGTATTCTCGGACACCTTTGAGCAGGGTCCTACCCCTCTGGAGGTCTGAAAACTGTGGATTTTTTCTAAGTCCATTTTGGTTAACCATGGGTAGGGTTTTGGTTAACCATGGGTACGAAAAAGTTGGGGGTGGTGGCGGAGGCTCCACAAAATACCCTCCCGACCGAAAACGGTCAGTCCGACGACCATGCACCTTTCTCGGACACCTTCTGAAAATCCCCTAAGGCCTGGAGGATCACAGAAAGAGGTTTTGCCACCGGGTGACGGCGCGAAATCGAGAGCACCCTAAAAAAGTGGACTTAGGCTCAGAACGAAAAATAAAAAAAGTTCCACGAGAGGTAACTCAGCCTCTGAGTGTCCGATTTTCAAGCGGTTTGAAGCGGACTGTTGACCACGCTCTCCTCCCTCTCCTCTCCTAAACCTTCTGACCGATTGGAAACCGTGACCCACCAGGGGAGGCACCCTGTCTCACAGGTCCCACCTCCCAGCCACCGCGGTCAGCCTCCAGGCCGGGGACGCCGAGGGCTCTACGGAGCTCTCTGTCACCGCGCCGAACCCTTTTCTAGCGAGAATTTGCCCCGGATGAGTGGGGAGAGGCATATTAGTGGCTGAGGTACCTGAGAAGCACAGGTTCGAACCCCGCGAAGGGCAAGTCTCGGTGAAACCACCCATTAAAGGTGTTAGTTTCGACGAAACCACCTGAAAATCGTAGGATCGAACCCCATATGAAGCAACTCTGAGAGAGAGAAAGATTGAAAGAGAAAGAGCCTGGGAAAATATGGGGTGAGGAATCGGTGATTTGGGCGCACTGACAGGCGGAATTCTGTACCAGCACGGTGGCTTAGTGGGTAGGGCGCGGCACCACAGACCTGATGAGCACAGGTTCGAAACCCGCAAAGGGTAAGATTCCAGAAAACCATCTGAGAATTGCAGGTTCAAATCCCACCTGAAGCAACTCTGTCCTAAGTTGTGAATGACTCCCCGGTATGAAAGAAAGGCTCGACTCTATAAAGGAAAAGCTATACAGGGCAGAAGCACCGGACCACGATGCACATTATATCCTTAAAAACCTACACATAATAAGCAGCTCAACACCCCGTAGTGCAACTGCGCTACACACTTAACAAACACACCACACAGTCAACTGCGCTACACACTAAACAAACACACCACACAGTGGGGCGTGGCAGATCGGTATGAATCTCCGGTTTTCATGAGGCGAACTTGTGCTGATGACTGATCGTCTGAAGGCTGTGGCGGCAAGTGAGAAACGGAGCGAGCTATCTAGAATTCAATGGCGACCTCAGTTAGACGTCCAGCAGTGCTGGGAGCTCTGTGTGTGTCTGTGGGAGCCTCATGAAGCTCACTGTGTTTGGGGGCTGGGGCTGAGGGCAGTACTGGGGGTTAGGGTTAGTGCTGGGCAGTGCTGGGAGCTCTGTGTGTGTCTGTGGGACCCTCAGAGAGCTTTAATATGAAAGAAAGGCTCGACTCTATAAAGGAAAAGCTATACAGGGCGGAAGCACCGGACCACGATGCACATTGCATCCTTAAAAACCTACACATAATAAGCAGCTCAACACCCCGTAGTGCAACTGCGCTACACACTAAACAAACACACCACACAGTCAACTGCGCTACACACTAAACAAACACACCACACAGTGGGGCGTGGCAGATCGGTATGAATCTCCGGTTTTCATGAGGCGAACTTGTGCTGATGACTGATTGTCTGAAGGCTGTGGCGGCAAGTGAGAAACGGAGCGAGCTATCTAGAATTCAATGGCGACCTCAGTTAGACGTCCAGCAGTGCTGGGAGCTCTGTGTGTGTCTGTGGGAGCCTCGTGAAGCTCACTGTGTTTGGGGGCAGTGGGCTGGGGCTAAGGGCAGTACTGGGGGTTAGGGTTAGTGCTGGGCAGTGCTGGGAGCTCTGTGTGTGTCTGTGGGACCCTCAGAGAGCTTTAATAGCAGGCAGAATTTTTGGGCCTAAAGGGAGACAAGTGTGAGCCATTGGGGCTTGCTGTGACTTAACACAGTACACAGGGCAGTGTTTGGAGCTCTCTGTGTGTCTCTCTGACCTCTGGGGACCTTTAATAGACAGCAGGCTAATTAGGCCTGTCTGGGGAGGTGTGTGTGTCTCTAGGCCTCCCAGTAAGTGAACCCAACACACTGGGCAGTGTTTGGAGCTCTCTGTGTGTCTCTCTGACCTTTGGGGACCTTTAATAGACAGCAGGCTTCTTAGGCCTGTCTGGGGAGGTTTGTGTGTCTGTAGGCCTCCCAGTAAGTGAACCCAACACACTGGGCAGTGTTTGGAGCTCTCTGGGTGTCTCTCTGACCTTTGGGGACCTTTAATAGACAGCAGGCTTCTTAGGCCTGTCTGGGGAGGTGTGTGTGTCTGTAGGCCTCCCAGTAAGTGAACACAACACACTGGGCAGTGCTGGGAGCTCTCTGTGTGTCTCTCTGACCTTTGGGGACCTTTAATAGACAGCAGGCTTCTTAGGCCTGTCTGGGGAGGTGTGTGTGTCTGTAGGCCTCCCAGTAAGTGAACCCAACACACTGGGCAGTGTTTGGAGCTCTCTGTGTGTCTCTCTGACCTTTGGGGACCTTTAATAGACAGGAGGCTTCTTAGGCCTGTCTGGGGAGGTGTGTGTGTCTGTAGGCCTCCCAGTAAGTGAACCCAACACACTGGGCAGTGTTTGGAGCTCTCTGTGTGTCTCTCTGACCTTTGGGGACCTTTAATAGACAGGAGGCTTCTTAGGCCTGTCTGGGGAGGTGTGTGTGTCTGTAGGCCTCCAGTGTTTTCTAAGTCCATTTTGGTTAACCATGGGTAGGGTTTTGGTTAACCAGGGGTTTAGCTGCTCAGGGCCAGTCCGCTGAAGGTGCACTGTTCTCGGACACATATTCCTCAAATCCTGGTCCTCCTGGAGGATATAGAGGGGTCTAGAGGCTCATGGCATGTCCGCTGAAGGTGCAGTATTCTCGGACACCTTTGAGCAGGGTCCTACCCCTCTGGAGGTCTGAAAACTGTGGATTTTTTCTAAGTCCATTTTGGTTAACCATGGGTAGGGTTTTGGTTAACCATGGGTACGAAAAAGTTGGGGGTGGTGGCGGAGGCTCCACAAAATACCCTCCCGACCGAAAACGGTCAGTCCGACGACCATGCACCTTTCTCGGACACCTTCTGAAAATTCCCCTAAGGCCTGGAGGATCACAGAAAGAGGTTTTGCCACCGGGTGACGGCGCGAAATCGAGAGCACCCTAAAAATGTGGACTTAGGCTCAGAACGAAAAATAAAAAAAGTTCCACGAGAGGTAACTCAGCCTCTGAGTGTCCGATTTTCAAGCGGTTTGAAGCGGACTGTTGACCACACTCTCCTCCCGCTCCTCTCCTAAACCTTCTGACCGATTGGAAACCGTGACCCTCCAGGGGAGGCACCCTGTCTCACAGGTCCCACCTCCCCGCCACCGCGGTCAGCCTCCAGGCCGGGGACGCCGAGGGCGAAAACCACCTGAAAATCGTAGGATCGAACCCCACATGAAGCAACTCTGAGAGAGAGAAAGATTGAAAGAGAAAGAGCCTGGGAAAATATGGGGTGAGTTCTGTAACAGCACGGTGGCTTAGTGGTTAGGGCGCGGCACCACAGACCTGATGGGCACAGGTTCGAAACCCGCAAAGGGTAAGATTCCAGAAAACCATCTGAGAATTGCAGGTTCAAATCCCACCTGAAGCAACTCTGTCCTAAGTTGTGAATGACTCCCCGGTATGAAAGAAAGGCTCTACTCTATAAAGGAAAAGCTATACAGGGCGGAAGCACCAGACCACGATGCACATTGCATCCTTAAAAACCTACACATAATAAGCAGCTCAACACAGAAAGAGCTTTTGCCACCGGGTGACGGCGCGAAATCGAGAGCAGTGGCGGACCTAGTCATTTGGGGGCCTAAGGCGAAAACATAGCCAGGGGCCCTCTTCATCCGTCCTTTTAATGCAAAAAAAAAAGGGCCACCTCAAAGCAGGGGCGGACTGGGGGGAAAAAGTGGCCCGGGAGTTGTCTGTCAGAGCGGCCCACTTAATATACGGCGCGTTGCCCGCTCAATGTATGCAAAATACCCATACACTTAACATAATTTTGGATGATTACAAAGAAATAACATTATATATGTTTTTTAATAACATTTGGATCCACAAATTTGCCTGGATGGACACATGGAATAAAATGATACTGGCTATTGTAACACTCCAAGGAAGGTAGGGCCTATAGTTTGCTAGATGAATATGCTTAACTCTGGGCTAGTATCAGATGGTTAGGCCTATATGTATAACTACAGAGCCTTTAGGAATAAATGTCAGCAGAGAAAGAGTACACAATTTTTTTGATAATGATTAGGGCGACCTACATTAAGCAATATCATTTTTTTTGTAGGCTGATTAACTCATACAGCAATACCTTTTTGTATAGTAGATGGCAGCACACAATCAAAATATTTCCCCTCTACCTACATAGCTACAGTAGCTAGTTATATGGAAGAAAGTTGCATTCAGGAGCCTTCATAAGCAAACATGATTTGGCTCCGCATTAAATTATCCCACTTTTTCATTATCCACATGTCTCAAATGTTGTATGATGCAACATAGCTTTACAGGACACATAAATGTCCAGTAACAACGTAAAGAAGGGGGCAACATATAAGTCAAAACCAACTATATTTATTGACTGATCTCGAAAGTATTGGCTTACAAAAGCTAACTAAGTCTTCACAAAGAAAATAACTCAGTGTTAGGGCAAAAAGCGAACATTCACACTGTACAACCTATGAAAAGTGACAGCGGTAGCCTACAAATAAAGAAATACAGACCGCGTTAGCCACTTCACAGCGTGCTAGCCATGATTTTCTTTCGTTCCAATTCTTGGATGTAGGGTTCCACCCTTTATAGAAACCTGTTGAATCGATACATTTGGTGTAGGAAGTCCTAATTGTTTTGTTGTCAATTTATCTTAATTAGTACGCCGACAGAGAAAAAAATTTCCTTTTCCTGAAAGCAGTTCGTCGCCACAATCGCCCTTAAGGTCCGCCGCCACTGGTTTGAACTTTGTTGTAGAAATGAACAGAACAGAACATACGATGGGGTGTAAACATCAGTGGTAATGATAGTGTTGCATGCTGGGTGTGTGATTATGTGTGTGTGTGTGTGTGTGTGTGTGTGTGTGTGTAGGGGTGTTAAAGGTGTCTACGAGCGAGACATGCAAGTATTAGGCTAGAGTGATTAACATTTAATAACAAATAAACATAGTAAGACTGACGGAGGAGATTAGAAAATAGTAAGACAATAGTAACCATGAGTGTGAATACAGGTCACTAGGAGTAGTATAAATAGCAGACAGTGAATCCCGTTGGTTATCATGACAGGTATATAATGTATTCGCTTAAGCAAGGAAAACTGTCGCAACCGACGATATCTGCGGGAGGGCCGGTTGGTTATGGACTTAGGCCGTCCCATCAGTGCCTGGGTGGGCAATTTATCGTGGGCTTTCTGCTGGGTGAGGGCCTAAGGCAGTTGCCTAGTTCGCCTTAATGGTAGGTCCGCCACTGCTGGCTGGAGAAGTGGTACTGCTTTCGGTGGGGATGGTGACTTGGCTCTGTAAAATAAGAGCATACATAACAATGAATACAATACACTACACTACATCATGTGTAGGTTCAATCAATCAGTCTCTATTCAAACTGGGTCAATCTATTTACCTGGGTTGATTTTCTAGCTAGGCTTAGATTTGGCCTGGCCGCAGAAACATGAGCACCACCAAATCTTGACTTGTTCAACTGAAAAGCAACAAGGCAAACGTCTGTGTCGTGAGAGAACTATATTGACAAATTATCATTCAGTGAACAAAATGTAAAATATTTATGGTCAATTTATGAGGCCAAATACCATTAAAATATGTGGGGGTGGGTGCTTACGGCCCACAGACACCAGCAATGAACCTAAGGCCCTTTGGCCAGGACTTTGACTGGCTGCTGCTGTCTGCTGCCCTGCAGTGCCTTGAACCGGACCCACTGCTGCCGACTGCTGCCCTGCAGGCCCAGTAGGACTTTGCCTGGCTGCTGCCGTCTGCTGCCCTGCAGTGCCTTGAACCGGACCCACTAGTGCCGACTGCTGCCCTGCAGGCCCAGTAGGACTTTGCCTGGCTGCTGCCGTCTGCGGCCCTGCAGTGCCTTGAACCGGACCCACTGCTGCCGACTGCTGCCCTGCAGGCCCAGTAGGACTTTGCCTGGCTGCTGCCGTCTGCGGCCCTGCAGTGCCTTGAACCGGACCCACTGCTGCCGACTGCTGCCCTGCAGGCCCAGTAGGACTTTGCCTGGCTGCTGCCAGCACGGTGGCTTAGTGGTTAGGGCGCGGCACCACAGACCTGATGGGCACAGGTTCGAAACCCGCAAAGGGTAAGATTCCAGAAAACCATCTGAGAATTGCAGGTTCAAATCCCACCTGAAGCAACTCTGTCCTAAGTTGTGAATGACTCCCCGGTATGAAAGAAAGGCTCTACTCTATAAAGGAAAAGCTATACAGGGCGGAAGCACCAGACCACGATGCACATTGCATCCTTAAAAACCTACACATAATAAGCAGCTCAACACAGAAAGAGCTTTTGCCACCGGGTGACGGCGCGAAATCGAGAGCAGTGGCGGACCTAGTCATTTGGGGGCCTAAGGCGAAAACATAGCCAGGGGCCCTCTTCATCCGTCCTTTTAATGCAAAAAAAAAAGGGCCACCTCAAAGCAGGGGCGGACTGGGGGGAAAAAGTGGCCCGGGAGTTGTCTGTCAGAGCGGCCCACTTAATATACGGCGCGTTGCCCGCTCAATGTATGCAAAATACCCATACACTTAACATAATTTTGGATGATTACAAAGAAATAACATTATATATGTTTTTTAATAACATTTGGATCCACAAATTTGCCTGGATGGACACATGGAATAAAATGATACTGGCTATTGTAACACTCCAAGGAAGGTAGGGCCTATAGTTTGCTAGATGAATATGCTTAACTCTGGGCTAGTATCAGATGGTTAGGCCTATATGTATAACTACAGAGCCTTTAGGAATAAATGTCAGCAGAGAAAGAGTACACAATTTTTTTGATAATGATTAGGGCGACCTACATTAAGCAATATCATTTTTTTTGTAGGCTGATTAACTCATACAGCAATACCTTTTTGTATAGTAGATGGCAGCACACAATCAAAATATTTCCCCTCTACCTACATAGCTACAGTAGCTAGTTATATGGAAGAAAGTTGCATTCAGGAGCCTTCATAAGCAAACATGATTTGGCTCCGCATTAAATTATCCCACTTTTTCATTATCCACATGTCTCAAATGTTGTATGATGCAACATAGCTTTACAGGACACATAAATGTCCAGTAACAACGTAAAGAAGGGGGCAACATATAAGTCAAAACCAACTATATTTATTGACTGATCTCGAAAGTATTGGCTTACAAAAGCTAACTAAGTCTTCACAAAGAAAATAACTCAGTGTTAGGGCAAAAAGCGAACATTCACACTGTACAACCTATGAAAAGTGACAGCGGTAGCCTACAAATAAAGAAATACAGACCGCGTTAGCCACTTCACAGCGTGCTAGCCATGATTTTCTTTCGTTCCAATTCTTGGATGTAGGGTTCCACCCTTTATAGAAACCTGTTGAATCGATACATTTGGTGTAGGAAGTCCTAATTGTTTTGTTGTCAATTTATCTTAATTAGTACGCCGACAGAGAAAAAAATTTCCTTTTCCTGAAAGCAGTTCGTCGCCACAATCGCCCTTAAGGTCCGCCGCCACTGGTTTGAACTTTGTTGTAGAAATGAACAGAACAGAACATACGATGGGGTGTAAACATCAGTGGTAATGATAGTGTTGCATGCTGGGTGTGTGATTATGTGTGTGTGTGTGTGTGTGTGTGTGTGTGTGTGTAGGGGTGTTAAAGGTGTCTACGAGCGAGACATGCAAGTATTAGGCTAGAGTGATTAACATTTAATAACAAATAAACATAGTAAGACTGACGGAGGAGATTAGAAAATAGTAAGACAATAGTAACCATGAGTGTGAATACAGGTCACTAGGAGTAGTATAAATAGCAGACAGTGAATCCCGTTGGTTATCATGACAGGTATATAATGTATTCGCTTAAGCAAGGAAAACTGTCGCAACCGACGATATCTGCGGGAGGGCCGGTTGGTTATGGACTTAGGCCGTCCCATCAGTGCCTGGGTGGGCAATTTATCGTGGGCTTTCTGCTGGGTGAGGGCCTAAGGCAGTTGCCTAGTTCGCCTTAATGGTAGGTCCGCCACTGCTGGCTGGAGAAGTGGTACTGCTTTCGGTGGGGATGGTGACTTGGCTCTGTAAAATAAGAGCATACATAACAATGAATACAATACACTACACTACATCATGTGTAGGTTCAATCAATCAGTCTCTATTCAAACTGGGTCAATCTATTTACCTGGGTTGATTTTCTAGCTAGGCTTAGATTTGGCCTGGCCGCAGAAACATGAGCACCACCAAATCTTGACTTGTTCAACTGAAAAGCAACAAGGCAAACGTCTGTGTCGTGAGAGAACTATATTGACAAATTATCATTCAGTGAACAAAATGTAAAATATTTATGGTCAATTTATGAGGCCAAATACCATTAAAATATGTGGGGGTGGGTGCTTACGGCCCACAGACACCAGCAATGAACCTAAGGCCCTTTGGCCAGGACTTTGACTGGCTGCTGCTGTCTGCTGCCCTGCAGTGCCTTGAACCGGACCCACTGCTGCCGACTGCTGCCCTGCAGGCCCAGTAGGACTTTGCCTGGCTGCTGCCGTCTGCTGCCCTGCAGTGCCTTGAACCGGACCCACTAGTGCCGACTGCTGCCCTGCAGGCCCAGTAGGACTTTGCCTGGCTGCTGCCGTCTGCGGCCCTGCAGTGCCTTGAACCGGACCCACTGCTGCCGACTGCTGCCCTGCAGGCCCAGTAGGACTTTGCCTGGCTGCTGCCGTCTGCGGCCCTGCAGTGCCTTGAACCGGACCCACTGCTGCCGACTGCTGCCCTGCAGGCCCAGTAGGACTTTGCCTGGCTGCTGCCGTCTGCGGCCCTGCAGGCCCAGAGGCAGTACTTGCTCCAGTTGGCTGTAGAGACATCACAAATTAGTTTGCATATTGATACACACACACACACACACTTTTTGAGTCTTGAATTGACCAGCGTTACCTTCTGAGTGTGGAATCCACAAACACACGCCCTTACTAGACCAAACAAAGACCTCTGTCCTTGTGTCTGCATTGGACATTTTTCAATCTAGAAATAAAAGTTATACAATTGTTTGAGTTTTCATTTTCGTATGTGTAGTCACAGAGATATGATGTAACTGATTTGCTTTTTACATTTGGATTTCCTTGTGGGAACATTGCCTTTTATCCTATTTAATACATGTTATAATGACTTAATAACAATAAATACATTATACTGTGCCATGTATATAGTCATACCCTTTGATACAGCTCGTACCACTTCTTCTGCCTTGGTGCTGGCTTGTTCCCACCCCCGGCAGGCGAGGATCCAGTGCTGGCAAACTTTCTCAAACGTGCCAACCATTCTGATTCTGACATTGCCTTGTGTGACTTCACAGATTTTGCCTTTGGTGACATAGTAATTGCACATTGTTTTTAATGAATGAAAATAACATAAATTCATGAAGAGCAGACCATCTTCCCTGTAATAGTATTAGCCCTATTCTCCACACAGGTGAACCCCCCTCCTCACCACTGTCTCCCTTTCCTGCCATTACCTGTACAACCTCTCAATATTTCGTTTATACATCTGAATTTAAGCGATTGTGCATAAAATACTCTTATTCACAGTCAAAACATTTCGTTATCATTCATTCATAGCCCACGTAAAAGCACCCTTAATATAGTTAACGTTATTTGACGAGGACTAGCGTAATTCCAGTACAGATAACAGAGTGATTATAAGATAGCTATATAGCTAAATAAATCGAAATGACAACAACGGGAATAATTACTTCAATACTTCAATACTTCAAGTTATATCGTACAAGACTAACAGATTATATTAGCAGACCAAAGGCATGAGCGAAAGCGAAATTGCAGTCAGAGAAAGCAGCTTAGGTAAAAAGCTAGCTAAACCAAGGGGAAATGACTTCAATAATTAAAGTAAATACGATCTGCAGGTATACGACTTATGTTATTGTCATGCATTTAAAAATTAATTGTATGCATCTATGTCGCCAAAAGCAACATCTCTAAAATATAGCGACATTTTAGTCAGATAAATTATAGCGTTTTAAAGGTAGAAAGCTAGCTATACACAAAACAATTATCCCATTCAGCAGTGTAGTTAATGTGTAAATACTCACCATGTCGACAAATTTCCTCGGTTTATTTAACTTGATACAGCTTTAGAGGGAGGATTGCTTCCTTGAAGTTGTTTGAATTACGGACGCATCTTCTGGCTATTTGAGCTATCCAGAGGTTTGCATTTTCGATTTGCCCGCCCCCCCCTCCAGGTCCAGCGTCAGCTAAGTGACGTCGCCTGACGTCGCGCTCCAGCATTTCTGCCGTGCGTGCTGCCCGACGGCGCTCTCCAGGATTTCTGCCGTGATTGGTCAATTGTTATCAACTCTGCAAACTGGTGCGAACGTGATTGGCCAAATCTTTTCAGAATCTTTTCAGGTCTAAAAAAAATTAGCCGGTCGTGTAGTCGGCAGCTGTGGCTGTTAACCAGAAGGTGGCTGGTTCGATCCCCAACCAGAAGGACATTTTTTTTTTGCTGGTCCATCATAAGAGAGTCACTGTTACTCATTTTTCAGGCAATTGGGAACATAACTGACATTCAGAATACAAAAGGGACATTTGAGAATAATAACTGAAAAAAAATGCAGTTTTTTTGCCTAAGTCCATACTGGTGCTCTCCCTTGTGTGTTTGACCCTCAGTGACCTTTAATAGACGGCAGGCATATGGGGCCTACTCTGGTACATAAGTTAGCCATGTGGGCTCTCTGTGACTTAAAACAAGACACAGAGCAGTCATCGCTGCTGGTGTGTGACCCTCAGCAAAATCAAGATTCAAACACAGAAAAATACCTTCAAACTTTGTTTTATTTAGATATATTAAAAAATAGCAAATACAACACACAAACAAACACAAACAATTCCAAACATAACCACACACGGCGAACGTTGTGTGTGTGTGTGTGTGTGTGTGTGTGTGTGTGTGTGTGTGTCTGTGTGTGTCTGTGTCTGTGTCTGTGTGTATGTGTGTGTGTGTGTGTGTGTGTGTGCGCGTGCACATTAGGGTATTGGGGGTTAACTGCAGCTGGAACCTGCTTCCTCCACTACGCGCATTCTTCTGGGTAGGACCCGGTTTCTGTTGAGGGCCCGGCGTCTGAGGACCCGGAGATGCTGCATTACCAACTCCAATTCCCTCCTGGAACTTTCCAGTTTGTCCTGAAGAGATTTTCTTTGTTTTAGAAGGATTTTGCAGGACTCGCAGCACACTCGCAGAGTCATATCTAAACAACACAAAAAACATTCTGGTAATGGTAAAAATCTTAGATAATACGACACACACACACACACACACACACACACCTATACAGGTCTTGGTGGATTAGGAGGCCAAATTTCCTCAACCTGAAAAAAAAGTGGTTTACGGGTACTTCCCTTTCCTTTTAGTCTAGAGCTACCAAAGTTGAATAAAAATGATTAGAAAAAATTGTGCATCGAAGAGCAAGGTTTTTTTTTTTTGTATCACCTACCAATCAAGATACTCAATTTTTTACACAACAAGAGTTTTCACCAAGTTATAGGGACATGTCCTACCTGAACACAAACCTGGCTTGCGAGGACACATGAATTGCAAGGACGCTGTGATGTCATTCTCGCGTCATATCTAATTAGCATATTGAATTAACATATCCATAACAGTACACAGAACTCTGGTTACACACTGTACTGCAAGGACTGTGTGTTTTACTTGGACAGTATGGTGTCAACATGGCTGACAACTACAAGTATGTATACACTAACAAGTTTTACTATTCACGCTATGTAAATAGTACATCATCATCATCTTGTGAGAGTTCCAGTGGTCATATCATTGTTGTGTAGTTCAACATTGTTTTTAGGTACCAGTTTATGTATCAGTACCATTGATAATACCTGCTTGCCAGGTAAACTGAAATTGTGGTATCTGCAGTTTGGATTTAAGGTGGTCTCTAAATGTTTACAAGTTCCAAAGTTGCTACTTCAGAGTTGGAGAAATGTAATAAAGTCATGTATAAGGCAGTTAGAAAAAAGCACAATTAATTATTGTGACATTTTTCGGAAAAAACTTTGGAATTACTCGACCAGCTTGATGGAGAAATTGAAGTGTGCTATTGCAAGCCTAGAGATGGCTTGTCACAGTCTAAGAACTGAAGAATATTGGTGTTTTCCATAAACTTTCAACTTATGAACCCTCCTCAAAAGAATACTGTAATGACCAGTATGTTTTAATGTGTTCATGTTTATAGTGTCGTCTGTGTGCCTGTGACCTTGCTCTCTGTCAGCCGCGGCAACCTATGTGTTGCTATGCACTGCGGGGGCTGGCAGAGTAGCCAGGGGGCGGGGGCACCTGGTTAAGAGATGGTTTAACTTGCCTCTTGTGCTGGAAGTTCTGTGAGAAGCAGCCACAGAAACGTATGTGTTCAGCCAAAGTTATAACGGCCAATAAAGTCATTGTTGAATCATACTCGTTGTGTCTGAGATCGCTAGAATTGGTGTCAGAAGTAAACTATAAATAAAGTGAGTGAGCTAGGGTGACAAGTTCGTTACCGTTTATTTTTGGTAGTTAATTATCAGTTTGTGTGGGGTGTGCCAGCTGGAGGTAGCCACAGTGAGAGCCTGCCCATAATAAGAGTGGCAGTGGGCACCAAAGCTGTCCTGGAGAAGCCGGCATGGGCATCTGAGCTGACGGAGATGATACGGGCTATGTCTATCCAATCAACCCGTACCCTGCACACATCACCCAGGGTTTGTTGGGGGTGTGGCCAGCCTGGTCACCTCCTCAGGCAGTGCCCAAAAGCACCCAAGGGTCCGGGAAACGGCACCGGGTCCGCATAGGGGAGGCTGTGCGGACCCCAGCCCCATCCTCTTGTCTGCAGGAAGGGCCCGACAGCACAGACGGGGGAGTCAGGGCCCACTCCTCCCATAAGCAGACGAAAACATGCACATGGAGCCTGTGATAGTGGTTGGGCGTACTTGTGTGGGGGACTTTTGTCACCTCCCAGTGACCGTAGAGGGGGTTCCCTGCACTGCTCTCGTGGACACAGTGACTCTGGTAAGACCTGATGTGGTGCCGGGCTGGACTCAGTTAGAGCCCACCACTGTGCAGCTGCGCACAGTCACGGGCGGGCTGGCACCCATGAAAGGCAGGGGCACAATGACACTGACTGTGGGGGGCAAAGCTTTCCACCGCCCAGTGTGGGTGGCAAGCGTGCAGGACCCGTGCATACTGGGGCTGGATTTCTTGAAGGCTACGGGCTGTCAGCTGGACCTGGGAAGAGGCACGTTTCAGGATGCACCTGTCATCGCGTTGTCGGCCGTGACACCACCAGTTGCTGCACCCACTACCTTGCCGGCGCGAGAAGTTGGCACAGCAGAACCGAGCCACACCCACTTTTCCCCAAAACCCCTCACGACATCAGGGTGCGTGTTTCCCCAACCGGCCACAACTCCACGCCCACAGCATTGCTGTTCAATCACCTCCCTCTCAGCTGGAGACAGAGGTGACAGCACCCGACTCCTCTCCACCCCTGCTGGCAGTGCCAGCCCCCAACAGCATGGGCTGCCCGTCTCCAGCCCTGCTGCCCCAGACGGAGGAGGAGATGACGCGGGCTGCCATCACGAAAATCTGGACGGAGAACTGTGATGACCTGGACTCACAACAGCAGGAGCTGTTGTGGCGGCTGGTTGTGGAGTTTAAAGACAGCTTTGCACTGAGGGAGGATGACGTCGGGCGAACACAGCTGGTGGAGCGTGAGATTGACACCGGAGATGCCCGCCCGATAAAGTGCCGTCCCCGCCGAATGGGGTAACTAAGAAAGACTCTTATCCACTACCCCACGTGGATGAGTCTCCGGACCTAGTCTCAGGCTCTGCCTGGTTTTCCTCACTGGACTTCCGCTCGGGCTATTACCAGATCACATCTGCCCGACCAAAGACTGCCTTTTGCACTGGACGTGGGCTCTGGCAGTTTAAGGTCCTCAGTGTTGGCTTATGCAATGCCCCTGCTTCCTTCGCCAGACTGATGGATCAGGTGTTGACTGGCCTCCCACGCCAGGAGTGCCTGGTTTATCTGGACGACATCTTGGCACAAGGACCCTCCTTCGATGCATGCCAGGGGGCGTTCGACCAGCTGCGTCGGTCCTTCAGCGATGCCCCTGTGCTGGCTGCAGCTGACCCCTCTCTTCCATTTATGTTGGACACTGATGCCAGTGGGGTGGGTGCTGGAGGAGTGCTGTCTCAGATGGGTGCAGACGTGGAGAGGGTAGTGGCATATTTCAGCCGGGTGTTCAATAAGGCTGAGAAGCGCTACTGCGTGACCCGGCGAGAGCTCCTGGCAGTGGTGCTCTCCGTGCGCCATTTTAAATATTACCTGTGCGGTCTGCCCTTCACTGTGAGAACCGACCATTCAGCTCTCCAGTGGCTGATGTCATTCAGGGAGCCGGAGGGGCAGGTCGCCAGGTGGTTGGAGGAGCTCAAGGCCTATAACTTCACAGTGGTGCACAGGGCAGGAGCTCAACACAGCAATGCATATGCCCTCTCCCGTCGCCCATGTGCTGCCGACGGGTGCCACCACTGTGAACGGAGGGAGAGTCGGGAGCTTGAATTGTGTGAAGGCAGTGTGGCGGGCAGAGGTGGTTGACTGCTGGGAGCTGCAGATGGTAAGCGTGGGGGATTGGAGGCAACAGCAGGAACTTGACCCCGACCTACACCCTGTGCATCAGTGGGTGGAGTCACAGCAGAGGCTGCCATGGGAAGAGGTGGCAAGCCTCTCAGGTCACTAAGGGGCTGTGGTCAAAGTTTGACTCGCTGTGTCTGATCGACGGGGTGCTGCAGAGGGCGTGGAAAGAGCCTGCTACAGGGGATGAGCGTTGGCAGATGGTGGTCCCCAAGGGCCTGAGGGTAGCTGTACTGCAGGGCATGCACGGAGCCTCGGGGTCAGGCCACTTTGGTGTGACAAAAACGCTCCGCCGCCTCCGCCGAGGCTTCTATGGGGGCTACTTTCGGCGGGACGTGGAAGACTTCCGCAGACGGTGTGAATAATGCACTGCACGGAAAGGCCCAACAGGTCGGTCACATGCCCAGCTGCATCTAGTGCGGGCCCCCATGGAGAGAGAGTTGCTTTAGATGTAATGAGCCCACTTACCCGCACCAACAAGGGGAATGCCTACATCCTCTCTGTGATCGACTACAAAGTGGCCAGAGGCCTATGCCCTCCCAAACCAGGAGGCAGAGACTGTGGCAGATTCCTTGCTTGGAGGCATACTCAGCCGGTTTGGGATGCCGCACACACTGCACAGTGACCAGGGGAGAAATTTTGAGTCCAAGGTATTTGCTGCCATGTGCAGCCGAATGGGCATACAAAAGACACGAACCACCCCGTTACAGCCTCAAAGTGACGTGCACGTGGAGAGGCTCCACCGCACACTGGGTCAGCAGCTGGCCATACTGACATCGGAGCATCAGCGCGACTTGGATGAACATCTGCCGCTGGTGCTCATGGCGTGCCGGTCTGCAGTCCAGGAGTCGACCTCATGTTCCCCAGCACTCCTCATGCTAGGGAGGGAGCTCCGCACCCCAACAGAGCTGGCCTTTGGGCGGCCTCCAGACGGAATATGCGAGGAGGCTCCAGGACAGGCTTGAGTCTGCCCATGCGTTTGCCCGGGTGCAGCAGGAAAGTGCTGGTGCCATGCAAAAGCGTAACTATGACGTGCGGGCACGGGGTAGGCACTTCCAGGCTGGAGACCTTGTTTGGGTGTACAGCCCACAAAGAAAGAAGGGCCGGTGTCCAAAGCTTGACAGCCAGTGGGTGGGGCCCTGCAGGGTGTTGGAGCGGATGGGGGAGGTGGTGTATCGGGTGCAGCTACCGCCACGAGGACGGAAGGTTGCTCTGCACAGAGACAGACTGGCCCCCTATCGAGGCAATGCCTTTCCCCAGGTTCCAGGTAGCCCATGTCCCCTGCCCCTGGGTTAAGCCCGTCACCCCCCTTCTCACTACACACACACACACACCGCACCCCCCACAGCCAGTGCCTGATGGGGGTGACCCTGACTCTGTCCCTGTGGCCCCCTGGTCTCAGCCCACGTCCCCTGCCCCGGGGTTAAGCCTGTCACCTCCCTTCTCACATCCACAAAGGGCTAGGAGACCGCCCCAGAGTTTGGCAGACTTTGTTTGTTCCCTCAGGGACGAGGAACTTGGTAGCGGAGGGGTAATGTAACGACCAGTATGTTTAAATGTGTTCATGTTTTATAGTGTTGTCTGTGTGCCTGTGACCTTGCTCTCTGTCAGCCGCGGCAGCCCATGTGTTGCTATGCACTGCGGGGGCTGGCAGAGTAAGCAGGGGGCGGGGGCACCTGGTTAAGAGATGGTTTAACTTGCCTCTTGTGCTGGAAGTTCTGTGAGAAGCAGCCACAGAAACGTATGTGTTCAGCGGAAGTTATAACGGCCAATAAAGTCATTGCTGAATCATACTCGTAGTGTCTGGATCGCTAAAATACAAAACATTTACACCACTTTCATTAACATTAGAATGGTCAGTCCTGTCTGCAGACCTTCACATCTTTCATTCCTAGGTAGATACTGTTTCCCTTCCTAACACAGCCCACCTTATACCGTGAACCAGACCCCGAGAACTATTGATCTGATTAGGTTATTTGGCTATTTATGAGGTAACATGGAGAGTTTTGACAATATTCACACATTATAAGCATTTTAGTAATGGCGAATTTCAAAGAAAATATTACTGACTTTTGACTTTCAAAACATTCATAGATTTTTCCTTATAGAACTAAAGTGATGTTAAATAGCTGGTGGTATATATAGTTAATGGTTGTTTAAATGATTCTCCACCATGTCAGGGGTCATTATATAAATAAATGTAATTGACAGTGTGCACAGAAAGTGGTGAGTAAAAGTGTATTAAGATGCAATGTGTCTTAAGTGATGTTAAATCACTTGTACAGTTCTTTAACCTTCAGAAAACACATAGTTTATGGTGGTTTAAGTGATTCTCCACCATGTCAGGGTCATTATGTATCTGACGATCATGAAGAGTACCATAATACAATAGGCAGTGTATATAGATAATGATGTAATTTCTTTCCAATAGCTGCAACTAATCCTGCAGGAACAGGTTATATTGTATCTATTTTTTTTAAATGAAAAAACAATTTCCCCATTTATGGCAATTTCTCATTCATCACTATGGACTACTATATTACCCATCATCAGCAACATAAGAAAAAAAAAAAAGAAAAGCAAAACACTGAAGAGAAGCCTCATAAATGTGCCCACTGTAGAAAAGTATTTTTGAAAACCATATGTTAGTACATACTGGAGAATGGCCTCATCGATGTGTTCAGTATGGATAAGCATTTACAAACTCCACAGGTCTTAAAAGCACACATACTAATACTCACAAGCAAAGCTAAGTGGTCCTATGTAAAAGTATTTTGGCTGCCATGTGTAGTTCATTGTAAATTCCTACAGTTCCGGGAGGTAGATCGGAGGTAGCTGAAGGGCTACACAGACCAAGCAGATAAGTCTAAAATAAAATAAGTCTTTTTGTAACGGTTCGTTGTTGCCAACTAATCACATAAAAAGGCATAGGTTTGTCAGTGAAAGATTGCGAGGACTGGATGCCACAAAATTCAGTGAAGTAGTATGCATAAACTACCTCTACATGTATTTATCAATCTCAGCCTTCTCCTGGAGCATTTCAACAGTTTACTCTGAAAATATTGACACAGTTC
Source organism: Sprattus sprattus (assembly GCF_963457725.1). Taxonomy (NCBI): domain Eukaryota; kingdom Metazoa; phylum Chordata; class Actinopteri; order Clupeiformes; family Clupeidae; genus Sprattus; species Sprattus sprattus. The sequence goes on along the minus strand of NC_137909.1, from coordinate 597,631 downwards.
TATTATACCAAACACAAATGATACACATGAGTAGAACAAATGATCCATTTTCCTGAATGAAATTTAATAAAAAACACAGACAAATCAAGACCACCCTAAAAACTAAAAGGGTTTATAGAGAACTTTTTCTTCCTGGAGAGATAGGCAAGGAAGTAGAAATGCTCAACAAAAGTCCAGACCACACTCAAAATTGTCTACCTGAACCTTGAATTGTTAGACCAGCATTACTTCTAGACTTCTCTCTTTTCATGTCTCTGTTTCTTACAAAGTCTCTAATATTTTGGACTGTTCTGTTTCTGAGGACAGGCTCTTCATCTGTTTGGCACTGGTGGCACTCTGCCTTTTTGGCCAAATATCCTCTAGTTATGTGACCCTTGGAGTGCCTCATAACAGCTGCAACTTCAGATTTGACCACCTCTTTGGAGTTCCTAAAATCAACAAAACACAGCCCAAGAAAATGTACATATAAAAAAAGAGTACAGTACAGAATACAACTGAGAAACCTACCATAATAATGTAAAAGTCACTAGAATACCTTTTGTATAATAATGTATAATAAACTCTATGGTTCTTTGTTCCTTTACTGACCTTTAGACCTGGATCCACAGTTCAGGGTGACATCTTGAAGTGCCTACACAAGAAACATCCAATTGATTTATTTCATTAATTAAAAGCAAATACCTGTTAGTTCAGAAGGGTCTTTTTGACAATTTCCGCTTATATTTCACAGTTTTATTTCAAACTTGAATATATATGGCTCCATCAAATGCAATCAGTTAAAGTGTTTTATAATGTCATTTTAGTTAACATTTCAAAGCATCAAAACTAAAATATTTGTCAGAAAAAAACCCATAAAACACTTAATGTTCAAGCATTCATACTTTTTTCTTGCCTTCTGTACTACAGCAAACCATTCTGCATTAATTTCAGTGTAGTATATTGTAATTTCTTGTGAGAACACATATGATGGTCTGTATGCCTCTCCAAAATATACCCAAAAACCTATCCAAATCCATATAAAGGTGTATCATGTATGTTTTGTGATTTTGAGCTATGTTTGTGTAGTAAAATATGTTTTGTGGAAGTGGTGTGGTGGGGTGTAGAGGTGGTGTGGAGGAGGTGTGGTGGGGTATGGAGGTGGTGTAGTGGTGTGTGGATGTGTGTGGTGGTGTGTGTAGGGGATGTAGTGGGGTGTGGATGTGTGTGGTGGGGTGTGAAGGTGGTGTAGTGGTCTGTGGAGGTGGTGTGGTGTGGATGTGTGTGGTGGGGTGTGGATGTGTGTGGAGGAGGTGTGGTGGGGTATGGAGGTGTGAAGTGTGGTGTGGAGGTGGTGTTTAGTGGGGTGATGGGGTGTGTGGTGGGGTGTGGAGGTGGTGTAGTGGTGTTTAGTGGGGTGTGTAGGTGTGTGGTGTGGAGGTGGTGTAGTGGGGTGTGGAGGTGTAGTGGTGTGTGGAGGAGGTGTGGTGTTGTGTAGAGGTGTGAAGTGTGGTGTGGAGGTGGTGTTTAGTGGGGTGATGGGGTGTGTGGTGGGGTGTGGAGGTGTGTGGTGGGGTGTGGAGGTGGTGTAGTGGTGTTTAGTGGGGTGTGGAGGTGTGGTGGGGTGTGGAGGTGTGTGGTGGGGTGTGGAGGTGGTGTAGTGGTGTTTAGTGGGGTGTGGAGGTGTGTGGGTGGGTGTGGAGGTGTGTGGTGGGGTGTGGAGGTGGTGTAGTGGTGTTTAGTGGGGTGTGGAGGTGTGTGGGTGGGTGTGGAGGTGTGTGGTGGGGTGTGGAGGTGGTGTAGTGGTGTTTAGTGGGGTGTGGAGGTGTGTGGGTGGGTGTGGAGGTGTGTGGTGGGGTGTGGAGGTGGTGTAGTGGTGTTTAGTGGGGTGTGGAGGTGGTGTAGTGGTGTTTAGTGGGGTGTGGAGGTGTGTGGTGGGGTGTGGAGGTGATGTGGAGGTTGTGTGGTGGGGTGCTGAGATGGGGTGATGGGGTGTGTATGGTTTAGCCTATCAAGAAATCTGCCTTCGCTCATAACTGTGATATCACAAAATGGTTGTGAACCATATTGTCCTTCCAGTGCAATGTGTTACTAAGATCAGCTAGATAACTAGCTATTATATCATGCAAATGGACCTCTTTCGTTTCAACAGTTTAAGGTTATTTAAAAGTTTCCATCCGTCATTATAGATGGAAATTCACTACAAATATCTAATAACCCTTTTGCAGATCACATAAATGTACTATACCTTCTCTGAGCTCACGTCAGGCAAGGATGACGCTGCCACCTCCCTGGTGGAAGCAACTCTGCAATCCTGTAAAGTAGAAGATTAAACCTTTCATAAAACACAGACTTCAGTTTAACAAACGCATAATAATTAATCTGGATATATGGCTTCTTGTGGATCACTGACAAACTCCTCGTAAATCATGGTGTCCTCCCAGTGCAGTGTGGTGCCAGAGTTGTGTATGGTGTAGCCATCTAGAAATCTGCCTTCGCTCATAACTGTGACATCACAAAGTCCTTGTAAATCATGGTGTCCTCCCAGTGCAGTGTGATGCCAGAGTTGTGTATGGTGTAGCCATCTAGAAATCTGCCTTCGCTCATAACTGTGACATCACAAAGTCCTTGTAAATCATGGTGTCCTCCCAGTGCAGTGTGATGCCAGAGTTGTGTATGGTGTAGCCATCTAGAAATCTGCCTTCGCTCATAACTGTGACATCACAAAGTCCTTGTAAATCATGGTGTCCTCCCAGTGCAGTGTGGTTCCAGACAGAGTTGTGTATGGTTTAGCCTATCAAGAAATCTGCCTTCACTCATAACTGTGACATCACAAAATCCTTCTAAACCAAAAGGGCTAGCATTCAAAATCTCACTTCCAGTTCTTGCCAACTGTTTCATTACACTACTGTGACAGTGCTGAAGAACTCAATTTCTTTAATTTGTTACACTGTGTGGCTATACAGCGGGTGAAATACCGTAAATCCTCAAATAAAGGCCGGGATTCAATTAGAAGCCGGGCTTCAGATAGTAGCCGGGGTCGTGGTCCATACGGACAAATAAAGGCCGGGCCCCGAATACAAGCCGGGGGTAAAATAAAGTAGCCTATACTGTAGCCTACCAGCATCAGTCCGTCAGCTCAAAGTAGACATCACAATTTAATTGAATGCATTTCACAAATACATGTTCTCCTCATGTTTAATATTTTATTAAATAATATTGTTGGCTAATTTCATGGGCTGTTTGCCACGTAGGACTAGGCTACTAGGCGAATTCGTTATTGTTTAGCCTAAATGCACGTATCGTACAGCCTACTGTTGTTTATCTGTAACGTTTTAGTTTGCTAGGTTACTTTTTCCAGAAGGGATCATAAAGCAGTAGTAGACTTACGTAACTTTGATATTAGATTCAAAGAGACGGTGTATGCTGATTGCTGAAGAACATTCGGGAGAAAAAATAGCAAAGAAGTTTGACATTGACCCGAGACGAATGCGATACGCTACGACTAGCAGGTGGAGGTAGAAAGAAAGTTAGGCTGGATATCAAACCAGCTCGTTGAGTACATGTTTTCAGTCCGCGATAAGCATTATAGAGTGTCTAGAAAAATTATTAAAATCCAGGCTTTGGAAATCTTTTCCTCCGTGACTGACAGTGGAGACCATAACTCCGATGTTTATTTTTTATGTTGACACCGCACCTAAAGCGCTACGCGATGTGCAGGAAGTGTTGAATGCATGCAATGAATTATATTAGCCTACTGCAATTATGCCCATTATTTAAATAATAAAATTGCCCCTAATACAAGCCTGCCCCAAATAAAGGCCGGTGCGCTGTGTAGCTTAAGTAAATACAAGCCCCGGCCACAATTGGAGGATTTACGGTAAGCGGGTGAACGTCGCCATTTTTCTCAGTAAATATATTTCCAAAGGTGCTATTGACATGCAACTTTCACCGCATGTTGGTAACAACCCAAGTAATACATACATACAAAAAAAAATAAAAAAATACATTCAGAAATTAAGTAATGTGTATTAATGTGAAATAACACAGGAAAAAAGTATTGAACACATGAAGAAAGGAAGGTGCAAAAAGGCATGGAAAGCTAAGAAAACAGCTGGAATCTTTCAGTAATTAGAAAGCAATCCGGCCGTTAGTCAGTGCAAATTAATATCCCAATTGATGGCCTATAAAAAGGTGTCTTATTACCAAGGTGTCACACAAGAAGCATCTCATGATGGGTAAAAGCAAAGAGCTTTCTCAAGACCTTTGCAACCTTATTGTTGCAAAACATACTGATGGCATTGGTTACAGACGCATTTCTAAAAGTGGAAAGAACATCATTTCACCATAAGCTAGCCACGACCAGGTGCTCCTCGGAAGATTTCTGACAGAGGAGTGAAAAGAATTATCAGAGGAGTTGTCAAAGAGCCAAGGACCACTCGTGGAGAGCTTCAGTAAGACCTGAAATTTGCAGGTACAGTTGTTTAAAAGAATGCACTCAACCGCCATGGCCTGTATGCACACTCACCACATAAGACTCCATTACTGAAGAAAAAAGCATGTTGAAGCTCGTTGAAAGTTCGCAGCACGAAATGTTGACAAGTCTGTGAAATACTGGGAGAATAGTCTGGTCAGATGAGAGCAAAATTGAACTCTTTGGATGACATAATGCACACCATGTTTGTAGGAGACATGGCACTGCACATCATCCCAACAGTGACGTTTGGAGGTGGAAACATCATGGTGTGGGACTGCTTTTCAGCATAAGGTACTGGCAAACGTCACACAATTGAAGCAAGGATGAATGGAGAACTGTACCGAGACATCCTTGATAAAAATGTGCTGCCATCTACCAGGATGTTGAAGATGAAACAAGGGTGGACATTTCAGCAAGACAATGATCAGCCAAGGACACTCTCAATTGGTTTCAGAGAAAGAAAATAAGGATGCTGGAATGGCCCAGACAATCACCTGAATTGAATCCATTTGAAAATCTAAGAACTGAAGATCAGAGTTCATAGAAGAGGCCCACAGAACTTTCAAGATATGAAGACTGTTTGTGTGGAAGAATGGGCCAAACTCACATCTGAGCAATGCATACAAGTAGTTTCTCCATACAGGAAGCGTCTTGAAGCCGTCATTAGCTACAAAGGCTTTTGTACAAAGTATTCAATAAATAACAGTAAGCGTGTTCAATACTTTGTCCCTGTGTCTTTTCATATTATTAGACATAGCTTAATTTCTGAAAAAAATAGTTTTGGTTTCTTGTATGTTTGGATTACCTGGGTTGTTACCAACATCTGGTGAAAATTTCATGTCAATAACACCTTTGGAAATATATTTACTGAGAAAAATGGTGACGTGTTCAATACTTATTTCACCCGCCGTATCAATTGGTTTTGGTTGTAGTGCTGGAGAGCTTGGAAGTGCTGTTTTTACTGGGCAATATAGACCACAAAACAAGACTCATACTCACCATCAACATATCTGAAAAGGAGAGACTGAACTCATCTGGGAGAAAAAAATGACAAATAAAAAGCCCCTTTCAGTAAAACAGTAATTGACACAAAACATTATCTGCAAAAAGTAATCACATACTTGAAGATGAGTTTCTATACAGCTAATCTGAATAGACAACGCAAAGATGTCACCACTCGTTGGTAAATAATAGCTGACTGATATGATGCTGGCATGGCAGTGTGACATTCACCACAAGATAATGGTAGACAGCAGATACTTAAAATAACGTTATTCAATGGAGATATCGCATGCGAACAGTAGCTCAAGCACTAATCAAATATTGCAAACTAGCCTTCTAATCCCGGGCAAATTCTGCAAATTATAATGTTTCATATATAGTATAGTCGATTAACAGTTAAGGTTATACATATTTTGCAAACTACCTTCTTGTATTCTTCAATTCGGTCTACTCGTTCCTTTAAAGATTTACATTGAAACCGTGACTGATAAATTCTGATAGTGTGACATTCACCACAAAATAATGGTAGACAGCAGATACTTCAATTAACGTTATTAATGAAGATATCTTCTTATTTTCTGATTAACCCATCTCATGGTTTGTCTAAAACTAACAAGCTATACTTAAGCAACGTCAGACTACGCCAGCGAACAGCGCCCATCGAATATTGCAAGTTTGCAAACTAGCTCACGAATCTCGGGCGAATACCGCAAATTATAACTTTGCAAATGCAATTTAAACATTCACTCACCAGCCTTCACACACGGTAAAATGTATTAATGAATAATGGCGAATCACTTTCTGATATTTAATTCTCTAACTGTAATAAACCACACTAGACTACTACAAGCACCACGATGTTTCTGGGGCTAAGTATGGGAAGCAAACCAAGATATGCTGTTGACTCGGGGGATTGGAATGACCAGAAACGAAGTAATAGTAAATGAAAAAGGGCTTAACCAAAATGAAGTGAATAAAACGTAAACCCTTTGCAGGTTCTAATCAACACAAGTTGACACTGTTACTCTTCCTTTGCTGTAAGGCTAAACTGACATATATTGCCACCCTAGCTAGCTAGCTAGCTAGCATAGCCTAGCTAAAGATATAAGATGCTTGCCTTCTCCAACCTTGATTTCTACACACGTCGCGTGACAATTTTTCAAATGAATGTGATATGGATGAAATATGAATGAAAAAACTTAAACTTACCGTTTTGGTTGTAGACACTCTTGTCTTCTTAATTTTAGATGTTGTTCTCACAGGGGAAGGCAAAGTGTTGGTCTTGGTGTATTACGACCCCAATTTACCTGAAAGTGTAAAGTTGCTACTGCGCCTGCGCATCATGCTTCCCGCTTATTTCCAACGTACATTCCCAATACACGCCCATTTTGTGTATGTTTTTGGACAGAAATGTGTATGACTCTGCAGTGACAAAACCTGTCGATAGTTGGCGCATTTTTTTTCCTGGGATACACATCAATACACAAAAAAACATGTTTTGTGGTTTATTAGGACTTCGCCCAAAAAAGCGGGAGGTTGTTCCTCAGGCTGAAATAAACTCAAATACAATGTCGGGATTATGAGGACAGGGCCTCGGTCTTCATAAACCCAAATGTCCTCATAGTGTTGGTATGTATTCAGGTAAATTGGGGTCGTAATACACAAAGACCAATACACACAAACACACACACACAAACGCACACACACACACACACACAGCTCCCCTCCCACCTCCCCCCTGGCTGACTGCCACACAGCTTCTCCAGCCACTAACCATCTAACTAATAGTTACAACTCAATAGCTAAACATACTTGTAATAACAGAACACTCACCGTCTTGAAAACTCACGGCAATCTTGAAAGAAATGTCTCTGAAATTTGTCTTTAAGAATCTTGCTGCTCCACTCTCCAGCTCTTTCGCCCACAAAATGGCGACAGAGTAGGTCAGGCTTATATACTGGGGAGAGATTCTGAGAGGCGGGTTCAGGCTTTGCTTCAGGGGGACTCTTGAAACAGTCAACAGAGGAATTTGAAGAATTTGAGGGTGCCTTGAAACTTTCTCGGTGTGTGTGTGAAAGAGAGAGAGTTGTGTGTGTGTGTCTGTGTGTCTGTGTGCCTGTGTGTTTGTCTGTGTGTCTGTGTGCCTGTGTGTGTGTCTGTGTGCCTGTGTGTGTGTGTGTTGTCTTTAGGTGTAAATGCAAGCTGAGTGCTGATGTAAATGGCTGAATTCCTAGTGCTATGAGAGCTGCAGTGGTAGCACAGGAAGAGATGACAGATTTCTCCTCCTTTTCTGTCAGAGGCAACCGTGGCCTACTGGTTAGGGTTCAGCGCTCAAGCTGGGGCCCATAAGGCCATCTAAGAGGGGGGGGGAGAAAAAAGAGGGGGAAGAAGGAAAAAGGGAGAAAAGAGAGGAGAAAAGAAGAGAGGAGGAAGGAGGAAGAAAATGTGGGTGTTTCTGCATCCATACCTATCTGAGAAATGCATTTCTAACTGCTTTAACAATATTTGGACCCACAACTGGTTTTGTCTGCAGACGGGATACGAACCTACGATTTGGGAATTATGAGTTCCGTTTTTTTCACATCCTCTCCGCGGATATTTATATCAAATTAAGAGCTCCATAAGTGCATTTCCCATAACTTACAGAACACATAAAATTAGTATAATTGACACAATAGGATACAAATCAGCAACATAAAAAACTATTAATGAGAACACAAAACTCAACAACCCCACTATATTTCTATCTAAATTTAAACAATCGTCTCATACAAATACATTTGTGTTCTTTATGTGTAATAATTATTTATTTCTTCTCCCACATACCTGTACCCAGTGGCGGACCTACCATTAAGGCGAACTAGGCAACTGCCTTAGGCCCTCACCCAGCAGAAAGCCCACGATAAATTGCCCACCCAGGCACTGATGGGACGGCCTAAGTCCATAACCAACCGGCCCTCCCGCAGATATCGTCGGTTGCGACAGTTTTCCTTGCTTAAGCGAATACATTATATACCTGTCATGATAACCAACGGGATTCACTGTCTGCTATTTATACTACTCCTAGTGACCTGTATTCACACTCATGGTTACTATTGTCTTACTATTTTCTAATCTCCTCCGTCAGTCTTACTATGTTTATTTGTTATTAAATGTTAATCACTCTAGCCTAATACTTGCATGTCTCGCTCGTAGACACCTTCAACACCCCTACACACACACACACACACACACACACACACATAATCACACACCCAGCATGCAACACTATCATTACCACTGATGTTTACACCCCATCGTATGTTCTGTTCTGTTCATTTCTACAACAAAGTTCAAACCAGTGGCGGCGGACCTTAAGGGCGATTGTGGCGACGAACTGCTTTCAGGAAAAGGAGATTTTTTTCTCTGTCGGCGTACTAATTAAGATAAATTGACAAAAAAACAATTAGGACTTCCTACACCAAATGTATCGATTCAACAGGTTTCTATAAAGGGTGGAACCCTACATCCAAGAATTGGAACGAAAGAAAATCATGGCTAGCACGCTGTGAAGTGGCTAACGCGGTCTGTATTTCTTTATTTGTAGGCTACCGCTGTCACTTTTCATAGGTTGTACAGTGTGAATGTTCGCTTTTTGCCCTAACACTGAGTTATTTTCTTTTTGAAGACTTAGTTAGCTTTTGTAAGCCAATACTTTCGAGATCAGTCAATAAATATAGTTGGTTTTGACTTATATGTTGCCCCCTTCTTTACGTTGTTACTGAACATTTATGTGTCCTGTAAAGCTATGTTGCATCATACAACATTTGAGACATGTGGATAATGAAAAAGTGGGATAATTTAATGCGGAGCCAAATCATGTTTGCTTATGAAGGCTCCTGAATGCAACTTTCTTCCATATAACTAGCTACTGTAGCTATGTAGGTAGAGGGGAAATATTTTGATTGTGTGCTGCCATCTACTATACAAAAAGGTATTGCTGTATGAGTTAATCAGCCTACAAAAAAAATGATATTGCTTAATGTAGGTCGCCCTAATCATTATCAAAAAAATTGTGTACTCTTTCTCTGCTGACATTTATTCCTAAAGGCTCTGTAGTTATACATATAGGCCTAACCATCTGATACTAGCCCAGAGTTAAGCATATTCATCTAGCAAACTATAGGCCCTACCTTCCTTGGAGTGTTACAATAGCCAGTATCATTTTATTCCATGTGTCCATCCAGGCAAATTTGTGGATCCAAATGTTATTAAAAAACATATATAATGTTATTTCTTTGTAATCATCCAAAATTATGTTAAGTGTATGGGTATTTTGCATACATTGAGCGGGCAACGCGCCGTATATTAAGTGGGCCGCTCTGACAGACAACTCCCGGGCCACTTTTTCCCCCCAGTCCGCCCCTGCTTTGAGGTGGCCCTTTTTTTTTTGCATTAAAAGGACGGATGAAGAGGGCCCCTGGCTATGTTTTCGCCTTAGGCCCCCAAATGACTAGGTCCGCCACTGCTCTCGATTTCGCGCCGTCACCCGGTGGCAAAACCTCTTTCTGTGATCCTCCAGGCCTTAGGGGGATTTTCAGAAGGTGTCCGAGAAAGGTGCATGGTCGTCGGACTGACCGTTTTCGGTCGGGAGGGTATTTTGTGGAGCCTCCGCCACCACGCCTCCGCCACCACCCCCAACTTTTTCGTACCCATGGTTAACCAAAACCCTACCCATGGTTAACCAAAATGGACTTAGAAAAAATCCACAGTTTTCAGACCTCCAGAGGGGTAGGACCCTGCTCAAAGGTGTCCGAGAATACTGCACCTTCAGCGGACATGCCATGAGCCTCTAGACCCCTCTATATCCTCCAGGAGGACCAGGATTTGAGGAACATGTGTCCGAGAACAGTGCACCTTCAGCGGACTGGCCCTGAGCAGCTACACCCCTGGTTACATCCTCCACAGGCACCAGGATGTGACAGAATGTGTCCGAGAATAGGTCACCTTCAGCGGACATGCCTTGAGCCTCTAGACCCCTATATATCCTCCGGGAGAGGGAGGAGAGTGTGGTCAACAGTCCGCTTCAAAATCGGACACTCAGAGGCTGAGTTACCTCTTTGTGGAACTTTTTTTATTTTTCGTTCTGAGCCTAAGTCCACTTTTTTAGGGTGCTCTCGATTTCGCGCCGTCACCCGGTGGCAAAACCTCTTTCTGTGATCCTCCAGGCCTTAGGGGGATTTTCAGAAGGTGTCCGAGAAAGGTACATGGTCGTCGGACTGACCGTTTTCGGTCGGGAGGGTATTTTGTGGAGCCTCCGCCACCACCCCCAACTTTTTCGTACCCATGGTTAACCAAAACCCTACCCATGGTTAACCAAAATGGACTTAGAAAAAATCCACAGTTTTCAGACCTCCAGAGGGGTAGGACCCTGCTCAAAGGTGTCCGAGAAAACTGCACCTTCAGCGTGTGGTGTGTTTGTTTAGTGTGTAGCGCAGTTGACTGTGTGGTGTGTTTGTTTAGTGTGTAGCGCAGTTGCACTACGGGGTGTTGAGCTGCTTATTATGTGTAGGTTTTTAAGGATGCAATGTGCATCGTGGTCTGGTGCTTCCGCCCTGTATAGCTTTTCCTTTATAGAGTAGAGCCTTTCTTTCATACCGGGGAGTCATTCACAACTTAGGACAGAGTAGCTTCAGGTGGGATTTGAACCTGCAATTCTCAGATGGTTTTCTGGAATCTTACCCTTTGCGGGTTTCGAACCTGTGCTCATCAGGTCTGTGGTGCCGCGCCCTAACCACTAAGCCACCGTGCTGGTACAGAATTCCGCCCGTCAGTGCGCCCAAATCACCGATTACTCACCCCATATTTTCCCAGGCTCTTTCTCTTTCAATCTTTCTCTCTCTCAGAGTTGCTTCATGTGGGGTTCGATCCTACGATTTTCAGGTGGTTTCGTCGAAACTAACACCTTTAATGGGTGGTTTCACCGAGACTTGCCCTTCGCGGGGTTCGAACCTGTGCTTCTCAGGTACCTCAGCCACTAATATGCCTCTCCCCACTCATCCGGGGGAAATTCTCGCTAAAGAAGGGTTCGGCGTGGTGACAGAGAGCTCCGTAGAGCCCTCGGCGTCCCCGGCCTGGAGGCTGACCGCGGTGGCGGGGAGGTGGGACCGGTGAGACAGGGTGCCTCCCCTGGAGGGTCACGGTTTCCAATCGGTCAGAAGGTTTAGGAGAGGAGCGGGAGGAGAGTGTGGTCAACAGTCCGCTTCAAACCGCTTGAAAATCGGACACTCAGAGGCTGAGTTACCTCTCGTGGAACTTTTTTTATTTTTCGTTCTGAGCCTAAGTCCACTTTTTTAGGGTGCTCTCGATTTCGCGCCATCACCCGGTGGCAAAACCTCTTTCTGTGATCCTCCAGGCCTTAGGGGGATTTTCAGAAGGTGTCCGAGAAAGGTGCATGGTCGTCGGACTGACCGTTTTCGGTCGGGAGGGTATTTTGTGGAGCCTCCGCCACCACCCCCAACTTTTTCGTACCCATGGTTAACCAAAACCCTACCCATGGTTAACCAAAATGGACTTAGAAAAAATCCACAGTTTTCAGACCTCCAGAGGGGTAGGACCCTGCTCAAAGGTGTCCGAGTATACTGCACCTTCAGCGGACATGCCATGAGCCTCTAGACCCCTCTATATCCTCCAGGAGGACCAGGATTTGAGGAACATGTGTCCGAGAACAGTGCACCTTCAGCGGACTGGCCTTGAGCAGCTACACCCCTGGTTACATCCTCCACAGGCACCAGGATGTGACAGAATGTGTCCGAGAATAGGTCACCTTCAGCGGACATGCCTTGAGCCTCTAGACCCCTATATATCCTCCGGGAGAGGGAGGAGAGTGTGGTCAACAGTCCGCTTCAAAATCGGACACTCAGAGGCTGAGTTACCTCTTTGTGGAACTTTTTTTATTTTTCGTTCTGAGCCTAAGTCCACTTTTTTAGGGTGCTCTCGATTTCGCGCCGTCACCCGGTGGCAAAACCTCTTTCTGTGATCCTCCAGGCCTTAGGGGGATTTTCAGAAGGTGTCCGAGAAAGGTACATGGTCGTCGGACTGACCGTTTTCGGTCGGGAGGGTATTTTGTGGAGCCTCCGCCACCACCCCCAACTTTTTCGTACCCATGGTTAACCAAAACCCTACCCATGGTTAACCAAAATGGACTTAGAAAAAATCCACAGTTTTCAGACCTCCAGAGGGGTAGGACCCTGCTCAAAGGTGTCCGAGAAAACTGCACCTTCAGCGTGTGGTGTGTTTGTTTAGTGTGTAGCGCAGTTGACTGTGTGGTGTGTTTGTTTAGTGTGTAGCGCAGTTGCACTACGGGGTGTTGAGCTGCTTATTATGTGTAGGTTTTTAAGGATGCAATGTGCATCGTGGTCTGGTGCTTCCGCCCTGTATAGCTTTTCCTTTATAGAGTAGAGCCTTTCTTTCATACCGGGGAGTCATTCACAACTTAGGACAGAGTTGCTTCAGGTGGGATTTGAACCTGCAATTCTCAGATGGTTTTCTGGAATCTTACCCTTTGCGGGTTTCGAACCTGTGCTCATCAGGTCTGTGGTGCCGCGCCCTAACCACTAAGCCACCGTGCTGGTACAGAATTCCGCCCGTCAGTGCGCCCAAATCACCGATTACTCACCCCATATTTTCCCAGGCTCTTTCTCTTTCAATCTTTCTCTCTCTCAGAGTTGCTTCATGTGGGGTTCGATCCTACGATTTTCAGGTGGTTTCGTCGAAACTAACACCTTTAATGGGTGGTTTCACCGAGACTTGCCCTTCGCGGGGTTCGAACCTGTGCTTCTCAGGTACCTCAGCCACTAATATGCCTCTCCCCACTCATCCGGGGGAAATTCTCGCTAAAGAAGGGTTCGGCGTGGTGACAGAGAGCTCCGTAGAGCCCTCGGCGTCCCCGGCCTGGAGGCTGACCGCGGTGGCGGGGAGGTGGGACCGGTGAGACAGGGTGCCTCCCCTGGAGGGTCACGGTTTCCAATCGGTCAGAAGGTTTAGGAGAGGAGCGGGAGGAGAGTGTGGTCAACAGTCCGCTTCAAACCGCTTGAAAATCGGACACTCAGAGGCTGAGTTACCTCTCGTGGAACTTTTTTTATTTTTCGTTCTGAGCCTAAGTCCACTTTTTTAGGGTGCTCTCGATTTCGCGCCGTCACCCGGTGGCAAAACCTCTTTCTGTGATCCTCCAGGCCTTAGGGGGATTTTCAGAAGGTGTCCGAGAAAGGTGCATGGTCGTCGGACTGACCGTTTTCGGTCGGGAGGGTATTTTGTGGAGCCTCCGCCACCACCCCCAACTTTTTCGTACCCATGGTTAACCAAAACCCTACCCATGGTTAACCAAAATGGACTTAGAAAAAATCCACAGTTTTCAGACCTCCAGAGGGGTAGGACCCTGCTCAAAGGTGTCCGAGTATACTGCACCTTCAGCGGACATGCCATGAGCCTCTAGACCCCTCTATATCCTCCAGGAGGACCAGGATTTGAGGAACATGTGTCCGAGAACAGTGCACCTTCAGCGGACTGGCCTTGAGCAGCTACACCCCTGGTTACATCCTCCACAGGCACCAGGATGTGACAGAATGTGTCCGAGAATAGGTCACCTTCAGCGGACATGCCTTGAGCCTCTAGACCCCTATACATCCTCCGGGAGAGGGAGGAGAATGTGGTCAACAGTCCGCTTCAAACCGCTTGAAAATCGGACACTCAGAGGCTGAGTTACCTCTTTGTGGAACTTTTTTTATTTTTCGTTCTGAGCCTAAGTCCACTTTTTTAGGGTGCTCTCGATTTCGCGCCGTCACCCGGTGGCAAAACCTCTTTCTGTGATCCTCCAGGCCTTAGGGGGATTTTCAGAAGGTGTCCGAGAAAGGTGCATGGTCGTCGGACTGACCGTTTTCGGTCGGGAAGGTATTTTGTGGAGCCTCCGCCACCACCCCCAACTTTTTCGTACCCATGGTTAACCAAAACCCTACCCATGGTTAACCAAAATGGACTTAGAAAAAATCCACAGTTTTCAGACCTCCAGAGAGGTAGGACCCTGCTCAAAGTTGTCCGAGAATACTGCACCTTCAGCGGACATGCCATGAGCCTCTAGACCCCTCTATATCCTCCAGGAGGACCAGGATTTGAGGAACATGTGTCCGAGAACAGTGCACCTTCAGCGGACTGGCCCTGAGCAGCTACACCCCTGGTTACATCCTCCACAGGCACCAGGATGTGACAGAATGTGTCCGAGAATAGTTCACCTTCAGCGGACATGCCTTGAGCCTCTAGACCCCTATATATCCTCCGGGAGAGGGAGGAGAGTGTGGTCAACAGTCCTCTTCAAGCCGCTTGAAAATCGGACACTCAGAAGCTGAGTTACCTCTTTGTGGAACTTTTTTTATTTTTCGTTCTGAGCCTAAGTCCACTTTTTTAGGGTGCTCTCGATTACGCGCCGTCACCCGGTGGCAAAACCTCTTTCTGTGATCCTCCAGGCCTTAGGGGGATTTTCAGAAGGTGTCCGAGAAAGGTGCATGGTCGTCGGACTGACCGTTTTCGGTCGGGAGGGTATTTTCTGGAGCCTCCGCCACCATCCCCAACTTTTTCGTACCCATGGTTAACCAAAACCCTACCCATGGTTAACCAAAATGGACTTAGAAAAAATCCACAGTTTTCAGACCTCCAGAGAGGTAGGACCCTGCTCAAAGGTGTCCGAGAATACTGCACCTTCAGCGGACATGCCATGAGCCTCTAGACCCCTCTATATCCTCCAGGAGGACCAGGATTTGAGGAACATGTGTCCGAGAACAGTGCACCTTCAGCGGACTGGCCCTGAGCAGCTACACCCCTGGTTACATCCTCCACAGGCACCAGGATGTGACAGAATGTGTCCGAGAATAGTTCACCTTCAGCGGACATGCCTTGAGCCTCTAGACCCCTATATATCCTCCGGGAGAGGGAGGAGAGTGTGGTCAACAGTCCTCTTCAAGCCGCTTGAAAATCGGACACTCAGAAGCTGAGTTACCTCTTTGTGGAACTTTTTTTATTTTTCGTTCTGAGCCTAAGTCCACTTTTTTAGGGTGCTCTCGATTACGCGCCGTCACCCGGTGGCAAAACCTCTTTCTGTGATCCTCCAGGCCTTAGGGGGATTTTCAGAAGGTGTCCGAGAAAGGTGCATGGTCGTCGGACTGACCGTTTTCGGTCGGGAGGGTATTTTCTGGAGCCTCCGCCACCACCCCCAACTTTTTCGTACCCATGGTTAACCAAAACCCTACCCATGGTTAACCAAAATGGACTTAGAAAAAATCCACAGTTTTCAGACCTCCAGAGGGGTAGGACCCTGCTCAAAGGTGTCCGAGAATACTGCACCTTCAGCGGACATGCCATGAGCCTCTAGACCCCTCTATATCCTCCAGGAGGACCAGGATTTGAGGAACATGTGTCCGAGAACAGTGCACCTTCAGCGGACTGGCCCTGAGCAGCTACACCCCTGGTTACATCCTCCACAGGCACCAGGATGTGACAGAATGTGTCCGAGAATAGGTCACCTTCAGCGGACATGCCTTGAGCCTCTAGACCCCTATATATCCTCCGGGAGAGGGAGGAGAGTGTGGTCAACAGTCCGCTTCAAACCGCTTGAAAATCAGACACTCAGAGGCTGAGTTACTTCTTTGTGGAACTTTTTTTATTTTTCGTTCTGAGCCTAAGTCCACTTTTTTAGGGTGCTCTCGATTTCGCGCCGTCACCCGGTGGCAAAACCTCTTTCTGTGATCCTCCAGGCCTTAGGGGGATTTTCAGAAGGTGTCCGAGAAAGGTGCATGGTCGTCGGACTGACCGTTTTCGGTCGGGAGGGTATTTTCTGGAGCCTCCGCCACCACCCCCAACTTTTTCGTACCCATGGTTAACCAAAACCCTACCCATGGTTAACCAAAATGGACTTAGAAAAAATCCACAGTTTTCAGACCTCCAGAGGGGTAGGACCCTGCTCAAAGGTGTCCGAGAATACTGCACCTTCAGCGGACATGCCATGAGCCTCTAGACCCCTCTATATCCTCCAGGAGGACCAGGATTTGAGGAACATGTGTACGAGAACAGTGCACCTTCAGCGGACTGGCCCTGAGCAGCTACACCCCTGGTTACATCCTCCACAGGCACCAGGATGTGACAGAATGTGTCCGAGAATAGGTCACCTTCAGCGGACATGCCTTGAGCCTCTAGACCCCTATACATCCTCCGGGAGAGGGAGGAGAGTGTGGTCAACAGTCCGCTTCAAACCGCTTGAAAATCGGACACTCAGAGGCTGAGTTACCTCTTTGTGGAACTTTTTTTATTTTTCGTTCTGAGCCTAAGTCCACTTTTTTAGGGTGCTCTCGATTTCGCGCCGTCACCCGGTGGCAAAACCTCTTTCTGTGATCCTCCAGGCCTTAGGGGGATTTTCAGAAGGTGTCCGAGAAAGGTGCATGGTCGTCGGACTGACCGTTTTCGGTCGGGAGGGTATTTTGTGAGCCTCCGCCACCACCCCCAACTTTTTCATACCCATGGTTAACCAAAACCCTACCCAGGGTTAACCAAAATGGACTTAGAAAAAATCCACAGTTTTCAGACCTCCAGAGAGGTAGGACCCTGCTCAAAGGTGTCCGAGAATACTGCACCTTCAGCGGACATGCCTCGAGCCTCTAGACCCCTCTATATCCTCCAGGAGGACCAAGATTTGAGGAACATGTGTCCGAGAACAGTGCACCTTCAGCGGACTGGCCCTGAGCAGCTAAACCCCTGGTTAACCAAAACCCTACCCATGGTTAACCAAAATGGACTTAGAAAACACTGGAGGCCTACAGACACACACACCTCCCCAGACAGGCCTAAGAAGCCTCCTGTCTATTAAAGGTCCCCAAAGGTCAGAGAGACACACAGAGAGCTCCAAACACTGCCCAGTGTGTTGGGTTCACTTACTGGGAGGCCTACAGACACACACACCTCCCCAGACAGGCCTAAGAAGCCTGCTGTCTATTAAAGGTCCCCAAAGGTAAGAGAGACACACAGAGAGCTCCCAGCACTGCCCAGTGTGTTGTGTTCACTTACTGGGAGGCCTACAGACACACACACCTCCCCAGACAGGCCTAAGAAGCCTGCTGTCTATTAAAGGTCCCCAGAGGTCAGAGAGACACACAGAGAGCTCCAAACACTGCCCAGTGTGTTGGGTTCACTTACTGGGAGGCCTACAGACACACACACCTCCCCAGACAGGCCTAAGAAGCCTGCTGTCTATTAAAGGTCCCCAGAGGTCAGAGAGACACACAGAGAGCTCCAAACACTGCCCAGTGTGTTGGGTTCACTTACTGGGAGGCCTACAGACACACACACCTCCCCAGACAGGCCTAATTAGCCTGCTGTCTATTAAAGGTCCCCAGAGGTCAGAGAGACACACAGAGAGCTCCAAACACTGCCCTGTGTACTGTATTAAGTCACAGCAAGCCCCAATGGCTCACACTTGTCTCCCTTTAGGCCCAAAAATTCTGCCTGCTATTAAAGCTCTCTGAGGGTCCCACAGACACACACAGAGCTCCCAGCACTGCCCAGCACTAACCCTAACCCCCAGTACTGCCCTCAGCCCCAGCCCACTGCCCCCAAACACAGTGAGCTTCTTGAGGCTCCCACAGACACACACAGAGCTCCCAGCACTGCTGGACGTCTAACTGAGGTCGCCATTGAATTCTAGATAGCTCGCTCCGTTTCTCGCTTGCCGCCACAGCCTTCAGACGATCAGTCATCAGCACAAGTTCGCCTCATGAAAACCGGAGATTCATACCGATCTGCCACGCCCCACTGTGTGGTGTGTTTGTTTAGTGTGTAGCGCAGTTGCACTACGGGGTGTTGAGCTGCTTATTATGTGTAGGTTTTTAAGGATGCAATGTGTCGAGCCTTATAGAGTCGAGCCTTCCTCTTGAGCCAGAGAGACCTATGTGACAAGGACCGAGTTGCTTCATGTGGGGTTCGATCCTACGATTTTCAGGTGGTTTCGTCGAAACTAACACCTTTAATGGGTGGTTTCACAGAGACTTGCCCTTCGCGGTGTTCGAACCTGTGCTTCTCAGGTACCTCAGCCACTAATATGCCTCTCCCCACTCATCCGGGGCAAATTTTCGCTAGAGAAGGGTTCGGCGCGGTGACAGAGAGCTCCGTAGAGCCCTCGGCGTCCCAGGCCTGGAGGCTGACCGCGGTGGCGGGGAGGTGGGACCTGTGAGACAGGGTGCCTCCCCTGGCGGGTCACGGTTTCCAATCGGTCAGAAGGTTTAGGAGAGGAGAGGGAGGAGAGTGTGGTCAACAGTCCGCTTCAAACCGCTTGAAAATCGGACACTCAGAGGCTGAGTTACCTCTTTGTGGAACTTTTTTTATTTTTCGTTCTGAGCCTAAGTCCACTTTTTTAGGGTGCTCTCGATTTCGCGCCGTCACCCGGTGGCAAAACCTCTTTCTGTGATCCTCCAGGCCTTAGGGGGATTTCCAGAAGGTGTCCGAGAAAGGTGCATGGTCGTCGGACTGACCGTTTTCGGTCGGGAGGGTATTTTGTGGAGCCTCCGCCACCACCCCCAACTTTTTCGTACCCACGGTTAACCAAAACCCTACCCATGGTTAACCAAAATGGACTTAGAAAAAATCCACAGTTTTCAGACCTCCAGAGGGGTAGGACCCTGCTCAAAGGTGTCCGAGAATACTGCACCTTCAGCGGACATGCCATGAGCCTCTAGACCCCTCTATATCCTCCAGGAGGACCAGGATTTGAGGAACATGTGTCCGAGAACAGTGCACCTTCAGCGGACTGGCCCTGAGCAGCTACACCCCTGGTTACATCCTCCACAGGCACCAGGATGTGACAGAATGTGTCCGAGAATAGGTCACCTTCAGCGGACATGCCTTGAGCCTCTAGACCCCTATATATCCTCCGGGAGAGGGAGGAGAGTGTGGTCAACAGTCCGCTTCAAACCGCTTGAAAATCGGACACTCAGAGGCTGAGTTACTTCTTTGTGGAACTTTTTTTATTTTTCGTTCTGAGCCTAAGTCCACTTTTTTAGGGTGCTCTCGATTTCGCGCCGTCACCCGGTGGCAAAACCTCTTTCTGTGATCCTCCAGGCCTTAGGGGGATTTTCAGAAGGTGTCCGAGAAAGGTGCATGGTCGTCGGACTGACCGTTTTCGGTCGGGAGGGTATTTTGTGGAGCCTCCGCCACCACCCCCAACTTTTTCGTACCCATGGTTAACCAAAACCCTACCCATGGTTAACCAAAATGGACTTAGAAAAAATCCACAGTTTTCAGACCTCCAGAGAGGTAGGACCCTGCTCAAAGGTGTCCGAGAATACTGCACCTTCAGCGGACATGCCATGAGCCTCTAGACCCCTCTATATCCTCCAGGAGGACCAGGATTTGAGGAACATGTGTCCGAGAACAGTGCACCTTCAGCGGACTGGCCCTGAGCAGCTACACCCCTGGTTACATCCTCCACAGGCACCAGGATGTGACAGAATGTGTCCGAGAATAGTTTACCTTCAGCGGACATGCCTTGAGCCTCTAGACCCCTATATATCCTCCGGGAGAGGGAGGAGAGTGTGGTCAACAGTCCTCTTCAAGCCGCTTGAAAATCGGACACTCAGAAGCTGAGTTACCTCTTTGTGGAACTTTTTTTATTTTTCGTTCTGAGCCTAAGTCCACTTTTTTAGGGTGCTCTCGATTACGCGCCGTCACCCGGTGGCAAAACCTCTTTCTGTGATCCTCCAGGCCTTAGGGGGATTTTCAGAAGGTGTCCGAGAAAGGTGCATGGTCGTCGGACTGACCGTTTTCGGTCGGGAGGGTATTTTCTGGAGCCTCCGCCACCACCCCCAACTTTTTCGTACCCATGGTTAACCAAAACCCTACCCAGGGTTAACCAAAATGGACTTAGAAAAAATCCACAGTTTTCAGACCTCCAGAGAGGTAGGACCCTGCTCAAAGGTGTCCGAGAATACTGCACCTTCAGCGGACATGCCTCGAGCCTCTAGACCCCTCTATATCCTCCAGGAGGACCAAGATTTGAGGAACATGTGTCCGAGAACAGTGCACCTTCAGCGGACTGGCCCTGAGCAGCTAAACCCCTGGTTAACCAAAACCCTACCCATGGTTAACCAAAATGGACTTAGAAAACACTGGAGGCCTACAGACACACACACCTCCCCAGACAGGCCTAAGAAGCCTCCTGTCTATTAAAGGTCCCCAAAGGTCAGAGAGACACACAGAGAGCTCCAAACACTGCCCAGTGTGTTGGGTTCACTTACTGGGAGGCCTACAGACACACACACACCTCCCCAGACAGGCCTAAGAAGCCTGCTGTCTATTAAAGGTCCCCAAAGGTAAGAGAGACACACAGAGAGCTCCCAGCACTGCCCAGTGTGTTGTGTTCACTTACTGGGAGGCCTACAGACACACACACCTCCCCAGACAGGCCTAAGAAGCCTGCTGTCTATTAAAGGTCCCCAGAGGTCAGAGAGACACACAGAGAGCTCCAAACACTGCCCAGTGTGTTGGGTTCACTTACTGGGAGGCCTACAGACACACACACCTCCCCAGACAGGCCTAAGAAGCCTGCTGTCTATTAAAGGTCCCCAGAGGTCAGAGAGACACACAGAGAGCTCCAAACACTGCCCAGTGTGTTGGGTTCACTTACTGGGAGGCCTACAGACACACACACACCTCCCCAGACAGGCCTAATTAGCCTGCTGTCTATTAAAGGTCCCCAGAGGTCAGAGAGACACACAGAGAGCTCCAAACACTGCCCTGTGTACTGTATTAAGTCACAGCAAGCCCCAATGGCTCACACTTGTCTCCCTTTAGGCCCAAAAATTCTGCCTGCTATTAAAGCTCTCTGAGGGTCCCACAGACACACACAGAGCTCCCAGCACTGCCCAGCACTAACCCTAACCCCCAGTACTGCCCTCAGCCCCAGCCCACTGCCCCCAAACACAGTGAGCTTCTTGAGGCTCCCACAGACACACACAGAGCTCCCAGCACTGCTGGACGTCTAACTGAGGTCGCCATTGAATTCTAGATAGCTCGCTCCGTTTCTCGCTTGCCGTCACAGCCTTCAGACGATCAGTCATCAGCACAAGTTCGCCTCATGAAAACCGGAGATTCATACCGATCTGCCACGCCCCACTGTGTGGTGTGTTTGTTTAGTGTGTAGCGCAGTTGCACTACGGGGTGTTGAGCTGCTTATTATGTGTAGGTTTTTAAGGATGCAATGTGTCGAGCCTTATAGAGTCGAGCCTTCCTCTTGAGCCAGAGAGACCTATGTGACAAGGACCGAGTTGCTTCATGTGGGGTTCGATCCTACGATTTTCAGGTGGTTTCGTCGAAACTAACACCTTTAATGGGTGGTTTCACAGAGACTTGCCCTTCGCGGGGTTCGAACCTGTGCTTCTCAGGTACCTCAGCCACTAATATGCCTCTCCCCACTCATCCGGGGCAAATTTTCGCTAGAGAAGGGTTCGGCGCGGTGACAGAGAGCTCCGTAGAGCCCTCGGCGTCCCAGGCCTGGAGGCTGACCGCGGTGGCGGGGAGGTGGGACCTGTGAGACAGGGTGCCTCCCCTGGCGGGTCACGGTTTCCAATCGGTCAGAAGGTTTAGGAGAGGAGAGGGAGGAGAGTGTGGTCAACAGTCCGCTTCAAACCGCTTGAAAATCGGACACTCAGAGGCTGAGTTACCTCTTTGTGGAACTTTTTTTATTTTTCGTTCTGAGCCTAAGTCCACTTTTTTAGGGTGCTCTCGATTTCGCGCCGTCACCCGGTGGCAAAACCTCTTTCTGTGATCCTCCAGGCCTTAGGGGGATTTCCAGAAGGTGTCCGAGAAAGGTGCATGGTCGTCGGACTGACCGTTTTCGGTCGGGAGGGTATTTTGTGGAGCCTCCGCCACCACCCCCAACTTTTTCGTACCCATGGTTAACCAAAACCCTACCCATGGTTAACCAAAATGGACTTAGAAAACACTGGAGGCCTACAGACACACACACCTCCCCAGACAGGCCTAAGAAGCCTCCTGTCTATTAAAGGTCCCCAAAGGTCAGAGAGACACACAGAGAGCTCCAAACACTGCCCAGTGTGTTGGGTTCACTTACTGGGAGGCCTACAGACACACACACCTCCCCAGACAGGCCTAAGAAGCCTGCTGTCTATTAAAGGTCCCCAAAGGTAAGAGAGACACACAGAGAGCTCCCAGCACTGCCCAGTGTGTTGTGTTCACTTACTGGGAGGCCTACAGACACACACACCTCCCCAGACAGGCCTAAGAAGCCTGCTGTCTATTAAAGGTCCCCAGAGGTCAGAGATACACACAGAGAGCTCCAAACACTGCCCAGTGTGTTGGGTTCACTTACTGGGAGGCCTACAGACACACACACCTCCCCAGACAGGCCTAAGAAGCCTGCTGTCTATTAAAGGTCCCCAGAGGTCAGAGAGACACACAGAGAGCTCCAAACACTGCCCAGTGTGTTGGGTTCACTTACTGGGAGGCCTACAGACACACACACCTCCCCAGACAGGCCTTATTAGCCTGCTGTCTATTAAAGGTCCCCAGAGGTCAGAGAGACACACAGAGAGCTCCAAACACTGCCCTGTGTACTGTATTAAGTCACAGCAAGCCCCAATGGCTCACACTTGTCTCCCTTTAGGCCCAAACATTCTGCCTGCTATTAAAGCTCTCTGAGGGTCCCACAGACAAACACAGAGCTCCCAGCACTGCCCAGCACTAACCCTAACCCCCAGTACTGCCCTCAGCCCCAGCCCACTGCCCCCAAACACAGTGAGCTTCTTGAGGCTCCCACAGACACACAGAGCTCCCAGCACTGCTGGACGTCTAACTGAGGTCGCCATTGAATTCTAGATAGCTCGCTCCGTTTCTCGCTTGCCGCCACAGCCTTCAGACGATCAGTCATCAGCACAAGTTCGCCTCATGAAAACCGGAGATTCATACCGATCTGCCACGCCCCACTGTGTGGTGTGTTTGTTTAGTGTGTAGCGCAGTTGCACTACGGGGTGTTGAGCTGCTTATTATGTGTAGGTTTTTAAGGATGCAATGTGTCGAGCCTTATAGAGTCGAGCCTTCCTCTTGAGCCAGAGAGACCTATGTGACAAGGACCGAGTTGCTTCATGTGGGGTTCGATCCTACGATTTTCAGGTGGTTTCGTCGAAACTAACACCTTTAATGGGTGGTTTCACCAAGACTTGCCCTTCGCGGGGTTCGAACCTGTGCTTCTCAGGTACCTCAGCCACTAATATGCCTCTCCCCACTCATCCAGGGCAAATTCTCGCTAGAGAAGGGTTCGGCAAGGTGACAGAGAGCTCCGTAGAGCCCTCGGCGTCCCAGGCCTGGAGGCTGACCGCGGTGGCGGGGAGGTGGGACCTGTGAGACAGGGTGCCTCCCCTGGCGGGTCAAGGTTTCCAATCGGTCAGAAGGTTTAGGAGAGGAGAGGGAGGAGAGTGTGGTCAACAGTCCGCTTCAAACCGCTTGAAAATCGGACACTCAGAGGCTGAGCTACCTCTTCGTCGAACTTTTTTTATTTTTCGTTCTGAGCCTAAGTCCACTTTTTTAGGGTGCTCTCGATTTCGCGCCGTCACCCGGTGGCAAAACCTCTTTCTGTGATCCTCCAGGCCTTAGGGGGATTTCCAGAAGGTGTCCGAGAAAGGTGCATGGTCGTCGGACTGACCGTTTTCGGTCGGGAGGGTATTTTGTGGAGCCTCCGCCACCACCCCCAACTTTTTCGTACCCATGGTTAACAAAAACCCTACCCATGGTTAACCAAAATGGACTTAGAAAAAATCCACAGTTTTCAGACCTCCAGAGGGGTAGGACCCTGCTCAAAGGTGTCCGAGAATACTGCACCTTCAGCGGACATGCCATGAGCCTCTAGACCCCTCTATATCCTCCAGGAGGACCAGGATTTGAGGAACATGTGTCCGAGAACAGTGCACCTTCAGCGGACTGGCCCTGAGCAGCTACACCCCTGGTTACATCCTCCACAGGCACCAGGATGTGACAGAATGTGTCCGAGAATAGGTCACCTTCAGCGGACATGCCTTGAGCCTCTAGACCCCTATATATCCTCCGGGAGAGGGAGGAGAGTGTGGTCAACAGTCCGCTTCAAACCGCTTGAAAATCGGACACTCAGAGGCTGAGTTACCTCTTTGTGGAACTTTTTTTATTTTTCGTTCTGAGTCTAAGTCCACTTTTTTAGGGTGCTCTCGATTTCGCGCCGTCACCCGGTGGCAAAACCTCTTTCTGTGATCCTCCAGGCCTTAGGGGGATTTTCAGAAGGTGTCCGAGAAAGGTGCATGGTCGTCGGACTGACCGTTTTCGGTCGGGAGGGTATTTTGTGGAGCCCTCGCCACCACCCCCAACTTTTTCGTACCCATGGTTAACCAAAACCCTACCCATGGTTAACCAAAATGGACTTAGAAAAAATCCAGAATATTCAGACCTCCAGAGGGGTAGGACCCTGCTCAAAGGTGTCCGAGAATACTGCACCTTCAGCGGACATGCCATGAGCCTCTAGACCCCTCTATATCCTCCAGGAGGACCAGGATTTGAGGAACATGTGTCCGAGAACAGTGCACCTTCAGCGGACTAGCCATGTGCAGCTACACCCCTAGTTACATCCTCCACAGGCACCAGGATGTGACAGAATGTGTCCGAGAATAGGTCACCTTCAGCGGACTGGCCTTGTGCAGCTACACCCCTAGTTACATCCTCCACAGGCACCAGGATGTGAACATAATGTTTCCGAGGACAGAGCACCATCAACGGACTCTTTACCAGCTTCGAGTCCCTTGTTTTCGACTTCCAGAGGCACCATAATGTCAAAAACATGTGTCCGCCAAAGATGCACCATCAACGGACTCTCTGCGAGCTTCGAGTCCCTTGTTTTCGACTTCCAGATGCACCATAATGTCAAAAACATGTGCCCAAGAAAGATGCACCATCAACGGACTCTCTGTGAGCTTCTGGGGCCTTGTTACAATCCTCCAGGAGGCTTCTGAAAAGGAGCTCTCTAGTCCCGAGATGGTACCCGGTGGCAAAACCTCTTTTTGGCATCCTCCAGGCTTAAGGGGAATCCTCAGAGAGTGTCCGAAAAAAGTGCACTGTCGTCGGACTGACCGTTTTGGCTCGGGAGGGTAGGTCATGGAGCTCGCGCCAGCACCCCCAACTTTTTTTTACCCATGGTTAACCAGTAACTATGAGTCTCTTAAGGTTCCATAAGAGAGTCATACTATGACTCTTATGGAAAAGTAACTATGACTCTCTTAAGGTTTTCATTAGTCTCTTAAGGTTTTCACACACACCTCCCCAGACAGTCCTAAGAAGCCTGCTGTCTATTAAAGGTCCCCAAAGGTCAGAGAGACACCCAGACAGCTCCAAACACTGCCCAGTGTGTTGGGTTCACTTACTGGGAGGCCTACAGACACACACACCTCCCCAGACAGGCCTAAGAAGCCTGCTGTCTATTAAAGGTCCCCAAAGGTCAGAGAGACACACAGAGAGCTCCCAGCACTGCCCAGTGTGTTGTGTTCACTTACTGGGAGGCCGACAGACACACACACCTCCCCAGACAGGCCTAAGAAGCCTGCTGTCTATTAAAGGTCCCCAAAGGGCAGAGAGACACACAGAGAGCTCCCAGCACTGCCCAGTGTGTTGTGTTCACTTACTGGGAGGCCGACAGACACACACACCTCCCCAGACAGGCCTAAGAAGCCTGCTGTCTATTAAAGGTCCCCAAAGGTCAGAGAGACACACAGAGAGCTTCCAGCACTGCCCAGTGTGTTGTGTTCACTTACTGGGAGGCCTAAAGACACACACACCTCCCCAGACAGGCCTAAGAAGCCTGTTGTCTATTAAAGGTCCCCAGAGGTCAGAGAGACACACAGAGAGCTCCAAACACTGCCCAGTGTGTTGGGTTCACTTACTGGGAGGCCTACAGACACACACACCTCCCCAGACAGGCCTAATTAGCCTGCTGTCTATTAAAGGTCCCCAGAGGTCAGAGAGACACACAGAGAGCTCCAAACACTGCCCTGTGTACTGTATTAAGTCACAGCAAGCCCCAATGGCTCACACTTGTCTCCCTTTAGGCCCAAAAATTCTGCCTGCTATTAAAGCTCTCTGAGGGTCCCACAGACACACACAGAGCTCCCAGCACTGCCCAGCACTAACCCTAACCCCCAGTACTGCCCTCAGCCCCAGCCCACTGCCCCCAAACACAGTGAGCTTCATGAGGCTCCCACAGACACACACAGAGCTCCCAGCACTGCTGGACGTCTAACTGAGGTCGCCATTGAATTCTAGATAGCTTGCTCCGTTTCTCGCTTGCCGCCACAGCCTTCAGACGATCAGTCATCAGCACAAGTTCGCCTCATGAAAACCGGAGATTCATACCGATCTGCCACGCCCCACTGTGTGGTGTGTTTGTTTAGTGTGTAGCGCAGTTGCACTACGGGGTGTTGAGCTGCTTATTATGTGTAGGTTTTTAAGGATGCAATGTGTCGAACCTTATAGAGTCGAGCCTTCCTCTTGAGCCAGAGAGACCTATGTGACAAGGACCGAGTTGCTTCATGTGGGGTTCGATCCTACGATTTTCAGGTGGTTTCGTCGAAACTAACACCTTTAATGGGTGGTTTCACAGAGACTTGCCCTTCGCGGGGTTCGAACCTGTGCTTCTCAGGTACCTCAGCCACTAATATGCCTCTCCCCACTCATCCGGGGCAAATTCTCGCTAGAGAAGGGTTCGGCGCAGTGACAGAGAGCTCCGTAGAGCCCTCGGCGTCCCAGGCCTGGAGGCTGACCGCGGTGGCGGGGAGGTGGGACCTGTGAGACAGGGTGCCTCCCCTGGCGGGTCACGGTTTCCAATCGGTCAGAAGGTTTAGGAGAGGAGAGGGATGAGAGTGTGGTCAACAGTCCGCTTCAAACCGCTTGAAAATCGGACACTCAGAGGCTGAGTTACCTCTTTGTGGAACTTTTTTTATTTTTCGTTCTGAGCCTAAGTCCACTTTTTTAGGGTGCTCTCGATTTCGCGCCGTCACCCAGTGGCAAAACCTCTTTCTGTGATCCTCCAGGCCTTAGGGGGATTTCCAGAAGGTGTCCGAGAAAGGTGCATGGTCGTCGGACTGACCGTTTTCGGTCGGGAGGGTATTTTGTGGAGCCTCCGCCACCACCCCCAACTTTTTCGTAGCCATGGTTAACCAAAACCCTACCCATGGTTAACCAAAATGGACTTAGAAAAAATCCACAGTTTTCAGACCTCCAGAGGGGTAGGACCCTGCTCAAAGGTGTCCGAGAATACTGCACCTTCAGCGGACATGCCATGAGCCTCTAGACCCCTCTATATCCTCCAGGAGGACCAGGATTTGAGGAACATGTGTCCGAGAACAGTGCACCCTCAGCGGACTGGCCCTGAGCAGCTACACCCCTGGTTACATCCTCCACAGGCACCAGGATGTGACAGAATGTGTCCGAGAATAGGTCACCTTCAGCGGACATGCCTTGAGCCTCTAGACCCCTATATATCCTCCGGGAGAGGGAGGAGAGTGTGGTCAACAGTGCGCTTCAAACCGCTTGAAAATCGGACACTCAGAGGCTGAGTTACCTCTTTGTGGAACTTTTTTTATTTTTCGTTCTGAGTCTAAGTCCACTTTTTTAGGGTGCTCTCGATTTCGCGCCGTCACCCGGTGGCAAAACCTCTTTCTGTGATCCTCCAGGCCTTAGGGGGATTTTCAGAAGGTGTCCGAGAAAGGTGCATGGTCGTCGGACTGACCGTTTTCGGTCGGGAGGGTATTTTGTGGAGCCCTCGCCACCACCCCCAACTTTTTCGTACCCATGGTTAACCAAAACCCTACCCATGGTTAACCAAAATGGACTTAGAAAAAATCCAGAATATTCAGACCTCCAGAGGGGTAGGACCCTGCTCAAAGGTGTCCGAGAATACTGCACCTTCAGCGGACATGCCATGAGCCTCTAGACCCCTCTATATCCTCCAGGAGGACCAGGATTTGAGGAACATTTGTCCGAGAACAGTGCACCTTCAGCGGACTAGCCATGTGCAGCTACACCCCTAGTTACATCCTCCACAGGCACCAGGATGTGACAGAATGTGTCCGAGAATAGGTCACCTTCAGCGGACTGGCCTTGTGCAGCTACACCCCTAGTTACATCCTCCACAGGCACCAGGATGTGAACATAATGTTTCCGAGGACAGAGCACCATCAACGGACTCTTTACCAGCTTCGAGTGCCTTGTTTTCGACTTCCAGAGGCACCATAATGTCAAAAACATGTGTCCGCCAAAGATGCACCATCAACGGACTCTCTGCGAGCTTCGAGTCCCTTGTTTTCGACTTCCAGATGCACCATAATGTCAAAAACATGTGCCCAAGAAAGATGCACCATCAACGGACTCTCTATGAGCTTCTGGGGCCTTGTTACAATCCTCCAGGAGGCTTCTGAAAAGGAGCTCTCTAGTCCCGAGATGGTACCCGGTGGCAAAACCTCTTTTTGGCATCCTCCAGGCTTAAGGGGAATCCTCAGAGAGTGTCCGAAAAAAGTGCACTGTCGTCGGACTGACCGTTTTGGCTCGGGAGGGTAGGTCATGGAGCTCGCGCCAGCACCCCCAACTTTTTTTTACCCATGGTTAACCAGTAACTATGAGTCTCTTAAGGTTCCATAAGAGAGTCATACTATGACTCTTATGGAAAAGTAACTATGACTCTCTTAAGGTTTTCATTAGTCTCTTAAGGTTTTCACACACACCTCCCCAGACAGTCCTAAGAAGCCTGCTGTCTATTAAAGGTCCCCAAAGGTCAGAGAGACACCCAGACAGCTCCAAACACTGCCCA
Source organism: Sprattus sprattus (assembly GCF_963457725.1). NCBI lineage: Eukaryota > Metazoa > Chordata > Actinopteri > Clupeiformes > Clupeidae > Sprattus > Sprattus sprattus. The sequence continues at coordinate 568,274 of NC_137909.1, read as the reverse complement.
GTGTGTTGGGTTCACTTACTGGGAGGCCTACAGACACACACACCTCCCCAGACAGGCCTAAGAAGCCTGCTGTCTATTAAAGGTCCCCAAAGGTCAGAGAGACACACAGAGAGCTCCCAGCACTGCCCAGTGTGTTGTGTTCACTTACTGGGAGGCCGACAGACACACACACCTCCCCAGACAGGCCTAAGAAGCCTGCTGTCTATTAAAGGTCCCCAAAGGTCAGAGAGACACACAGAGAGCTCCCAGCACTGCCCAGTGTGTTGTGTTCACTTACTGGGAGGCCGACAGACACACACACCTCCCCAGACAGGCCTAAGAAGCCTGCTGTCTATTAAAGGTCCCCAAAGGTCAGAGAGACACAGAGAGAGCTCCCAGCACTGCCCAGTGTGTTGTGTTCACTTACTGGGAGGCCTAAAGACACACACACCTCCCCAGACAGGCCTAAGAAGCCTGTTGTCTATTAAAGGTCCCCAGAGGTCAGAGAGACACACAGAGAGCTCCAAACACTGCCCAGTGTGTTGGGTTCACTTACTGGGAGGCCTACAGACACACACACCTCCCCAGACAGGCCTAATTAGCCTGCTGTCTATTAAAGGTCCCCAGAGGTCAGAGAGACACAAAGAGAGCTCCAAACACTGCCCTGTGTACTGTATTAAGTCACAGCAAGCCCCAATGGCTCACACTTGTCTCCCTTTAGGCCCAAAAATTCTGCCTGCTATTAAAGCTCTCTGAGGGTCCCACAGACACACACAGAGCTCCCAGCACTGCCCAGCACTAACCCTAACCCCCAGTACTGCCCTCAGCCCCAGCCCACTGCCCCCAAACACAGTGAGCTTCATGAGGCTCCCACAGACACACACAGAGCTCCCAGCACTGCTGGACGTCTAACTGAGGTCGCCATTGAATTCTAGATAGCTTGCTCCGTTTCTCGCTTGCCGCCACAGCCTTCAGACGATCAGTCATCAGCACAAGTTCGCCTCATGAAAACCGGAGATTCATACCGATCTGCCACGCCCCACTGTGTGGTGTGTTTGTTTAGTGTGTAGCGCAGTTGCACTACGGGGTGTTGAGCTGCTTATTATGTGTAGGTTTTTAAGGATGCAATGTGTCGAGCCTTATAGAGTCGAGCCTTCCTCTTGAGCCAGAGAGACCTATGTGACAAGGACCGAGTTGCTTCATGTGGGGTTCGATCCTACGATTTTCAGGTGGTTTCGTCGAAACTAACACCTTTAATGGGTGGTTTCACAGAGACTTGCCCTTCGCGGGGTTCGAACCTGTGCTTCTCAGGTACCTCAGCCACTAATATGCCTCTCCCCACTCATCCGGGGCAAATTCTCGCTAGAGAAGGGTTCGGCGCAGTGACAGAGAGCTCCGTAGAGCCCTCGACGTCCCAGGCCTGGAGGCTGACCGCGGTGGCGGGGAGGTGGGACCTGTGAGACAGGGTGCCTCCCCTGGCGGGTCACGGTTTCCAATCGGTCAGAAGGTTTAGGAGAGGAGAGGGATGAGAGTGTGGTCAACAGTCCGCTTCAAACCGCTTGAAAATCGGACACTCAGAGGCTGAGTTACCTCTTTGTGGAACTTTTTTTATTTTTCGTTCTGAGCCTAAGTCCACTTTTTTAGGGTGCTCTCGATTTCGCGCCGTCACCCAGTGGCAAAACCTCTTTCTGTGATCCTCCAGGCCTTAGGGGGATTTCCAGAAGGTGTCCGAGAAAGGTGCATGGTCGTCGGACTGACCGTTTTCGGTCGGGAGGGTATTTTGTGGAGCCTCCGCCACCACCCCCAACTTTTTCGTACCCATGGTTAACCAAAACCCTACCCATGGTTAACCAAAATGGACTTAGAAAAAATCCACAGTTTTCAGACCTCCAGAGGGGTAGGACCCTGCTCAAAGGTGTCCGAGAATACTGCACCTTCAGCGGACATGCCATGAGCCTCTAGACCCCTCTATATCCTCCAGGAGGACCAGGATTTGAGGAACATGTGTCCGAGAACAGTGCACCCTCAGCGGACTGGCCCTGAGCAGCTACACCCCTGGTTACATCCTCCACAGGCACCAGGATGTGACAGAATGTGTCCGAGAATAGGTCACCTTCAGCGGACATGCCTTGAGCCTCTAGACCCCTATATATCCTCCGGGAGAAGGAGGAGAGTGTGGTCAACAGTGCGCTTCAAAACCGCTTGAAAATCGGACACTCAGAGGCTGAGTTTCCTCTTTGTGGAACTTTTTTTATTTTTCGTTCTGAGTCTAAGTCCACTTTTTTAGGGTGCTCTCGATTTCGCGCCGTCACCCGGTGGCAAAACCTCTTTCTGTGATCCTCCAGGCCTTAGGGGGATTTTCAGAAGGTGTCCGAGAAAGGTGCATGGTCGTCGGACTGACCGTTTTCGGTCGGGAGGGTATTTTGTGGAGCCCTCGCCACCACCCCCAACTTTTTCGTACCCATGGTTAACCAAAACCCTACCCATGGTTAACCAAAATGGACTTAGAAAAAATCCAGAATATTCAGACATCCAGAGGGGTAGGACCCTGCTCAAAGGTGTCCGAGAATACTGCACCTTCAGCGGACATGCCATGAGCCTCTAGACCCCTCTATATCCTCCAGGAGGACCAGGATTTGAGGAACATTTGTCCGAGAACAGTGCACCTTCAGCGGACTAGCCATGTGCAGCTACACCCCTAGTTACATCCTCCACAGGCACCAGGATGTGACAGAATGTGTCCGAGAATAGGTCACCTTCAGCGGACTGGCCTTGTGCAGCTACACCCCTAGTTACATCCTCCACAGGCACCAGGATGTGAACATAATGTTTCCGAGGACAGAGCACCATCAACGGACTCTTTACCAGCTTCGAGTGCCTTGTTTTCGACTTCCAGAGGCACCATAATGTCAAAAACATGTGTCCGCCAAAGATGCACCATCAACGGACTCTCTGCGAGCTTCGAGTCCCTTGTTTTCGACTTCCAGATGCACCATAATGTCAAAAACATGTGCCCAAGAAAGATGCACCATCAACGGACTCTCTATGAGCTTCTGGGGCCTTGTTACAATCCTCCAGGAGGCTTCTGAAAAGGAGCTCTCTAGTCCCGAGATGGTACCCGGTGGCAAAACCTCTTTTTGGCATCCTCCAGGCTTAAGGGGAATCCTCAGAGAGTGTCCGAAAAAAGTGCACTGTCGTCGGACTGACCGTTTTGGCTCGGGAGGGTAGGTCATGGAGCTCGCGCCAGCACCCCCAACTTTTTTTTACCCATGGTTAACCAGTAACTATGAGTCTCTTAAGGTTCCATAAGAGAGTCATACTATGACTCTTATGGAAAAGTAACTATGACTCTCTTAAGGTTTTCATTAGTCTCTTAAGGTTTTCACACACACCTCCCCAGACAGTCCTAAGAAGCCTGCTGTCTATTAAAGGTCCCCAAAGGTCAGAGAGACACCCAGACAGCTCCAAACACTGCCCAGTGTGTTGGGTTCACTTACTGGGAGGCCTACAGACACACACACCTCCCCAGACAGGCCTAAGAAGCCTGCTGTCTATTAAAGGTCCCCAAAGGTCAGAGAGACACACAGAGAGCTCCCAGCACTGCCCAGTGTGTTGTGTTCACTTACTGGGAGGCCGACAGACACACACACCTCCCCAGACAGGCCTAAGAAGCCTGCTGTCTATTAAAGGTCCCCAAAGGTCAGAGAGACACACAGAGAGCTCCCAGCACTGCCCAGTGTGTTGTGTTCACTTACTGGGAGGCCGACAGACACACACACCTCCCCAGACAGGCCTAAGAAGCCTGCTGTCTATTAAAGGTCCCCAAAGGTCAGAGAGACACACAGAGAGCTCCCAGCACTGCCCAGTGTGTTGTGTTCACTTACTGGGAGGCCTAAAGACACACACACCTCCCCAGACAGGCCTAAGAAGCCTGTTGTCTATTAAAGGTCCCCAGAGGTCAGAGAGACACACAGAGAGCTCCAAACACTGCCCAGTGTGTTGGGTTCACTTACTGGGAGGCCTACAGACACACACACCTCCCCAGACAGGCCTAATTAGCCTGCTGTCTATTAAAGGTCCCCAGAGGTCAGAGAGACACACAGAGAGCTCCAAACACTGCCCTGTGTACTGTATTAAGTCACAGCAAGCCCCAATGGCTCACACTTGTCTCCCTTTAGGCCCAAAAATTCTGCCTGCTATTAAAGCTCTCTGAGGGTCCCACAGACACACACAGAGCTCCCAGCACTGCCCAGCACTAACCCTAACCCCCAGTACTGCCCTCAGCCCCAGCCCACTGCCCCCAAACACAGTGAGCTTCATGAGGCTCCCACAGACACACACAGAGCTCCCAGCACTGCTGGACGTCTAACTGAGGTCGCCATTGAATTCTAGATAGCTTGCTCCGTTTCTCGCTTGCCGCCACAGCCTTCAGACGATCAGTCATCAGCACAAGTTCGCCTCATGAAAACCGGAGATTCATACCGATCTGCCACGCCCCACTGTGTGGTGTGTTTGTTTAGTGTGTAGCGCAGTTGCACTACGGGGTGTTGAGCTGCTTATTATGTGTAGGTTTTTAAGGATGCAATGTGTCGAGCCTTATAGAGTCGAGCCTTCCTCTTGAGCCAGAGAGACCTATGTGACAAGGACCGAGTTGCTTCATGTGGGGTTCGATCCTACGATTTTCAGGTGGTTTCGTCGAAACTAACACCTTTAATGGGTGGTTTCACAGAGACTTGCCCTTCGCGGGGTTCGAACCTGTGCTTCTCAGGTACCTCAGCCACTAATATGCCTCTCCCCACTCATCCGGGGCAAATTCTCGCTAGAGAAGGGTTCGGCGCAGTGACAGAGAGCTCCGTAGAGCCCTCGGCGTCCCAGGCCTGGAGGCTGACCGCGGTGGCGGGGAGGTGGGACCTGTGAGACAGGGTGCCTCCCCTGGCGGGTCACGGTTTCCAATCGGTCAGAAGGTTTAGGAGAGGAGAGGGATGAGAGTGTGGTCAACAGTCCGCTTCAAACCGCTTGAAAATCGGACACTCAGAGGCTGAGTTACCTCTTTGTGGAACTTTTTTTATTTTTCGTTCTGAGCCTAAGTCCACTTTTTTAGGGTGCTCTCGATTTCGCGCCGTCACCCAGTGGCAAAACCTCTTTCTGTGATCCTCCAGGCCTTAGGGGGATTTCCAGAAGGTGTCCGAGAAAGGTGCATGGTCGTCGGACTGACCGTTTTCGGTCGGGAGGGTATTTTGTGGAGCCTCCGCCACCACCCCCAACTTTTTCGTACCCATGGTTAACCAAAACCCTACCCATGGTTAACCAAAATGGACTTAGAAAAAATCCACAGTTTTCAGACCTCCAGAGGGGTAGGACCCTGCTCAAAGGTGTCCGAGAATACTGCACCTTCAGCGGACATGCCATGAGCCTCTAGACCCCTCTATATCCTCCAGGAGGACCAGGATTTGAGGAACATGTGTCCGAGAACAGTGCACCTTCAGCGGACTGGCCCTGAGCAGCTACACCCCTGGTTACATCCTCCACAGGCACCAGGATGTGACAGAATGTGTCCGAGAATAGGTCACCTTCAGCGGACATGCCTTGAGCCTCTAGACCCCTATATATCCTCCGGGAGAGGGAGGAGAGTGTGGTCAACAGTCCGCTTCAAACCGCTTGAAAATCGGACACTCAGAGGCTGAGTTACCTCTTTGTGGAACTTTTTTTATTTTTCGTTCTGAGTCTAAGTCCACTTTTTTAGGGTGCTCTCGATTTCGCGCCGTCACCCGGTGGCAAAACCTCTTTCTGTGATCCTCCAGGCCTTAGGGGGATTTTCAGAAGGTGTCCGAGAAAGGTGCATGGTCGTCGGACTGACCGTTTTCGGTCGGGAGGGTATTTTGTGGAGCCCTCGCCACCACCCCCAACTTTTTCGTACCCATGGTTAACCAAAACCCTACCCATGGTTAACCAAAATGGACTTAGAAAAAATCCAGAAAATTCAGACCTCCAGAGGGGTAGGACCCTGCTCAAAGGTGTCCGAGAATACTGCACCTTCAGCGGACATGCCATGAGCCTCTAGACCCCTCTATATCCTCCAGGAGGACCAGGATTTGAGGAACATGTGTCCGAGAACAGTGCACCTTCAGCGGACTGGCCATGTGCAGCTACACCCCTAGTTACATCCTCCACAGGCACCAGGATGTGACAGAATGTGTCCGAGAATAGGTCACCTTCAGCGGACTGGCCTTGTGCAGCTACACCCCTAGTTACATCCTCCACAGGCACCAGGATGTGAACATAATGTTTCAGAGGACAGAGCACCATCAACGGACTCTTTACCAGCTTCGAGTCCCTTGTTTTCGACTTCCAGAGGCACCATAATGTCAAAAACATGTGTCCGCCAAAGATGCACCATCAACGGACTCTCTGCGAGCTTCGAGTCCCTTGTTTTCGACTTCCAGATGCACCATAATGTCAAAAACATGTGCCCAAGAAAGATGCACCATCAACGGACTCTCTATGAGCTTCTGGGGCCTTGTTACAATCCTCCAGGAGGCTTCTGAAAAGGAGCTCTCTAGTCCCGAGATGGTACCCGGTGGCAAAACCTCTTTTTGGCATCCTCCAGGCTTAAGGGGAATCCTCAGAGAGTGTCCGAAAAAAGTGCACTGTCGTCGGACTGACCGTTTTGGCTCGGGAGGGTAGGCCATGGAGCTCGCGCCAGCACCCCCAACTTTTTTTTACCCATGGTTAACCAGTAACTATGAGTCTCTTAAGGTTCCATAAGAGAGTCATACTATGACTCTTATGGAAAAGTAACTATGACTCTGTCATAGGGTCGGGGCAAAAACGAATCTCAAGAACATTAAGGCTAAATAAATATCAGAGTTGATCCAAATGATTGAGGGAAGTTGGCTAGCAATAACCCCAATTATGGGATAAAGATTGGCTCTGAAAGAGGAAATAGCCTGGAAATGTACTGTTGGAGGAATCGGTGACTTGGTCGCACTGACAGGTGGGATTCTGTATCAGCACGGTGGCTCAGTGGGTAGGGCGCGGCACCACGAACCTGAAGAGCACAGGTTCGAAACCCGCAAAGGGTAAGATTTCAGAAGAACATCTGAGAATCGCAGGTTCAAATCCCACCTGAAGCAACTATGTCCTAAGTTGCATATGAATCCCCGGAGAAAAATAACACACAAATCGCAATCAAACTCTGTAAACAGAACGTGGCAAACTCTGTAAGCAGAACATGGCATACTTTGAAGACAGAACTTGGCAAACTCTGTATACACAACCCGGCAAACTCTGTAAAAAGAATGTGGCAAACTCTGTAAACGGAGTGAGGCAAACTCTGTAAACAGAACGTGGCAAACTCTGTAACAGAACTCAGCAAACTCTGTGAAAAGAACCTGGCAAGTTCTTTAAACAGAACATATAATATTTTGTTTTTATCTTTTTTTAAAGCCATTCGTCTCACACGTTTCACCCTAGAAAGGCGCCCGGTGTACGCCGGAGTATCCTTTCTGCCCCCGGTGATTTCGTAAAGCATCCCAGGTGCTGAGGTCCCACGGGGCCTCTACTTGGGAGGGTAGGGAATTTCGGTCGACCCCTCCCGCTGGCAGGCCGTTGCTGAGGATTGTGTAAATCAGTTGTAAAAGTCACACAGCAATCATATAATATAAAATTATATGTTTTTCGGTTTCCTAACCGTTGTCGGCAGTGGAAGTCGATTGTAAAAATCACAGGTATGGTGTTGCACCCCGCACAGTAACCGGAACCCCACGGGGTGGGCAGAGAAATCTGCCAGAACATCCAGCAGGAATGGCTGCGATGAAGAAGGGCAAGACCACAGGTCGCAAGGCTAAGTGGTCTGTAAAAGAACTAAAAACTTTGATGGAGATGGAGGAGGCTCTCGAGCAAGGCCAATACTCTGTATATTACATGAATGTGGAAATTGCAAGTCAGCTTCCAGGTAGGTCCTCCCACGAAGTGAAAGAGAAAAGACAGTGCATGAGACGGCAATCTCACAGGAGAAGCACTAAGCTCTTACTGCAGCCAACAGAGGCAAACCTGGAGAGGCAGGAAATCCCTGCTGAACTCAATCTGCTGATACAGCCACGAGGTTTCCAAGCAGTAACTGGCCTCAACAGAAAATTAAGGTGGCAAGCTGGTGCTCTCATTGACATGTACACTCACGAACACGAAATCAGGCGGGCGCTCACACTGGCAAGCAGGAAGGACCCGGGCGCAGCAGTGGCCATTGAGACCGCTACGGCGATGGTGATAAGGGAGGCGAGAAGAAAAGGTCCAGCGACCAAAAAGAACAGCAAAGCTGGCGAGCCGATGAAGCCCCGAAGCAAGCGAGAAATGAAGAGGGATGAGGTCCATAAACTCAGAAAACTAATGAGTACGGACCCGGCTAAGCTTGTTAGCTATGTCCTTGACGGGAGTGAAGCGACCGACTGCCCAGTCCCGCTGCCTCAATTACACGAAGTGTTTGAAAGGCGTTGGATGGGGTCAGAAGGTGCCTTCAAGGGCTTGGGAGGCTTTAAGGCCGCCAGCGGGGCGGACAACGAACACTTCTCCACCCTGTTCACCCCCGAAGAGGTGCTCACACACCTCAGAAAGACGGACAGGAAATCGGCACCAGGCACGGACGGCATCGGGCGGGATGACCTACTCCTCTGGGACCCGAAGGGTGTGAAGCTATCAAAACTCTTTGGCAGCTGGCTTGCGGCGGGGTTCATACCTCAGTGTGTAAAGCCCGCGAGAACTGTACTGATACCAAAGACCTCCGACCCTCTGCTGTTGAATGACCCGAATAACTGGCGCCCAATCACTATCGGCTCGATGCTGATGCGGCTGTTCTCACGACTGCTAAATGGGCGCCTTACGAAAGCCTGCACTATCCACGACAGGCAGCGAGGGTTCAGGGACTCTCCTGGCTGTAGTGAGAATCTTCACATCCTTCAAAGTCTGGTTAAATCCAGCAGGAGGGAGAGAAAGTCACTAGCGGTGGTGCTCGTGGACGTGGCAAAGGCTTTCGATACGGTGACACACGAGCACTTGCTTGCAGTGCTCAGGCAGAGAGGTCTGGATGAACACATCATAAACACAATACAAAGCTCGTACGACGGGGGCGTAACTTGCATTGAAGCTGGGGGAGAACAATCTGAACCCATTGCAATGAAAGTCGGTGTGAAGCAGGGTGACCCACTGTCCCCATTGCTTTTCAATCTGGCTCTTGATCCACTGCTCCACACACTGGAAAGCCTCGGTAAGGGAGTAAATATCGCAGACACAAAGCTGGTCTCGCTTGCATTCGCAGATGACCTGGTGCTGGTCAGCGACACATGGAAGAACATGGATTTCAATATCAGAATCCTGAATGACTTCTGTGCCCTGACGGGGCTTAAGGTGCACGCAAGCAAGTGCTTCGGCTTCATGTTTACCCCCTTGAAACACAGCATGAAAATGAAAGTGAATGACTGTCCCCCCTGGCAGATCGAGGGGACACCAATAGAAATGGTTGAAAGTGGAAGGGCGGTAAGATATCTGGGAATTCAGGTCGGTCCAGTGAGGGGCCTCGAGAAACCCGACATTCTCAAAGAGTTACAAGTGGCGCTGGATAAGGTAGGGGCGACACCATTAACTGCCCCTCAAAAGATTTGGCTGCTTAAGACCTTCATAATCCCCAGGCATTTCTACCGGGCCGACCACTGCGACTACAGTATAGTTCGGCTGCGACTGCTGGACCGGCTACTACGTAGCACAGTAAAAACATGGCTGGGTCTAGCGCAGACCACATGTGATGGGTTGCTCTATGCTAGAGCGAGAGACGGAGGTCTGGGGCTACAAAAGTTGAGCGCCGTTATTCCTGCTATGCAGGCAAAGCGGTTGTGGAAACTTTTGCACTCTGATGATGAAGTCATCAGAAAGATAGCCTGGGACCAGAACGGGCTGGAGGACTGGAGAAGAGCTTGGCTCAAAGCGGGCGGGCAACTGGAGAAATTACCAACTCCAGAGGGTGTGCCAGTAACGAACATTACTGAAGCAGATGGGGCCCCTCAGCTATCCCGGTACAAGAGACCATGCGAGTGGCAAGATGTAGAATTCGACCGGTGGGCAGGCAAATCGGTGCAGGGAGTTGGAATAGCCTGGTTCAAAGACTCTCCAGAGTCTAATGCCTGGCTCTCCAAACTCCCAAAAGTGCAACACAAATTCTGCTCACAAGCACTACAGCTACAAGTGAGCGTCTACCCTACCAGGGAATTTATGGCAAGGGGCCAAAGCAAGTGGAACGCGAGTTGCCGAGGAGGTGCGCCCTGCTAGCTCGGGCAGACGAACATACGGGACCCGGACCGTATCTCGAGGCTTTGTACCTATCCAGGCATCGGAGATTCTGTATCCTTGCATTCGTCTGGACGCGCATTCGTGGGTAACGGCTCCATTATACTGTGTATCCCAAGCTATCTACCTACCACCATCAGCTTTTGGGTTTTGGCTCAGCAGGTGATGTTTTATTGTCTGCTCAGAGAGGCTGAACCACCACCTGTGGACCCCAGACGCCACCGAAGTGGAAACTGGGTTTCTATGTGCTTGTCCTCTCGCTCTGAATCCTGGGCTTGTCTTCTCCTTGTGTGGTTATGTTTGTTGACCCACTATAGTGGGGTTGTTTTTATCTTATCACAATAAGAATGTGTTTGTTTAGTGTGTAGCGCAGTTATGCTATGGGGTGTTGAGTTGTAATATTATGTGTAGCTTTAAGGGTTTAATTATCCACCTTGCTTGTCCGCACCAGGTCGCCCTGAGTGTGTGCCAAGCCGGCATCGAGAACCTCACTGCACAGCCCCGTGGCACCGGGGAATGGACGTCCAACCGAGATCGTTGTTGATATCTACAACATCTTTCTCCATTCCTCGCTTTTCGCCCCAGATTTTCGGGTGCGCAGTTAAGGTCTGACCCGTAACCTGAGACACACCCTCCACTCAGCGTTCCTGACTGGTGCCTCGTTCTTCAGGTTTGTGGAACGGACGTCTAACTGAGGTCGCCATTGAACTTTAGATAGCTCGCTCCGTTTCTCGCTTGCCGCCACAGCCTTCAGACGATCAGTCATCAGCACAAGTTCGCCTCATGAAAACCGGAGATTCCTACCGATATGCCACGTCCCACTGTGTGGTGTGTTTGTTTAGTGTGTAGCGCAGTTACACTACGGGGTGTTGAGCTGCTTATTATGTGTAGGTTTTTAAGGATGCAATGTGCATTGTGGTCCGGTGCTTCCGCCCTGTATAGCTTTTCCTCTTAAGCTTTTCACTTTAATATAAAGTATTCAATCCCTACTTTGTAGGATGTCACTCAAGATAGTTAAGGATCCTCTCAGAACACTCTTACAAAGTCTCGACGCGAGAGCTTTTGCACTGCTCTTAGAAAGTCCCATTCTCTTGAGGATCTTGTTGTTGGGTTTATGCCAGAGGCCCCTCGCTCCCAGTGGAAATCCGTGTATTTCCACTTCCTCTACACCCATGACCTGTTTCACCAAGTACTTGATGGGTTTGTAGTGCTTTACTTTCTCTCGGCCTGCGAGTTTTAGTGTGTTGATGTTCCTTTCAAACCGCACTGTCACATCCAGCACCATTGCCTTACCATCTTTGCAAAAGACCAAGTCTGGGCGTCTCACATTTGGTCTGCTTCCAAATTCTTTCTCCTTGTGGACAACCCAGCCCTGCTTCTTCGCAGCGACTGCCAGTCGATGGCATGCAAAATTGTGTCGCTCCAGTCGTTTCGCCCTACCGCTGGGACATGCTCCGAGGAGGTGTGAGGCGGACTCAAGCCTCGCGTGACAGCCTCGGCAACTCGCGTTCCACTTGCTTTGGCCCCTTGCCATAAATTCCCTGGTAGGGTAGACGCTCACTTGTAGCTGTAGTGCTTGTGAGCAGAATTTGTGTTGCACTTTTGGGAGTTTGGAGAGCCAGGCATTAGACTCTGGAGAGTCTTTGAACCAGGCTATTCCAACTCCCTGCACCGATTTGCCTGCCCACCGGTCGAACTCTACATCTTGCCACTCGCATGGTCTCTTGTACCGGGATAGCTGAGGGGCCCCATCTGCTTCAGTAACGTTCGTTACTGGCACACCCTCTGGAGTTGGTAATTTCTCCAGTTGCCCGCCCGCTTTGAGCCAAGCTCTTCTCCAGTCCTCCAGCCCGTTCTGGTCCCAGGCTATCTTTCTGATGACTTCATCATCAGAGTGCAAAAGTTTCCACAACCGCTTTGCCTGCATAGCAGGAATAACGGCGCTCAACTTTTGTAGCCCCAGACCTCCGTCTCTCGCTCTAGCATAGAGCAACCCATCACATGTGGTCTGCGCTAGACCCAGCCATGTTTTTACTGTGCTACGTAGTAGCCGGTCCAGCAGTCGCAGCCGAACTATACTGTAGTCGCAGTGGTCGGCCCGGTAGAAATGCCTGGGGATTATGAAGGTCTTAAGCAGCCAAATCTTTTGAGGGGCAGTTAATGGTGTCGCCCCTACCTTATCCAGCGCCACTTGTAACTCTTTGAGAATGTCGGGTTTCTCGAGGCCCCTCACTGGACCGACCTGAATTCCCAGATATCTTACCGCCCTTCCACTTTCAACCATTTCTATTGGTGTCCCCTCGATCTGCCAGGGGGGACAGTCATTCACTTTCATTTTCATGCTGTGTTTCAAGGGGGTAAACATGAAGCCGAAGCACTTGCTTGCGTGCACCTTAAGCCCCGTCAGGGCACAGAAGTCATTCAGGATTCTGATATTGAAATCCATGTTCTTCCATGTGTCGCTGACCAGCACCAGGTCATCTGCGAATGCAAGCGAGACCAGCTTTGTGTCTGCGATATTTACTCCCTTACCGAGGCTTTCCAGTGTGTGGAGCAGTGGATCAAGAGCCAGATTGAAAAGCAATGGGGACAGTGGGTCACCCTGCTTCACACCGACTTTCATTGCAATGGGTTCAGATTGTTCTCCCCCAGCTTCAATGCAAGTTACGCCCCCGTCGTACGAGCTTTGTATTGTGTTTATGATGTGTTCATCCAGACCTCTCTGCCTGAGCACTGCAAGCAAGTGCTCGTGTGTCACCGTATCGAAAGCCTTTGCCACGTCCACGAGCACCACCGCTAGTGACTTTCTCTCCCTCCTGCTGGATTTAACCAGACTTTGAAGGATGTGAAGATTCTCACTACAGCCAGGAGAGTCCCTGAACCCTCGCTGCCTGTCGTGGATAGTGCAGGCTTTCGTAAGGCGCCCATTTAGCAGTCGTGAGAACAGCCGCATCAGCATCGAGCCGATAGTGATTGGGCGCCAGTTATTCGGGTCATTCAACAGCAGAGGGTCGGAGGTCTTTGGTATCAGTACAGTTCTCGCGGGCTTTACACACTGAGGTATGAACCCCGCCGCAAGCCAGCTGCCAAAGAGTTTTGATAGCTTCACACCCTTCGGGTCCCAGAGGAGTAGGTCATCCCGCCCGATGCCGTCCGTGCCTGGTGCCGATTTCCTGTCCGTCTTTCTGAGGTGTGTGAGCACCTCTTCGGGGGTGAACAGGGTGGAGAAGTGTTCGTTGTCCGCCCCGCTGGCGGCCTTAAAGCCTCCCAAGCCCTCGAAGGCACCTTCTGACCCCATCCAACGCCTTTCAAACACTTCGTGTAATTGAGGCAGCGGGACTGGGCAGTCGGTCGCTTCACTCCCGTCAAGGACATAGCTAACAAGCTTAGCCGGGTCCGTACTCATTAGTTTTCTGAGTTTATGGACCTCATCCCTCTTCATTTCTCGCTTGCTTCGGGGCTTCATCGGCTCGCCAGCTTTGCTGTTCTTTTTGGTCGCTGGACCTTTTCTTCTCGCCTCCCTTATCACCATCGCCGTAGCGGTCTCAATGGCCACTGCTGCGCCCGGGTCCTTCCTGCTTGCCAGTGTGAGCGCCCGCCTGATTTCGTGTTCGTGAGTGTACATGTCAATGAGAGCACCAGCTTGCCACCTTAATTTTCTGTTGAGGCCAGTTACTGCTTGTAACCCTCGTGGCTGTATCAGCAGATTGAGTTCAGCAGGGATTTCCTGCCTCTCCAGGTTTGCCTCTGTTGGCTGCAGTAAGAGCTTAGTGCTTCTCCTGTGAGATTGCCGTCTCATGCACTGTCTTTTCTCTTTCACTTCGTGGGAGGACCTACCTGGAAGCTGACTTGCAATTTCCACATTCATGTAATATACAGAGTATTGGCCTTGCTCGAGAGCCTCCTCCATCTCCATCAAAGTTTTTAGTTCTTTTACAGACCACTTAGCCTTGCGACCTGTGGTCTTGCCCTTCTTCATCGCAGCCATTCCTGCTGGATGTTCTGGCAGATTTCTCTGCCCACCCCGTGGGGTTCCGGTTACTGTGCGGGGGGCAACACCGTACCTGTGATTTTTACAATCGACTTCCACTGCCGACAACGGTTAGGAAACCGAAAAACATATAATTTTATATTATATGATTGCTGTGTGACTTTTACAACTGATTTACACAATCCTCAGCAACGGCCTGCCAGCGGGAGGGGTCGACCGAAATTCCCTACCCTCCCAAGTAGAGGCCCCGTGGGACCTCAGCACCTGGGATGCGAAATCACCGGGGGCAGAAAGGATACTCTGGCGTACACCGGGCGCCTTTCTAGGGTGAAACGTGTGAGACGAATGGCTTTAAAAAAAGATAAAAACTAAATATTATATTTTCTGTTTAAAGAACTTGCCAGGTTCTTTTCACAGAGTTTGCTGAGTTCTGTTACAGAGTTTGCCACGTTCTGTTTACAGAGTTTGCCTCACTCCGTTTACAGAGTTTTCCGGGTTGTGTATACAGAGTTTGCCAAGTTCTGTCTTCAAAGTATGCCATGTTCTGCTTACAGAGTTTGCCACGTTCTGTTTACAGAGTTTGATTGCGATTTGTGTGTTATTTTTCTCTGGGGATTCATATGCAACTTAGGACATAGTTGCTTCAGGTGGGATTTGAACCTGCGATTCTCAGATGTTCTTCTGAAATCTTACCCTTTGCGGGTTTCGAACCTGTGCTCTTCAGGTTCGTGGTGCCGCGCCCTACCCACTGAGCCACCGTGCTGATACAGAATCCCACCTGTCAGTGCGACCAAGTCACCGACTCCTCCCACAGTAAATTTCCAGGCTATTTCCTCTTTCAGAGCCAATCTTTATCCCATAATTGGGGTTATAGCTAGCCAACTTCCCTCAATCATTTGGATCAACTCTGATATTTATTTAGCCTTAATGTTCTTGAGATTCGTTTTTGCCCCGACCCTATGACAGAGTCATAGTTACTTTTCCATAAGAGTCATAGTATGACTCTCTTATGGAACCTTAAGAGACTCATAGTTACTGGTTAACCATGGGTAAAAAAAAGTTGGGGGTGCTGGCGCGAGCTCCATGGCCTACCCTCCCGAGCCAAAACGGTCAGTCCGACGACAGTGCACTTTTTTCGGACACTCTCTGAGGATTCCCCTTAAGCCTGGAGGATGCCAAAAAGAGGTTTTGCCACCGGGTACCATCTCGGGACTAGAGAGCTCCTTTTCAGAAGCCTCCTGGAGGATTGTAACAAGGCCCCAGAAGCTCATAGAGAGTCAGTTGATGGTGCATCTTTCTCGGGCACATGTTTTTGACATTATGGTGCATCTGGAAGTCGAAAACAAGGGACTCGAAGCTCGCAGAGAGTCCGTTGATGGTGCATCTTTGGCGGACACATGTTTTTGACATTATGGTGCCTCTGGAAGTCGAAAACAAGGGACTCAAAGCTGGTAAAGAGTCCGTATATGGTGCTCTGTCCTCGGACACATTATGTTCACATCCTGGTGCCTGTGGAGGATGTAACTAGGGGTGTAGCTGCACATGGCCAGTCCGCTGAAGGTGACCTATTCTCGGACACATTCTGTCACATCCTGGTGCCTGTGGAAGGTGTAACTAGGGGTGTAGCTGCACATGGCCAGTCCGCTGAAGGTGCACTGTTCTCGGACACATGTTCCTCAAATCCTGGTCCTCCTGGAGGATATAGAGGGGTCTAGAGGCTCATGGCATGTCCGCTGAAGGTGCAGTATTCTCGGACACCTTTGAGCAGGGTCCTACCCCTCTGGAGGTCTGAAAATTCTGGATTTTTTCTAAGTCCATTTTGGTTAACCATGGGTAGGGTTTTGGTTAACCATGGGTACGAAAAAGTTGGGGGTGGTGGCGAGGGCTCCACAAAATACCCTCCCGACCAAAAACGGTCAGTCCGACGACCATGCACCTTTCTCGGACACCTTCTGAAAATCCCCCTAAGGCCTGGAGGATCACAGAAAGAGGTTTTGCCACCGGGTGACGGCGCGAAATCGAGAGCACCCTAAAAAAGTGGACTTAGGCTCAGAACGAAAAATAAAAAAAGTTCCACAAAGAGGTAACTCAGCTTCTGAGTGTCCGATTTTCAAGCGGTTTGAAGCGGACTGTTGACCACACTCTCTTCCCTCTCCCGGAGGATGTATAGGGGTCTAGAGGCTCAAGGCATGTCCGCTGAAGGTGACCTATTCTCAGAAACATTCTGTCACATCCTGGTGCCTGTGGAGGATGTAACCAGGGGTGTAGCTGCTCAGGGCCAGTCCGCTGAAGGTGCACTGTTCTCGGACACATGTTCCTCAAATCCTGGTCCTCCTGGAGGATATAGAGGGGTCTAGAGGCTCATGGCATGTCCGCTGAAGGTGCAGTATTCTCGGACACCTTTGAGCAGGGTCCTACCCCTCTGGAGGTCTGAAAACTGTGGATTTTTTCTAAGTCCATTTTGGTTAACCATGGGTAGGGTTTTGGTTATCCATGGGTACGAAAAAGTTGGGGGTGGTGGCGGAGGCTCCACAAAATACCCTCCCGACCGAAAACGGTCAGTCCGACGACCATGCACCTTTCTCGGACACCTTCTGAAAATCCCCCTAAGGCCTGGAGGATCACAGAAAGAGGTTTTGCCACCGGGTGACGGCGCGAAATCGAGAGCACCCTAAAAAAGTGGACTTAGGCTCAGAACGAAAAATAAAAAAAGTTCCACAAAGAAGTAACTCAGCCTCTGAGTGTCCGATTTTCAAGCGGTTTGAAGCGGACTGTTGACCACACTCTCCTCCCTCTCCCGGAGGATATATAGGGGTCTAGAGGCTCAAGGCATGTCCGCTGAAGGTGACCTATTCTCGGACACATTCTGTCACATCCTGGTGCCTGTGGAGGATGTAACCAGGGGTGTAGCTGCTCAGGGCCAGTCCGCTGAGGGTGCACTGTTCTCGGACACATGTTCCTCAAATCCTGGTCCTCCTGGAGGATATAGAGGGGTCTAGAGGCTCATGGCATGTCCGCTGAAGGTGCAGTATTCTCGGACACCTTTGAGCAGGGTCCTACCCCTCTGGAGGTCTGAAAACTGTGGATTTTTTCTAAGTCCATTTTGGTTAACCATGGGTAGGGTTTTGGTTAACCTTGGGTACGAAAAAGTTGGGGGTGGTGGCGGAGGCTCCACAAAATACCCTCCCGACCGAAAACGGTCAGTCCGACGACCATGCACCTTTCTCGGACACCTTCTGAAAATCCCCCTAAGGCCTGGAGGATCACAGAAAGAGGTTTTGCCACCGGGTGACGGCGCGAAATCGAGAGCACCCTAAAAAAGTGGACTTAGGCTCAGAACGAAAAATAAAAAAAGTTCCACAAAGAAGTAACTCAGCCTCTGAGTGTCCGATTTTCAAGCGGTTTGAAGCGGACTGTTGACCATACTCTCCTCCCTCTCCCGGAGGATATATAGGGGTCTAGAGGCTCAAGGCATGTCCGCTGAAGGTGACCTATTCTCGGACACATTCTGTCACATCCTGGTGCCTGTGGAGGATGTAACCAGGGGTGTAGCTGCTCAGGGCCAGTCCGCTGAGGGTGCACTGTTCTCGGACACATGTTCCTCAAATCCTGGTTCTCCTGGAGGATATAGAGGGGTCTAGAGGCTCATGGCATGTCCGCTGAAGGTGCAGTATTCTCGGACACCTTTGAGCAGGGTCCTACCCCTCTGGAGGTCTGAAAACTGTGGATTTTTTCTAAGTCCATTTTGGTTAACCATGGGTAGGGTTTTGGTTAACCATGGGTACGAAAAAGTTGGGGGTGGTGGCGGAGGCTCCACAAAATACCCTCCCGACCGAAAACGGTCAGTCCGACGACCATGCACCTTTCTCGGACACCTTCTGAAAATCCCCTAAGGCCTGGAGGATCACAGAAAGAGGTTTTGCCACCGGGTGACGGCGCGAAATCGAGAGCACCCTAAAAAAGTGGACTTAGGCTCAGAACGAAAAATAAAAAAAGTTCCACGAGAGGTAACTCAGCCTCTGAGTGTCCGATTTTCAAGCGGTTTGAAGCGGACTGTTGACCACACTCTCCTCCCTCTCCTCTCCTAAACCTTCTGACCGATTGGAAACCGTGACCCGCCAGGGGAGGCACCCTGTCTCACAGGTCCCACCTCCCCGCCACCGCGGTCAGCCTCCAGGCCGGGGACGCCGAGGGCTCTACGGAGCTCTCTGTCACCGCGCCGAACCCTTCTCTAGCGAGAATTTGCCCCGGATGAGTGGGGAGAGGCATATTAGTGGCTGAGGTACCTGAGAAGCACAGGTTCGAACCCCGCGAAGGGCAAGTCTCGGTGAAACCACCCATTAAAGGTGTTAGTTTCGACGAAACCACCTGAAAATCGTAGGATCGAACCCCACATGAAGCTACTCTGAGAGAGAGAAAGATTGAAAGAGAAAGAGCCTGGGAAAATATGGGGTGAGGATTTGGGCGCACTGACAGGCGGAATTCTGTACCAGCACGGTGGCTTAGTGGGTAGGGCGCGGCACCACAGACCTGATGAGCACAGGTTCGAAACCCGCAAAGGGTAAGATTCCAGAAAACCATCTGAGAATTGCAGGTTCAAATCCCACCTGAAGCAACTCTGTCCTAAGTTGTGAATGACTCCCCGGTATGAAAGAAAGGCTCGACTCTATAAAGGAAAAGCTATACAGGGCAGAAGCACCGGACCACGATGCACATTATATCCTTAAAAACCTACACATAATAAGCAGCTCAACACCCCGTAGTGCAACTGCGCTACACACTTAACAAACACACCACACAGTCAACTGCGCTACACACTAAACAAACACACCACACAGTGGGGCGTGGCAGATCGGTATGAATCTCCGGTTTTCATGAGGCGAACTTGTGCTGATGACTGATCGTCTGAAGGCTGTGGCGGCAAGTGAGAAACGGAGCGAGCTATCTAGAATTCAATGGCGACCTCAGTTAGACGTCCAGCAGTGCTGGGAGCTCTGTGTGTGTCTGTGGGAGCCTCATGAAGCTCACTGTGTTTGGGGGCAGTGGGCTGGGGCTGAGGGCAGTACTGGGGGTCAGGGTTAGTGCTGGGCAGTGCTGGGAGCTCTGTGTGTGTCTGTGGGACCCTCAGAGAGCTTTAATATGAAAGAAAGGCTCGACTCTATAAAGGAAAAGCTATACAGGGCGGAAGCACCGGACCACGATGCACATTGCATCCTTAAAAACCTACACATAATAAGCAGCTCAACACCCCGTAGTGCAACTGCGCTACACACTAAACAAACACACCACACAGTCAACTGCGCTACACACTAAACAAACACACCACACAGTGGGGCGTGGCAGATCGGTATGAATCTCCGGTTTTCATGAGGCGAACTTGTGCTGATGACTGATTGTCTGAAGGCTGTGGCGGCAAGTGAGAAACGGAGCGAGCTATCTAGAATTCAATGGCGACCTCAGTTAGACGTCCAGCAGTGCTGGGAGCTCTGTGTGTGTCTGTGGGAGCCTCGTGAAGCTCACTGTGTTTGGGGGCAGTGGGCTGGGGCTAAGGGCAGTACTGGGGGTTAGGGTTAGTGCTGGGCAGTGCTGGGAGCTCTGTGTGTGTCTGTGGGACCCTCAGAGAGCTTTAATAGCAGGCAGAATTTTTGGGCCTAAAGGGAGACAAGTGTGAGCCATTGGGGCTTGCTGTGACTTAATACAGTACACAGGGCAGTGTTTGGAGCTCTCTGTGTGTCTCTCTGACCTCTGGGGACCTTTAATAGACAGCAGGCTAATTAGGCCTGTCTGGGGAGGTGTGTGTGTCTCTAGGCCTCCCAGTAAGTGAACCCAACACACTGGGCAGTGTTTGGAGCTCTCTGTGTGTCTCTCTGACCTTTGGGGACCTTTAATAGACAGCAGGCTTCTTAGGCCTGTCTGGGGAGGTTTGTGTGTCTGTAGGCCTCCCAGTAAGTGAACCCAACACACTGGGCAGTGTTTGGAGCTCTCTGGGTGTCTCTCTGACCTTTGGGGACCTTTAATAGACAGCAGGCTTCTTAGGCCTGTCTGGGGAGGTGTGTGTGTCTGTAGGCCTCCCAGTAAGTGAACACAACACACTGGGCAGTGCTGGGAGCTCTCTGTGTGTCTCTCTGACCTTTGGGGACCTTTAATAGACAGCAGGCTTCTTAGGCCTGTCTGGGGAGGTGTGTGTGTCTGTAGGCCTCCCAGTAAGTGAACCCAACACACTGGGCAGTGTTTGGAGCTCTCTGTGTGTCTCTCTGACCTTTGGGGACCTTTAATAGACAGGAGGCTTCTTAGGCCTGTCTGGGGAGGTGTGTGTGTCTGTAGGCCTCCAGTGTTTTCTAAGTCCATTTTGGTTAACCATGGGTAGGGTTTTGGTTAACCAGGGGTTTAGCTGCTCAGGGCCAGTCCGCTGAAGGTGCACTGTTCTCGGACACATGTTCCTCAAATCCTGGTCCTCCTGGAGGATATAGAGGGGTCTAGAGGCTCGAGGCATGTCCGCTGAAGGTGCAGTATTCTCGGACACCTTTGAGCAGGGTCCTACCCCTCTGGAGGTCTGAAAACTGTGGATTTTTTCTAAGTCCATTTTGGTTAACCATGGGTAGGGTTTTGGTTAACCATGGGTACGAAAAAGTTGGGGGTGGTGGCGGAGGCTCCAGAAAATACCCTCCCGACCGAAAACGGTCAGTCCGACGACCATGCACCTTTCTCGGACACCTTCTGAAAATCCCCCTAAGGCCTGGAGGATCACAGAAAGAGGTTTTGCCACCGGGTGACGGCGCGAAATCGAGAGCACCCTAAAAAAGTGGACTTAGGCTCAGAACGAAAAATAAAAAAAGTTCCACAAAGAGGTAACTCAGCCTCTGAGTGTCCGATTTTCAAGCGGTTTGAAGCGGACTGTTGACCACACTCTCCTCCCTCTCCCGGAGGATGTATAGGGGTCTAGAGGCTCAAGGCATGTCCGCTGAAGGTGACCTATTCTCGGACACATTCTGTCACATCCTGGTGCCTGTGGAGGATGTAACCAGGGGTGTAGCTGCTCAGGGCCAGTCCGCTGAAGGTGCACTGTTCTCGTACACATGTTCCTCAAATCCTGGTCCTCCTGGAGGATATAGAGGGGTCTAGAGGCTCATGGCATGTCCGCTGAAGGTGCAGTATTCTCGGACACCTTTGAGCAGGGTCCTACCCCTCTGGAGGTCTGAAAACTGTGGATTTTTTCTAAGTCCATTTTGGTTAACCATGGGTAGGGTTTTGGTTAACCATGGGTACGAAAAAGTTGGGGGTGGTGGCGGAGGCTCCACAAAATACCCTCCCGACCGAAAACGGTCAGTCCGACGACCATGCACCTTTCTCGGACACCTTCTGAAAATCCCCCTAAGGCCTGGAGGATCACAGAAAGAGGTTTTGCCACCGGGTGACGGCGCGAAATCGAGAGCACCCTAAAAAAGTGGACTTAGGCTCAGAACGAAAAATAAAAAAAGTTCCACGAGAGGTAACTCAGCCTCTGAGTGTCCGATTTTCAAGCGGTTTGAAGCGGACTGTTGACCACACTCTCCTCCCTCTCCTCTCCTAAACCTTCTGACCGATTGGAAACCGTGACCCGCCAGGGGAGGCACCCTGTCTCACAGGTCCCACCTCCCCGCCACCGCGGTCAGCCTCCAGGCCGGGGACGCCGAGGGCTCTACGGAGCTCTCTGTCACCGCGCCGAACCCTTCTCTAGCGAGAATTTGCCCCGGATGAGTGGGGAGAGGCATATTAGTGGCTGAGGTACCTGAGAAGCACAGGTTCGAACCCCGCGAAGGGCAAGTCTCGGTGAAACCACCCATTAAAGGTGTTAGTTTCGACGAAACCACCTGAAAATCGTAGGATCGAACCCCACATGAAGCTACTCTGAGAGAGAGAAAGATTGAAAGAGAAAGAGCCTGGGAAAATATGGGGTGAGGAACCGGTGATTTGGGCGCACTGACAGGCGGAATTCTGTACCAGCACGGTGGCTTAGTGGGTAGGGCGCGGCACCACAGACCTGATGAGCACAGGTTCGAAACCCGCAAAGGGTAAGATTCCAGAAAACCATCTGAGAATTGCAGGTTCAAATCCCACCTGAAGCAACTCTGTCCTAAGTTGTGAATGACTCCCCGGTATGAAAGAAAGGCTCGACTCTATAAAGGAAAAGCTATACAGGGCAGAAGCACCGGACCACGATGCACATTATATCCTTAAAAACCTACACATAATAAGCAGCTCAACACCCCGTAGTGCAACTGCGCTACACACTTAACAAACACACCACACAGTCAACTGCGCTACACACTAAACAAACACACCACACAGTGGGGCGTGGCAGATCGGTATGAATCTCCGGTTTTCATGAGGCGAACTTGTGCTGATGACTGATCGTCTGAAGGCTGTGGCGGCAAGTGAGAAACGGAGCGAGCTATCTAGAATTCAATGGCGACCTCAGTTAGACGTCCAGCAGTGCTGGGAGCTCTGTGTGTGTCTGTGGGAGCCTCATGAAGCTCACTGTGTTTGGGGGCAGTGGGCTGGGGCTGAGGGCAGTACTGGGGGTCAGGGTTAGTGCTGGGCAGTGCTGGGAAAGGCTCGACCACGATGCACATTGCATCCTTAAAAACCTACACATAATAAGCAGCTCAACACCCCGTAGTGCAACTGCGCTACACACTAAACAAACACACCACACAGTCAACTGCGCTACACACTAAACAAACACACCACACAGTGGGGCGTGGCAGATCGGTATGAATCTCCGGTTTTCATGAGGCGAACTTGTGCTGATGACTGATTGTCTGAAGGCTGTGGCGGCAAGTGAGAAACGGAGCGAGCTATCTAGAATTCAATGGCGACCTCAGTTAGACGTCCAGCAGTGCTGGGAGCTCTGTGTGTGTCTGTGGGAGCCTCGTGAAGCTCACTGTGTTTGGGGGCAGTGGGCTGGGGCTAAGGGCAGTACTGGGGGTTAGGGTTAGTGCTGGGCAGTGCTGGGAGCTCTGTGTGTGTCTGTGGGACCCTCAGAGAGCTTTAATAGCAGGCAGAATTTTTGGGCCTAAAGGGAGACAAGTGTGAGCCATTGGGGCTTGCTGTGACTTAATACAGTACACAGGGCAGTGTTTGGAGCTCTCTGTGTGTCTCTCTGACCTCTGGGGACCTTTAATAGACAGCAGGCTAATTAGGCCTGTCTGGGGAGGTGTGTGTGTCTCTAGGCCTCCCAGTAAGTGAACCCAACACACTGGGCAGTGTTTGGAGCTCTCTGTGTGTCTCTCTGACCTTTGGGGACCTTTAATAGACAGCAGGCTTCTTAGGCCTGTCTGGGGAGGTTTGTGTGTCTGTAGGCCTCCCAGTAAGTGAACCCAACACACTGGGCAGTGTTAGGAGCTCTCTGGGTGTCTCTCTGACCTTTGGGGACCTTTAATAGACAGCAGGCTTCTTAGGCCTGTCTGGGGAGGTGTGTGTGTCTGTAGGCCTCCCAGTAAGTGAACACAACACACTGGGCAGTGCTGGGAGCTCTCTGTGTGTCTCTCTGACCTTTGGGGACCTTTAATAGACAGCAGGCTTCTTAGGCCTGTCTGGGGAGGTGTGTGTGTCTGTAGGCCTCCCAGTAAGTGAACCCAACACACTGGGCAGTGTTTGGAGCTCTCTGTGTGTCTCTCTGACCTTTGGGGACCTTTAATAGACAGGAGGCTTCTTAGGCCTGTCTGGGGAGGTGTGTGTGTCTGTAGGCCTCCAGTGTTTTCTAAGTCCATTTTGGTTAACCATGGGTAGGGTTTTGGTTAACCAGGGGTTTAGCTGCTCAGGGCCAGTCCGCTGAAGGTGCACTGTTCTCGGACACATGTTCCTCAAATCCTGGTCCTCCTGGAGGATATAGAGGGGTCTAGAGGCTCGAGGCATGTCCGCTGAAGGTGCAGTATTCTCGGACACCTTTGAGCAGGGTCCTACCCCTCTGGAGGTCTGAAAACTGTGGATTTTTTCTAAGTCCATTTTGGTTAACCATGGGTAGGGTTTTGGTTAACCATGGGTACGAAAAAGTTGGGGGTGGTGGCGGAGGCTCCACAAAATACCCTCCCGACCGAAAACGGTCAGTCCGACGACCATGCACCTTTCTCGGACACCTTCTGAAAATCCCCCTAAGGCCTGGAGGATCACAGAAAGAGGTTTTGCCACCGGGTGACGGCGCGAAATCGAGAGCACCCTAAAAAAGTGGACTTAGGCTCAGAACGAAAAATAAAAAAAGTTCCACAAAGAGGTAACTCAGCCTCTGAGTGTCCGATTTTCAAGCGGTTTGAAGCGGACTGTTGACCACACTCTCCTCCCTCTCCCGGAGGATGTATAGGGGTCTAGAGGCTCAAGGCATGTCCGCTGAAGGTGACCTATTCTCGGACACATTCTGTCACATCCTGGTGCCTGTGGAGGATGTAACCAGGGGTGTAGCTGCTCAGGGCCAGTCCGCTGAAGGTGCACTGTTCTCGTACACATGTTCCTCAAATCCTGGTCCTCCTGGAGGATATAGAGGGGTCTAGAGGCTCATGGCATGTCCGCTGAAGGTGCAGTATTCTCGGACACCTTTGAGCAGGGTCCTACCCCTCTGGAGGTCTGAAAACTGTGGATTTTTTCTAAGTCCATTTTGGTTAACCATGGGTAGGGTTTTGGTTAACCATGGGTACGAAAAAGTTGGGGGTGGTGGCGGAGGCTCCACAAAATACCCTCCCGACCGAAAACGGTCAGTCCGACGACCATGCACCTTTCTCGGACACCTTCTGAAAATCCCCCTAAGGCCTGGAGGATCACAGAAAGAGGTTTTGCCACCGGGTGACGGCGCGAAATCGAGAGCACCCTAAAAAAGTGGACTTAGGCTCAGAACGAAAAATAAAAAAAGTTCCACGAGAGGTAACTCAGCCTCTGAGTGTCCGATTTTCAAGCGGTTTGAAGCGGACTGTTGACCACACTCTCCTCCCTCTCCTCTCCTAAACCTTCTGACCGATTGGAAACCGTGACCCGCCAGGGGAGGCACCCTGTCTCACAGGTCCCACCTCCCCGCCACCGCGGTCAGCCTCCAGGCCGGGGACGCCGAGGGCTCTACGGAGCTCTCTGTCACCGCGCCGAACCCTTCTCTAGCGAGAATTTGCCCCGGATGAGTGGGGAGAGGCATTTTAGTGGCTGAGGTACCTGAGAAGCACAGGTTCGAACCCCGCGAAGGGCAAGTCTCGGTGAAACCACCCATTAAAGGTGTTAGTTTCGACGAAACCACCTGAAAATCGTAGGATCGAACCCCACATGAAGCTACTCTGAGAGAGAGAAAGATTGAAAGAGAAAGAGCCTGGGAAAATATGGGGTGAGGAATCGGTGATTTGGGCGCACTGACAGGCGGAATTCTGTACCAGCACGGTGGCTTAGTGGGTAGGGCGCGGCACCACAGACCTGATGAGCACAGGTTCGAAACCCGCAAAGGGTAAGATTCCAGAAAACCATCTGAGAATTGCAGGTTCAAATCCCACCTGAAGCAACTCTGTCCTAAGTTGTGAATGACTCCCCGGTATGAAAGAAAGGCTCGACTCTATAAAGGAAAAGCTATACAGGGCAGAAGCACCGGACCACGATGCACATTATATCCTTAAAAACCTACACATAATAAGCAGCTCAACACCCCGTAGTGCAACTGCGCTACACACTTAACAAACACACCACACAGTCAACTGCGCTACACACTAAACAAACACACCACACAGTGGGGCGTGGCAGATCGGTATGAATCTCCGGTTTTCATGAGGCGAACTTGTGCTGATGACTGATCGTCTGAAGGCTGTGGCGGCAAGTGAGAAACGGAGCGAGCTATCTAGAATTCAATGGCGACCTCAGTTAGACGTCCAGCAGTGCTGGGAGCTCTGTGTGTGTCTGTGGGAGCCTCATGAAGCTCACTGTGTTTGGGGGCAGTGGGCTGGGGCTGAGGGCAGTACTGGGGGTCAGGGTTAGTGCTGGGCAGTGCTGGGAGCTCTGTGTGTGTCTGTGGGACCCTCAGAGAGCTTTAATATGAAAGAAAGGCTCGACTCTATAAAGGAAAAGCTATACAGGGCGGAAGCACCGGACACGATGCACATTGCATCCTTAAAAACCTACACATAATAAGCAGCTCAACACCCCGTAGTGCAACTGCGCTACACACTAAACAAACACACCACACAGTCAACTGCGCTACACACTAAACAAACACACCACACAGTGGGGCGTGGCAGATCGGTATGAATCTCCGGTTTTCATGAGGCGAACTTGTGCTGATGACTGATTGTCTGAAGGCTGTGGCGGCAAGTGAGAAACGGAGCGAGCTATCTAGAATTCAATGGCGACCTCAGTTAGACGTCCAGCAGTGCTGGGAGCTCTGTGTGTGTCTGTGGGAGCCTCGTGAAGCTCACTGTGTTTGGGGGCAGTGGGCTGGGGCTAAGGGCAGTACTGGGGGTTAGGGTTAGTGCTGGGCAGTGCTGGGAGCTCTGTGTGTGTCTGTGGGACCCTCAGAGAGCTTTAATAGCAGGCAGAATTTTTGGGCCTAAAGGGAGACAAGTGTGAGCCATTGGGGCTTGCTGTGACTTAATACAGTACACAGGGCAGTGTTTGGAGCTCTCTGTGTGTCTCTCTGACCTCTGGGGACCTTTAATAGACAGCAGGCTAATTAGGCCTGTCTGGGGAGGTGTGTGTGTCTCTAGGCCTCCCAGTAAGTGAACCCAACACACTGGGCAGTGTTTGGAGCTCTCTGTGTGTCTCTCTGACCTTTGGGGACCTTTAATAGACAGCAGGCTTCTTAGGCCTGTCTGGGGAGGTTTGTGTGTCTGTAGGCCTCCCAGTAAGTGAACCCAACACACTGGGCAGTGTTTGGAGCTCTCTGGGTGTCTCTCTGACCTTTGGGGACCTTTAATAGACAGCAGGCTTCTTAGGCCTGTCTGGGGAGGTGTGTGTGTCTGTAGGCCTCCCAGTAAGTGAACACAACACACTGGGCAGTGCTGGGAGCTCTCTGTGTGTCTCTCTGACCTTTGGGGACCTTTAATAGACAGCAGGCTTCTTAGGCCTGTCTGGGGAGGTGTGTGTGTCTGTAGGCCTCCCAGTAAGTGAACCCAACACACTGGGCAGTGTTTGGAGCTCTCTGTGTGTCTCTCTGACCTTTGGGGACCTTTAATAGACAGGAGGCTTCTTAGGCCTGTCTGGGGAGGTGTGTGTGTCTGTAGGCCTCCAGTGTTTTCTAAGTCCATTTTGGTTAACCATGGGTAGGGTTTTGGTTAACCAGGGGTTTAGCTGCTCAGGGCCAGTCCGCTGAAGGTGCACTGTTCTCGGACACATGTTCCTCAAATCCTGGTCCTCCTGGAGGATATAGAGGGGTCTAGAGGCTCGAGGCATGTCCGCTGAAGGTGCAGTATTCTCGGACACCTTTGAGCAGGGTCCTACCCCTCTGGAGGTCTGAAAACTGTGGATTTTTTCTAAGTCCATTTTGGTTAACCATGGGTAGGGTTTTGGTTAACCATGGGTACGAAAAAGTTGGGGGTGGTGGCGGAGGCTCCAGAAAATACCCTCCCGACCGAAAACGGTCAGTCCGACGACCATGCACCTTTCTCGGACACCTTCTGAAAATCCCCCTAAGGCCTGGAGGATCACAGAAAGAGGTTTTGCCACCGGGTGACGGCGCGAAATCGAGAGCACCCTAAAAAAGTGGACTTAGGCTCAGAACGAAAAATAAAAAAAGTTCCACAAAGAGGTAACTCAGCCTCTGAGTGTCCGATTTTCAAGCGGTTTGAAGCGGACTGTTGACCACACTCTCCTCCCTCTCCCGGAGGATGTATAGGGGTCTAGAGGCTCAAGGCATGTCCGCTGAAGGTGACCTATTCTCGGACACATTCTGTCACATCCTGGTGCCTGTGGAGGATGTAACCAGGGGTGTAGCTGCTCAGGGCCAGTCCGCTGAAGGTGCACTGTTCTCGTACACATGTTCCTCAAATCCTGGTCCTCCTGGAGGATATAGAGGGGTCTAGAGGCTCATGGCATGTCCGCTGAAGGTGCAGTATTCTCGGACACCTTTGAGCAGGGTCCTACCCCTCTGGAGGTCTGAAAACTGTGGATTTTTTCTAAGTCCATTTTGGTTAACCATGGGTAGGGTTTTGGTTAACCATGGGTACGAAAAAGTTGGGGGTGGTGGCGGAGGCTCCACAAAATACCCTCCCGACCGAAAACGGTCAGTCCGACGACCATGCACCTTTCTCGGACACCTTCTGAAAATCCCCCTAAGGCCTGGAGGATCACAGAAAGAGGTTTTGCCACCGGGTGACGGCGCGAAATCGAGAGCACCCTAAAAAAGTGGACTTAGGCTCAGAACGAAAAATAAAAAAAGTTCCACGAGAGGTAACTCAGCCTCTGAGTGTCCGATTTTCAAGCGGTTTGAAGCGGACTGTTGACCACACTCTCCTCCCTCTCCTCTCCTAAACCTTCTGACCGATTGGAAACCGTGACCCGCCAGGGGAGGCACCCTGTCTCACAGGTCCCACCTCCCCGCCACCGCGGTCAGCCTCCAGGCCGGGGACGCCGAGGGCTCTACGGAGCTCTCTGTCACCGCGCCGAACCCTTCTCTAGCGAGAATTTGCCCCGGATGAGTGGGGAGAGGCATTTTAGTGGCTGAGGTACCTGAGAAGCACAGGTTCGAACCCCGCGAAGGGCAAGTCTCGGTGAAACCACCCATTAAAGGTGTTAGTTTCGACGAAACCACCTGAAAATCGTAGGATCGAACCCCACATGAAGCTACTCTGAGAGAGAGAAAGATTGAAAGAGAAAGAGCCTGGGAAAATATGGGGTGAGGAATCGGTGATTTGGGCGCACTGACAGGCGGAATTCTGTACCAGCACGGTGGCTTAGTGGGTAGGGCGCGGCACCACAGACCTGATGAGCACAGGTTCGAAACCCGCAAAGGGTAAGATTCCAGAAAACCATCTGAGAATTGCAGGTTCAAATCCCACCTGAAGCAACTCTGTCCTAAGTTGTGAATGACTCCCCGGTATGAAAGAAAGGCTCGACTCTATAAAGGAAAAGCTATACAGGGCAGAAGCACCGGACCACGATGCACATTATATCCTTAAAAACCTACACATAATAAGCAGCTCAACACCCCGTAGTGCAACTGCGCTACACACTTAACAAACACACCACACAGTCAACTGCGCTACACACTAAACAAACACACCACACAGTGGGGCGTGGCAGATCGGTATGAATCTCCGGTTTTCATGAGGCGAACTTGTGCTGATGACTGATCGTCTGAAGGCTGTGGCGGCAAGTGAGAAACGGAGCGAGCTATCTAGAATTCAATGGCGACCTCAGTTAGACGTCCAGCAGTGCTGGGAGCTCTGTGTGTGTCTGTGGGAGCCTCATGAAGCTCACTGTGTTTGGGGGCAGTGGGCTGGGGCTGAGGGCAGTACTGGGGGTCAGGGTTAGTGCTGGGCAGTGCTGGGAGCTCTGTGTGTGTCTGTGGGACCCTCAGAGAGCTTTAATATGAAAGAAAGGCTCGACTCTATAAAGGAAAAGCTATACAGGGCGGAAGCACCGGACCACGATGCACATTGCATCCTTAAAAACCTACACATAATAAGCAGCTCAACACCCCGTAGTGCAACTGCGCTACACACTAAACAAACACACCACACAGTCAACTGCGCTACACACTAAACAAACACACCACACAGTGGGGCGTGGCAGATCGGTATGAATCTCCGGTTTTCATGAGGCGAACTTGTGCTGATGACTGATTGTCTGAAGGCTGTGGCGGCAAGTGAGAAACGGAGCGAGCTATCTAGAATTCAATGGCGACCTCAGTTAGACGTCCAGCAGTGCTGGGAGCTCTGTGTGTGTCTGTGGGAGCCTCGTGAAGCTCACTGTGTTTGGGGGCAGTGGGCTGGGGCTAAGGGCAGTACTGGGGGTTAGGGTTAGTGCTGGGCAGTGCTGGGAGCTCTGTGTGTGTCTGTGGGACCCTCAGAGAGCTTTAATAGCAGGCAGAATTTTTGGGCCTAAAGGGAGACAAGTGTGAGCCATTGGGGCTTGCTGTGACTTAATACAGTACACAGGGCAGTGTTTGGAGCTCTCTGTGTGTCTCTCTGACCTCTGGGGACCTTTAATAGACAGCAGGCTAATTAGGCCTGTCTGGGGAGGTGTGTGTGTCTCTAGGCCTCCCAGTAAGTGAACCCAACACACTGGGCAGTGTTTGGAGCTCTCTGTGTGTCTCTCTGACCTTTGGGGACCTTTAATAGACAGCAGGCTTCTTAGGCCTGTCTGGGGAGGTTTGTGTGTCTGTAGGCCTCCCAGTAAGTGAACCCAACACACTGGGCAGTGTTTGGAGCTCTCTGGGTGTCTCTCTGACCTTTGGGGACCTTTAATAGACAGGAGGCTTCTTAGGCCTGTCTGGGGAGGTGTGTGTGTCTGTAGGCCTCCAGTGTTTTCTAAGTCCATTTTGGTTAACCATGGGTAGGGTTTTGGTTAACCAGGGGTTTAGCTGCTCAGGGCCAGTCCGCTGAAGGTGCACTGTTCTCGGACACATGTTCCTCAAATCCTGGTCCTCCTGGAGGATATAGAGGGGTCTAGAGGCTCGAGGCATGTCCGCTGAAGGTGCAGTATTCTCGGACACCTTTGAGCAGGGTCCTACCCCTCTGGAGGTCTGAAAACTGTGGATTTTTTCTAAGTCCATTTTGGTTAACCATGGGTAGGGTTTTGGTTAACCATGGGTACGAAAAAGTTGGGGGTGGTGGCGGAGGCTCCAGAAAATACCCTCCCGACCGAAAACGGTCAGTCCGACGACCATGCACCTTTCTCGGACACCTTCTGAAAATCCCCCTAAGGCCTGGAGGATCACAGAAAGAGGTTTTGCCACCGGGTGACGGCGCGAAATCGAGAGCACCCTAAAAAAGTGGACTTAGGCTCAGAACGAAAAATAAAAAAAGTTCCACAAAGAGGTAACTCAGCCTCTGAGTGTCCGATTTTCAAGCGGTTTGAAGCGGACTGTTGACCACACTCTCCTCCCTCTCCCGGAGGATGTATAGGGGTCTAGAGGCTCAAGGCATGTCCGCTGAAGGTGACCTATTCTCGGACACATTCTGTCACATCCTGGTGCCTGTGGAGGATGTAACCAGGGGTGTAGCTGCTCAGGGCCAGTCCGCTGAAGGTGCACTGTTCTCGTACACATGTTCCTCAAATACTGGTCCTCCTGGAGGATATAGAGGGGTCTAGAGGCTCATGGCATGTCCGCTGAAGGTGCAGTATTCTCGGACACCTTTGAGCAGGGTCCTACCCCTCTGGAGGTCTGAAAACTGTGGATTTTTTCTAAGTCCATTTTGGTTAACCATGGGTAGGGTTTTGGTTAACCATGGGTACGAAAAAGTTGGGGGTGGTGGCGGAGGCTCCACAAAATACCCTCCCGACCGAAAACGGTCAGTCCGACGACCATGCACCTTTCTCGGACACCTTCTGAAAATCCCCCTAAGGCCTGGAGGATCACAGAAAGAGGTTTTGCCACCGGGTGACGGCGCGAAATCGAGAGCACCCTAAAAAAGTGGACTTAGGCTCAGAACGAAAAATAAAAAAAGTTCCACGAGAGGTAACTCAGCCTCTGAGTGTCCGATTTTCAAGCGGTTTGAAGCGGACTGTTGACCACACTCTCCTCCCTCTCCTCTCCTAAACCTTCTGACCGATTGGAAACCGTGACCCGCCAGGGGAGGCACCCTGTCTCACAGGTCCCACCTCCCCGCCACCGCGGTCAGCCTCCAGGCCGGGGACGCCGAGGGCTCTACGGAGCTCTCTGTCACCGCGCCGAACCCTTCTCTAGCGAGAATTTGCCCCGGATGAGTGGGGAGAGGCATATTAGTGGCTGAGGTACCTGAGAAGCACAGGTTCGAACCCCGCGAAGGGCAAGTCTCGGTGAAACCACCCATTAAAGGTGTTAGTTTCGACGAAACCACCTGAAAATCGTAGGATCGAACCCCACATGAAGCAACTCTGAGAGAGAGAAAGATTGAAAGAGAAAGAGCCTGGGAAAATATGGGGTGAGGAATCGGTGATTTGGGCGCACTGACAGGCGGAATTCTGTACCAGCACGGTGGCTTAGTGGGTAGGGCGCGGCACCACAGACCTGATGAGCACAGGTTCGAAACCCGCAAAGGGTAAGATTCCAGAAAACCATCTGAGAATTGCAGGTTCAAATCCCACCTGAAGCAACTCTGTCCTAAGTTGTGAATGACTCCCCGGTATGAAAGAAAGGCTCGACTCTATAAAGGAAAAGCTATACAGGGCAGAAGCACCGGACCACGATGCACATTATATCCTTAAAAACCTACACATAATAAGCAGCTCAACACCCTGTAGTGCAACTGCGCTACACACTTAACAAACACACCACACAGTCAACTGCGCTACACACTAAACAAACACACCACACAGTGGGGCGTGGCAGATCGGTATGAATCTCCGGTTTTCATGAGGCGAACTTGTGCTGATGACTGATCGTCTGAAGGCTGTGGCGGCAAGTGAGAAACGGAGCGAGCTATCTAGAATTCAATGGCGACCTCAGTTAGACGTCCAGCAGTGCTGGGAGCTCTGTGTGTGTCTGTGGGAGCCTCATGAAGCTCACTGTGTTTGGGGGCAGTGGGCTGGGGCTGAGGGCAGTACTGGGGGTCAGGGTTAGTGCTGGGCAGTGCTGGGAGCTCTGTGTGTGTCTGTGGGACCCTCAGAGAGCTTTAATATGAAAGAAAGGCTCGACTCTATAAAGGAAAAGCTATACAGGGCGGAAGCACCGGACCACGATGCACATTGCATCCTTAAAAACCTACACATAATAAGCAGCTCAACACCCCGTAGTGCAACTGCGCTACACACTAAACAAACACACCACACAGTCAACTGCGCTACACACTAAACAAACACACCACACAGTGGGGCGTGGCAGATCGGTATGAATCTCCGGTTTTCATGAGGCGAACTTGTGCTGATGACTGATTGTCTGAAGGCTGTGGCGGCAAGTGAGAAACGGAGCGAGCTATCTAGAATTCAATGGCGACCTCAGTTAGACGTCCAGCAGTGCTGGGAGCTCTGTGTGTGTCTGTGGGAGCCTCGTGAAGCTCACTGTGTTTGGGGGCAGTGGGCTGGGGCTAAGGGCAGTACTGGGGGTTAGGGTTAGTGCTGGGCAGTGCTGGGAGCTCTGTGTGTGTCTGTGGGACCCTCAGAGAGCTTTAATAGCAGGCAGAATTTTTGGGCCTAAAGGGAGACAAGTGTGAGCCATTGGGGCTTGCTGTGACTTAATACAGTACACAGGGCAGTGTTTGGAGCTCTCTGTGTGTCTCTCTGACCTCTGGGGACCTTTAATAGACAGCAGGCTAATTAGGCCTGTCTGGGGAGGTGTGTGTGTCTCTAGGCCTCCCAGTAAGTGAACCCAACACACTGGGCAGTGTTTGGAGCTCTCTGTGTGTCTCTCTGACCTTTGGGGACCTTTAATAGACAGCAGGCTTCTTAGGCCTGTCTGGGGAGGTTTGTGTGTCTGTAGGCCTCCCAGTAAGTGAACCCAACACACTGGGCAGTGTTTGGAGCTCTCTGGGTGTCTCTCTGACCTTTGGGGACCTTTAATAGACAGCAGGCTTCTTAGGCCTGTCTGGGGAGGTGTGTGTGTCTGTAGGCCTCCCAGTAAGTGAACACAACACACTGGGCAGTGCTGGGAGCTCTCTGTGTGTCTCTCTGACCTTTGGGGACCTTTAATAGACAGCAGGCTTCTTAGGCCTGTCTGGGGAGGTGTGTGTGTCTGTAGGCCTCCCAGTAAGTGAACCCAACACACTGGGCAGTGTTTGGAGCTCTCTGTGTGTCTCTCTGACCTTTGGGGACCTTTAATAGACAGGAGGCTTCTTAGGCCTGTCTGGGGAGGTGTGTGTGTCTGTAGGCCTCCAGTGTTTTCTAAGTCCATTTTGGTTAACCATGGGTAGGGTTTTGGTTAACCAGGGGTTTAGCTGCTCAGGGCCAGTCCGCTGAAGGTGCACTGTTCTCGGACACATGTTCCTCAAATCCTGGTCCTCCTGGAGGATATAGAGGGGTCTAGAGGCTCGAGGCATGTCCGCTGAAGGTGCAGTATTCTCGGACACCTTTGAGCAGGGTCCTACCCCTCTGGAGGTCTGAAAACTGTGGATTTTTTCTAAGTCCATTTTGGTTAACCATGGGTAGGGTTTTGGTTAACCATGGGTACGAAAAAGTTGGGGGTGGTGGCGGAGGCTCCAGAAAATACCCTCCCGACCGAAAACGGTCAGTCCGACGACCATGCACCTTTCTCGGACACCTTCTGAAAATCCCCCTAAGGCCTGGAGGATCACAGAAAGAGGTTTTGCCACCGGGTGACGGCGCGAAATCGAGAGCACCCTAAAAAAGTGGACTTAGGCTCAGAACGAAAAATAAAAAAAGTTCCACAAAGAGGTAACTCAGCCTCTGAGTGTCCGATTTTCAAGCGGTTTGAAGCGGACTGTTGACCACACTCTCCTCCCTCTCCCGGAGGATGTATAGGGGTCTAGAGGCTCAAGGCATGTCCGCTGAAGGTGACCTATTCTCGGACACATTCTGTCACATCCTGGTGCCTGTGGAGGATGTAACCAGGGGTGTAGCTGCTCAGGGCCAGTCCGCTGAAGGTGCACTGTTCTCGTACACATGTTCCTCAAATCCTGGTCCTCCTGGAGGATATAGAGGGGTCTAGAGGCTCATGGCATGTCCGCTGAAGGTGCAGTATTCTCGGACACCTTTGAGCAGGGTCCTACCCCTCTGGAGGTCTGAAAACTGTGGATTTTTTCTAAGTCCATTTTGGTTAACCATGGGTAGGGTTTTGGTTAACCATGGGTACGAAAAAGTTGGGGGTGGTGGCGGAGGCTCCACAAAATACCCTCCCGACCGAAAACGGTCAGTCCGACGACCATGCACCTTTCTCGGACACATCCCCCTAAGGCCTGGAGGATCACAGAAAGAGGTTTTGCCACCGGGTGACGGCGCGAAATCGAGAGCACCCTAAAAAAGTGGACTTAGGCTCAGAACGAAAAATAAAAAAAGTTCCACGAGAGGTAACTCAGCCTCTGAGTGTCCGATTTTCAAGCGGCTTGAAGCGGACTGTTGACCACACTCTCCTCCCTCTCCTCTCCTAAACCTTCTGACCGATTGGAAACCGTGACCCGCCAGGGGAGGCACCCTGTCTCACAGGTCCCACCTCCCCGCCACCGCGGTCAGCCTCCAGGCCGGGGACGCCGAGGGCTCTACGGAGCTCTCTGTCACCGCGCCGAACCCTTCTCTAGCGAGAATTTGCCCCGGATGAGTGGGGAGAGGCATATTAGTGGCTGAGGTACCTGAGAAGCACAGGTTCGAACCCCGCGAAGGGCAAGTCTCGGTGAAACCACCCATTAAAGGTGTTAGTTTCGACGAAACCACCTGAAAATCGTAGGATCGAACCCCACATGAAGCAACTCTGAGAGAGAGAAAGATTGAAAGAGAAAGAGCCTGGGAAAATATGGGGTGAGGAATCGGTGATTTGGGCGCACTGACAGGCGGAATTCTGTACCAGCACGGTGGCTTAGTGGGTAGGGCGCGGCACCACAGACCTGATGAGCACAGGTTCGAAACCCGCAAAGGGTAAGATTCCAGAAAACCATCTGAGAATTGCAGGTTCAAATCCCACCTGAAGCAACTCTGTCCTAAGTTGTGAATGACTCCCCGGTATGAAAGAAAGGCTCGACTCTATAAAGGAAAAGCTATACAGGGCCGAAGCACCGGACCACGATGCACATTATATCCTTAAAAACCTACACATAATAAGCAGCTCAACACCCCGTAGTGCAACTGCGCTACACACTTAATTTTTTAACACACTGGATTTTTTCTAAGTCCATTTTGGTTAACCATGGGTAGGGTTTTGGTTAACCATGGGTACGAAAAAGTTGGGGGTGGTGGCGGAGGCGTGGTGGCGGAGGCTCCACAAAATACCCATCCGACCGAAAACGGTCAGTCCGACGACCATGCACCTTTCTCGGACACCTTCTGAAAATCCCCCTAAGGCCTGGAGGATCACAGAAAGAGGTTTTGCCACCGGGTGACGGCGCGAAATCGAGAGCAGTGGCGGACCTAGTCATTTGGGGGCCTAAGGCGAAAACATAGCCAGGGGCCCTCTTCATCCGTCCTTTTAATGCAAAAAAAAAAGGGCCACCTCAAAGCAGGGGCGGACTGGGGGGAAAAAGTGGCCCGGGAGTTGTCTGTCAGAGCGGCCCACTTAATATACGGCGCGTTGCCCGCTCAATGTATGCAAAATACCCATACACTTAACATAATTTTGGATGATTACAAAGAAATAACATTATATATGTTTTTTAATAACATTTGGATCCACAAATTTGCCTGGATGGACACATGGAATAAAATGATACTGGCTATTGTAACACTCCAAGGAAGGTAGGGCCTATAGTTTGCTAGATGAATATGCTTAACTCTGGGCTAGTATCAGATGGTTAGGCCTATATGTATAACTACAGAGCCTTTAGGAATAAATGTCAGCAGAGAAAGAGTACACAATTTTTTTGATAATGATTAGGGCGACCTACATTAAGCAATATCATTTTTTTTGTAGGCTGATTAACTCATACAGCAATACCTTTTTGTATAGTAGATGGCAGCACACAATCAAAATATTTCCCCTCTACCTACATAGCTACAGTAGCTAGTTATATGGAAGAAAGTTGCATTCAGGAGCCTTCATAAGCAAACATGATTTGGCTCCGCATTAAATTATCCCACTTTTTCATTATCCACATGTCTCAAATGTTGTATGATGCAACATAGCTTTACAGGACACATAAATGTCCAGTAACAACGTAAAGAAGGGGGCAACATATAAGTCAAAACCAACTATATTTATTGACTGATCTCGAAAGTATTGGCTTACAAAAGCTAACTAAGTCTTCACAAAGAAAATAACTCAGTGTTAGGGCAAAAAGCGAACATTCACACTGTACAACCTATGAAAAGTGACAGCGGTAGCCTACAAATAAAGAAATACAGACCGCGTTAGCCACTTCACAGCGTGCTAGCCATGATTTTCTTTCGTTCCAATTCTTGGATGTAGGGTTCCACCCTTTATAGAAACCTGTTGAATCGATACATTTGGTGTAGGAAGTCCTAATTGTTTTGTTGTCAATTTATCTTAATTAGTACGCCGACAGAGAAAAAAATCTCCTTTTCCTGAAAGCAGTTCGTCGCCACAATCGCCCTTAAGGTCCGCCGCCACTGGTTTGAACTTTGTTGTAGAAATGAACAGAACAGAACATACGATGGGGTGTAAACATCAGTGGTAATGATAGTGTTGCATGCTGGGTGTGTGATTATGTGTGTGTCTGTGTGTGTGTGTGTGTGTGTAGGGGTGTTAAAGGTGTCTACGAGCGAGACATGCAAGTATTAGGCTAGAGTGATTAACATTTAATAACAAATAAACATAGTAAGACTGACGGAGGAGATTAGAAAATAGTAAGACAATAGTAACCATGAGTGTGAATACAGGTCACTAGGAGTAGTATAAATAGCAGACAGTGAATCCCGTTGGTTATCATGACAGGTATATAATGTATTCGCTTAAGCAAGGAAAACTGTCGCAACCGACGATATCTGCGGGAGGGCCGGTTGGTTATGGACTTAGGCCGTCCCATCAGTGCCTGGGTGGGCAATTTATCGTGGGCTTTCTGCTGGGTGAGGGCCTAAGGCAGTTGCCTAGTTCGCCTTAATGGTAGGTCCGCCACTGGGTACAGGTATGTGGGAGAAGAAATAAATAATTATTACACATAAAGAACACAAATGTATTTGTATGAGACGATTGTTTAAATTTAGATAGAAATATAGTGGGGTTGTTGAGTTTTGTGTTCTCATTAATAGTTTTTTATGTTGCTGATTTGTATCCTATTGTGTCAATTATACTAATTTTATGTGTTCTGTAAGTTATGGGAAATGCACTTATGGAGCTCTTAATTTGATATAAATATCCGCGGAGAGGATGTGAAAAAAACGGAACTCATAATTCCCAAATCGTAGGTTCGTATCCCGTCTGCAGACAAAACCAGTTGTGGGTCCAAATATTGTTAAAGCAGTTAGAAATGCATTTCTCAGATAGGTATGGATGCAGAAACACCCACATTTTCTTCCTCCTTCCTCCTCTCTTCTTTTCTCCTCTCTTTTCTCCCTTTTTCCTTCTTCCCCCTCTTTTTTCTCCCCCCCCCTCTTAGATGGCCTTATGGGCCCCAGCTTGAGCGCTGAACCCTAACCAGTAGGCCACGGTTGCCTCTGACAGAAAAGGAGGAGAAATCTGTCATCTCTTCCTGTGCTACCACTGCAGCTCTCATAGCACTAGGAATTCAGCCATTTACATCAGCACTCAGCTTGCATTTACACCTAAAGACAACACACACACACACAGGCACACAGACACACACACAGGCACACAGACACACAGACAAACACACAGGCACACAGACACACAGACACACACACACAACTCTCTCTCTTTCACACACACACCGAGAAAGTTTCAAGGCACCCTCAAATTCTTCAAATTCCTCTGTTGACTGTTTCAAGAGTCCCCCTGAAGCAAAGCCTGAACCCGCCTCTCAGAATCTCTCCCCAGTATATAAGCCTGACCTACTCTGTCGCCATTTTGTGGGCGAAAGAGCTGGAGAGTGGAGCAGCAAGATTCTTAAAGACAAATTTCAGAGACATTTCTTTCAAGATTGCCGTGAGTTTTCAAGACGGTGAGTGTTCTGTTATTACAAGTATGTTTAGCTATTGAGTTGTAACTATTAGTTAGATGGTTAGTGGCTGGAGAAGCTGTGTGGCAGTCAGCCAGGGGGGAGGTGGGAGGGGAGCTGTGTGTGTGTGTGTGTGTGCGTTTGTGTGTGTGTGTTTGTGTGTGTGTGTGTGTGTGTGTGTGTGTGTCGTATTATCTAAGATTTTTACCATTACCAGAATGTTTTTTGTGTTGTTTAGATATGACTCTGCGAGTGTGCTGCGAGTCCTGCAAAATCCTTCTAAAACAAAGAAAATCTCTTCAGGACAAACTGGAAAGTTCCAGGAGGGAATTGGAGTTGGTAATGCAGCATCTCCGGGTCCTCAGACGCCGGGCCCTCAACAGAAACCGGGTCCTACCCAGAAGAATGCGCGTAGTGGAGGAGGCAGGTTCCAGCTGCAGTTAACCCCCAAATCCCTAATGTGCACGCGCACACACACACACACACACACACACACACACATACACACAGACACAGACACAGACACACACAGACACACACACACACACACACACACACACACACACACACAACGTTCGCCGTGTGTGGTTATGTTTGGAATTGTTTGTGTTTGTTTGTGTGTTGTATTTGCTATTTTTTAATATATCTAAATAAAACAAAGTTTGAAGGTATTTTTCTGTGTTTGAATCTTGATTTTGCTGAGGGTCAATGTCCTTCTGGTTGGGGATCGAACCAGCCACCTTCTGGTTAACAGCCACAGCTGCCGACTACACGACCGGCTAATTTTTTTTAGACCTGAAAAGATTCTGAAAAGATTTGGCCAATCACGTTCGCACCAGTTTGCAGAGTTGATAACAATTGACCAATCACGGCAGAAATCCTGGAGAGCGCCGTCGGGCAGCACGCACGGCAGAAATGCTGGAGCGCGACGTCAGGCGACGTCACTTAGCTGACGCTGGACCTGGAGGGGGGGGCGGGCAAATCGAAAATGCAAACCTCTGGATAGCTCAAATAGCCAGAAGATGCGTCCGTAATTCAAACAACTTCAAGGAAGCAATCCTCCCTCTAAAGCTGTATCAAGTTAAATAAACCGAGGAAATTTGTCGACATGGTGAGTATTTACACATTAACTACACTGCTGAATGGGATAATTGTTTTGTGTATAGCTAGCTTTCTACCTTTAAAACGCTATAATTTATCTGACTAAAATGTCGCTATATTTTAGAGATGTTGCTTTTGGCGACATAGATGCATACAATTAATTTTTAAATGCATGACAATAACATAAGTCGTATACCTGCAGATCGTATTTACTTTAATTATTGAAGTCATTTCCCCTTGGTTTAGCTAGCTTTTTACCTAAGCTGCTTTCTCTGACTGCAATTTCGCTTTCGCTCATGCCTTTGGTCTGCTAATATAATCTGTTAGTCTTGTACGATATAACTTGAAGTATTGAAGTATTGAAGTAATTATTCCCGTTGTTGTCATTTCGATTTATTTAGCTATATAGCTATCTTATAATCACTCTGTTATCTGTACTGGAATTACGCTAGTCCTCGTCAAATAACGTTAACTATATTAAGGGTGCTTTTACGTGGGCTATGAATGAATGATAACGAAATGTTTTGACTGTGAATAAGAGTATTTTATGCACAATCGCTTAAATTCAGATGTATAAACGAAATATTGAGAGGTTGTACAGGTAATGGCAGGAAAGGGAGACAGTGGTGAGGAGGGGGGTTCACCTGTGTGGAGAATAGGGCTAATACTATTACATGGATGGTCTGCTCTTCATGGATTTATGTTATTTTCATTCATTAAAAACAATGTGCAATTACTATGTCACCAAAGGCAAAATCTGTGAAGTCACACAAGGCAATGTCAGAATCAGAATGGTTGGCACGTTTGAGAAAGTTTGCCAGCACTGGATCCTGGCCTGCCGGGGGTGGGAACAAGCCAGCACCAAGGCAGAAGAAGTGGTACGAGCTGTATCAAAGGGTATGACTATATACATGGCACAGTATAATGTATTTATTGTTATTAAGTCATTATAACATGTATTAAATAGGATAAAAGGCAATGTTCCCACAAGGAAATCCAAATGTAAAAAGCAAATCAGTTACATCATATCTCTGTGACTACACATACGAAAATGAAAACTCAAACAATTGTATAACTTTTATTTCTAGATTGAAAAATGTCCAATGCAGACACAAGGACAGAGGTCTTTGTTTGGTCTAGTAAGGGCGTGTGTTTGTGGATTCCACACTCAGAAGGTAACGCTGGTCAATTCAAGACTCAAAAAGTGTGTGTGTGTGTGTGTATCAATATGCAAACTAATTTGTGATGTCTCTACAGCCAACTGGAGCAAGTACTGCCTCTGGGCCTGCAGGGCCGCAGACGGCAGCAGCCAGGCAAAGTCCTACTGGGCCTGCAGGGCAGCAGTCGGCAGCAGTGGGTCCGGTTCAAGGCACTGCAGGGCCGCAGACGGCAGCAGCCAGGCAAAGTCCTACTGGGCCTGCAGGGCAGCAGTCGGCAGCAGTGGGTCCGGTTCAAGGCACTGCAGGGCCGCAGACGGCAGCAGCCAGGCAAAGTCCTACTGGGCCTGCAGGGCAGCAGTCGGCACTAGTGGGTCCGGTTCAAGGCACTGCAGGGCAGCAGACGGCAGCAGCCAGGCAAAGTCCTACTGGGCCTGCAGGGCAGCAGTCGGCAGCAGTGGGTCCGGTTCAAGGCACTGCAGGGCAGCAGACAGCAGCAGCCAGTCAAAGTCCTGGCCAAAGGGCCTTAGGTTCATTGCTGGTGTCTGTGGGCCGTAAGCACCCACCCCCACATATTTTAATGGTATTTGGCCTCATAAATTGACCATAAATATTTTACATTTTGTTCACTGAATGATAATTTGTCAATATAGTTCTCTCACGACACAGACGTTTGCCTTGTTGCTTTTCAGTTGAACAAGTCAAGATTTGGTGGTGCTCATGTTTCTGCGGCCAGGCCAAATCTAAGCCTAGCTAGAAAATCAACCCAGGTAAATAGATTGACCCAGTTTGAATAGAGACTGATTGATTGAACCTACACATGATGTAGTGTAGTGTATTGTATTCATTGTTATGTATGCTCTTATTTTACAGAGCCAAGTCACCATCCCCACCGAAAGCAGTACCACTTCTCCAGCCAGCAGTGGCGGACCTACCATTAAGGCGAACTAGGCAACTGCCTTAGGCCCTCACCCAGCAGAAAGCCCACGATAAATTGCCCACCCAGGCACTGATGGGACGGCCTAAGTCCATAACCAACCGGCCCTCCCGCAGATATCGTCGGTTGCGACAGTTTTCCTTGCTTAAGCGAATACACTATATACCTGTCATGATAACCAACGGGATTCACTGTCTGCTATTTATACTACT
This sequence comes from Sprattus sprattus, assembly GCF_963457725.1. Taxonomy (NCBI): domain Eukaryota; kingdom Metazoa; phylum Chordata; class Actinopteri; order Clupeiformes; family Clupeidae; genus Sprattus; species Sprattus sprattus. The sequence continues at coordinate 525,759 of NC_137909.1, read as the reverse complement.
CCTAGTGACCTGTATTCACACTCATGGTTACTATTGTCTTACTATTTTCTAATCTCCTCCGTCAGTCTTACTCTGTTTATTTGTTATTAAATGTTAATCACTCTAGCCTAATACTTGCATGTCTCGCTCGTAGACACCTTTAACACCCCTACACACACACACACACACACACACACACACATAATCACACACCCAGCATGCAACACTATCATTACCACTGATGTTTACACCCCATCGTATGTTCTGTTCTGTTCATTTCTACAACAAAGTTCAAACCAGTGGCGGCGGACCTTAAGGGCGATTGTGGCGACGAACTGCTTTCAGGAAAAGGAGATTTTTTTCTCTGTCGGCGTACTAATTAAGATAAATTGACAACAAAACAATTAGGACTTCCTACACCAAATGTATCGATTTAACAGGTTTCTATAAAGGGTGGAACCCTACATCCAAGAATTGGAACGAAAGAAAATCATGGCTAGCACGCTGTGAAGTGGCTAACGCGGTCTGTATTTCTTTATTTGTAGGCTACCGCTGTCACTTTTCATAGGTTGTACAGTGTGAATGTTCGCTTTTTGCCCTAACACTGAGTTATTTTCTTTGTGAAGACTTAGTTAGCTTTTGTAAGCCAATACTTTCGAGATCAGTCAATAAATATAGTTGGTTTTGACTTATATGTTGCCCCCTTCTTTACGTTGTTACTGGACATTTATGTGTCCTGTAAAGCTATGTTGCATCATACAACATTTGAGACATGTGGATAATGAAAAAGTGGGATAATTTAATGCGGAGCCAAATCATGTTTGCTTATGAAGGCTCCTGAATGCAACTTTCTTCCATATAACTAGCTACTGTAGCTATGTAGGTAGAGGGGAAATATTTTGATTGTGTGCTGCCATCTACTATACAAAAAGGTATTGCTGTATGAGTTAATCAGCCTACAAAAAAAATGATATTGCTTAATGTAGGTCGCCCTAATCATTATCAAAAAAATTGTGTACTCTTTCTCTGCTGACATTTATTCCTAAAGGCTCTGTAGTTATACATATAGGCCTAACCATCTGATACTAGCCCAGAGTTAAGCATATTCATCTAGCAAACTATAGGCCCTACCTTCCTTGGAGTGTTACAATAGCCAGTATCATTTTATTCCATGTGTCCATCCAGGCAAATTTGTGGATCCAAATGTTATTAAAAAACATATATAATGTTATTTCTTTGTAATCATCCAAAATTATGTTAAGTGTATGGGTATTTTGTATACATTGAGCGGGCAACGCGCCGTATATTAAGTGGGCCGCTCTGACAGACAACTCCCGGGCCACTTTTTCCCCCCAGTCCGCCCCTGCTTTGAGGTGGCCCTTTTTTTTTTGCATTAAAAGGACGGATGAAGAGGGCCCCTGGCTATGTTTTCGCCTTAGGCCCCCAAATGACTAGGTCCGCCACTGCTCTCGATTTCGCGCCGTCACCCGGTGGCAAAACCTCTTTCTGTGATCCTCCAGGCCTTAGGGGGATTTTCAGAAGGTGTCCGAGAAAGGTGCATGGTCGTCGGACTGACCGTTTTCGGTCGGGAGGGTATTTTGTGGAGCCTCCGCCACCACGCCTCCGCCACCACCCCCAACTTTTTCGCACCCATGGTTAACCAAAACCCTACCCATGGTTAACCAAAATGGACTTAGAAAAAATCCACAGTTTTCAGACCTCCAGAGGGGTAGGACCCTGCTCAAAGGTGTCCGAGAATACTGCACCTTCAGCGGACATGCCATGAGCCTCTAGACCCCTCTATATCCTCCAGGAGGACCAGGATTTGAGGAACATGTGTCCGAGAACAGTGCACCTTCAGCGGACTGGCCCTGAGCAGCTACACCCCTGGTTACATCCTCCACAGGCACCAGGATGTGACAGAATGTGTCCGAGAATAGGTCACCTTCAGCGGACATGCCTTGAGCCTCTAGACCCCTATATATCCTCCGGGAGAGGGAGGAGAGTGTGGTCAACAGTCCGCTTAAAAATCGGACACTCAGAGGCTGAGTTACCTCTTTGTGGAACTTTTTTTATTTTTCGTTCTGAGCCTAAGTCCACTTTTTTAGGGTGCTCTCGATTTCGCGCCGTCACCCGGTGGCAAAACCTCTTTCTGTGATCCTCCAGGCCTTAGGGGGATTTTCAGAAGGTGTCCGAGAAAGGTGCATGGTCGTCGGACTGACCGTTTTCGGTCGGGAGGGTATTTTGTGAGCCTCCGCCACCACCCCCAACTTTTTCGTACCCATGGTTAACCAAAACCCAACCCAGGGTTAACCAAAATGGACTTAGAAAAAATCCACAGTTTTCAGACCTCCAGAGGGGTAGGACCCTGCTCAAAGGTGTCCGAGAATACTGCACCTTCAGCGGACATGCCATGAGCCTCTAGACCCCTCTATATCCTCCAGGAGGACCAGGATTTGAGGAACATGTGTACGAGAACAGTGCACCTTCAGCGGACTGGCCCTGAGCAGCTACACCCCTGGTTAACCAAAACCCTACCCATGGTTAACCAAAATGGACTTAGAAAACACTGGAGGCCTACAGACACACACACCTCCCCAGACAGGCCTAAGAAGCCTCCTGTCTATTAAAGGTCCCCAAAGGTCAGAGAGACACACAGAGAGCTCCAAACACTGCCCAGTGTGTTGGGTTCACTTACTGGGAGGCCTACAGACACACACACCTCCCCAGACAGGCCTAAGAAGCCTGCTGTCTATTAAAGGTCCCCAAAGGTCAGAGAGACACACAGAGAGCTCCCAGCACTGCCCAGTGTGTTGTGTTCACTTACTGGGAGGCCTACAGACACACACACCCCCCCAGACAGGCCTAAGAAGCCTGCTGTCTATTAAAGGTCCCCAAAGGTCAGAGAGACACCCAGAGAGCTCCAAACACTGCCCAGTGTGTTGGGTTCACTTACTGGGAGGCCTACAGACACACAAACCTCCCCAGACAGGCCTAAGAAGCCTGCTGTCTATTAAAGGTCCCCAAAGGTCAGAGAGACACACAGAGAGCTCCAAACACTGCCCAGTGTGTTGGGTTCACTTACTGGGAGGCCTAGAGACACACACACCTCCCCAGACAGGCCTAATTAGCCTGCTGTCTATTAAAGGTCCCCAGAGGTCAGAGAGACACACAGAGAGCTCCAAACACTGCCCTGTGTACTGTGTTAAGTCACAGCAAGCCCCAATGGCTCACACTTGTCTCCCTTTAGGCCCAAAAATTCTGCCTGCTATTAAAACTCTCTGAGGGTCCTACAGACACACACAGAGCTCCCAGCACTGCCCAGCACTAACCCTAACCCCCAGTACTGCCCTTAGCCCCAGCCCACTGCCCCCAAACACAGTGAGCTTCACGAGGCTCCCACAGACACACACAGAGCTCCCAGCACTGCTGGACGTCTAACTGAGGTCGCCATTGAATTCTAGATAGCTCGCTCCGTTTCTCACTTGCCGCCACAGCCTTCAGACAATCAGTCATCAGCACAAGTTCGCCTCATGAAAACCGGAGATTCATACCGATCTGCCACGCCCCACTGTGTGGTGTGTTTGTTTAGTGTGTAGCGCAGTTGACTGTGTGGTGTGTTTGTTTAGTGTGTAGCGCAGTTGCACTACGGGGTGTTGAGCTGCTTATTATGTGTAGGTTTTTAAGGATGCAATGTGCATCGTGGTCCGGTGCTTCCGCCCTGTATAGCTTTTCCTTTATAGAGTCGAGCCTTTCTTTCATATTAAAGCTCTCTGAGGGTCCCACAGACACACACAGAGCTCCCAGCACTGCCCAGCACTAACCCTAACCCCCAGTACTGCCTTCAGCCCCAGCCCCCAAACACAGTGAGCTTCATGAGGCTCCCACAGACACACACAGAGCTCCCAGCACTGCTGGACGTCTAACTGAGGTCGCCATTGAATTCTAGATAGCTCGCTCCGTTTCTCACTTGCCGCCACAGCCTTCAGACGATCAGTCATCAGCACAAGTTCGCCTCATGAAAACCGGAGATTCATACCGATCTGCCACGCCCCACTGTGTGGTGTGTTTGTTTAGTGTGTAGCGCAGTTGACTGTGTGGTGTGTTTGTTAAGTGTGTAGCGCAGTTGCACTACGGGGTGTTGAGCTGCTTATTATGTGTAGGTTTTTAAGGATATAATGTGCATCGTGGTCCGGTGCTTCTGCCCTGTATAGCTTTTCCTTTATAGAGTCGAGCCTTTCTTTCATACCGGGGAGTCATTCACAACTTAGGACAGAGTTGCTTCAGGTGGGATTTGAACCTGCAATTCTCAGATGGTTTTCTGGAATCTTACCCTTTGCGGGTTTCGAACCTGTGCTCATCAGGTCTGTGGTGCCGCGCCCTACCCACTAAGCCACCGTGCTGGTACAGAATTCCGCCTGTCAGTGCGCCCAAATCACCGATTCCTCACCCCATATTTTCCCAGGCTCTTTCTCTTTCAATCTTTCTCTCTCTCAGAGTTGCTTCATGTGGGGTTCGATCCTACGATTTTCAGGTGGTTTTGTCGAAACTAACACCTTTAATGGGTGGTTTCACCGAGACTTGCCCTTCGCGGGGTTCGAACCTGTGCTTCTCAGGTACCTCAGCCACTAATATGCCTCTCCCCACTCATCCGGGGCAAATTCTCGCTAGAAAAGGGTTCGGCGCGGTGACAGAGAGCTCCGTAGAGCCCTCGGCGTCCCCGGCCTGGAGGCTGACCGCGGTGGCTGGGAGGTGGGACCTGTGAGACAGGGTGCCTCCCCTGGCGGGTCACGGTTTCCAATCGGTCAGAAGGTTTAGGAGAGGAGAGGGAGGAGAGTGTGGTCAACAGTCCGCTTCAAACCGCTTGAAAATCGGACACTCAGAGGCTGAGTTACCTCTCGTGGAACTTTTTTTATTTTTCGTTCTGAGCCTAAGTCCACTTTTTTAGGGTGCTCTCGATTTCGCGCCGTCACCCGGTGGCAAAACCTCTTTCTGTGATCCTCCAGGCCTTAGGGGGATTTTCAGAAGGTGTCCGAGAAAGGTGCATGGTCGTCGGACTGACCGTTTTCGGTCGGGAGGGTATTTTGTGGAGCCTCCGCCACCACCCCCAACTTTTTCGTACCCATGGTTAACCAAAACCCTACCCATGGTTAACCAAAATGGACTTAGAAAAATTCCACAGTTTTCAGACCTCCAGAGGGGTAGGACCCTGCTCAAAGGTGTCCGAGAATACTGCACCTTCAGCGGACATGCCATGAGCCTCTAGACCCGTCTATATCCTCCAGGAGGACCAGGATTTGAGGAACATGTTTCCGAGAACAGTGCACCTTCAGCGGACTGGCCCTGAGCAGCTACACCCCTGGTTACATCCTCCAAAGGCACCAGGATGTGACAGAATGTGTCCGAGAATAGGTCACCTTCAGCGGACTGGCCATGTGCAGCTGCACCCCTAGTAACATCCTCCACAGGCACCAGGATGTGACTGAATGTGTCCGAGAATAGGTCACCTTCAGCGGACTGACCATGTGCAGCTACACCCCTAGTTACATCCTCCACAGGCACCAGGATGTGACAGAATGTGTCCGAGAATAGGTCACCTTCAGCGGACTGGCCATATGCAGCTACACCCCTAGTTACATCCTCCACAGGCACCAGGATGTGAACATAATGTGTCCAAGGACAGAGCACCATCAACGGACTCTTTACCAGCTTCGAGTCCCTTGTTTTCGACTTCCAGAGGCACCATAATGTCAAAAACATGTGTCCGCCAAAGATGCACCATCAACGGACTCTCTGCGAGCTTCGAGTCCCTTGTTTTCGACTTCCAGATGCACCATAATGTCAAAAACATGTGCCCAAGAAAGATGCACCATCAACGGACTCTCTATGAGCTTCTGGGGCCTTGTTACAATCCTCCAGGAGGCTTCTGAAAAGGAGCTCTCTAGTCCCGAGATGGTACCCGGTGGCAAAACCTCTTTTTGGCATCCTCCAGGCTTAAGGGGAATCCTCAGAGAGTGTCCGAAAAAAGTGCACTGTCGTCGGACTGACCGTTTTGGCTCGGGAGGGTAGGCCATGGAGCTCGCGCCAGCACCCCCAACTTTTTTTTACCCATGGTTAACCAGTAACTATGAGTCTCTTAAGGTTCCATAAGAGAGTCTTACTATGACTCTTATGGAAAAGTAACTATGACTCTCTTAAGGTTTTCATTAGTCTCTTAAGGTTTTCACACACACCTCCCCAGACAGGCCTAAGAAGCCTGCTGTCTATTAAAGGTCCCCAAAGGTCAGAGAGACACCCAGACAGCTCCAAACACTGCCCAGTGTGTTGGTTCACTTACTGGGAGGCCCACAGACACAAACACCTCCCCAGACAGGCCTAAGAAGCCTGCTGTCTATTAAAGGTCCCCAAAGGTCAGAGAGACACACAGAGAGCTCCCAGCACTGCCCAGTGTGTTGTGTTCACTTACTGGAAGGTCTACAGACACACACACCTCCCCAGACAGGCCTAAGAAGCCTGCTGTCTATTAAAGGTCCCCAAAGGTCAGAGAGACACACAGAGAGCTCCAAACACTGCCCAGTGTGTTGGGTTCACTTACTGGGAGGCCTACAGACACACACACCTCCCCAGACAGGCCTAAGAAGCCTGCTGTCTATTAAAGGTCCCCAGAGGTCAGAGAGACACACAGAGAGCTCCAAACACTGCCCAGTGTGTTGGGTTCACTTACTGGGAGGCCTACAGACACACACACCTCCCCAGACAGGCCTAATTAGCCTGCTGTCTATTAAAGGTCCCCAGAGGTCAGAGAGACACACAGAGAGCTCCAAACACTGCCCTGTGTACTGTATTAAGTCACAGCAAGCCCCAATGGCTCACACTTGTCTCCCTTTAGGCCCAAAAATTCTGCCTGCTATTAAAGCTCTCTGAGGGTCCCACAGACACACACAGAGCTCCCAGCACTGCCCAGCACTAACCCTAACCCCCAGTACTGCCCTCAGCCCCAGCCCACTGCCCCCAAACACAGTGAGCTTCTTGAGGCTCCCACAGACACACACAGAGCTCCCAGCACTGCTGGACGTCTAACTGAGGTCGCCATTGAATTCTAGATAGCTCGCTCCGTTTCTCGCTTGCCGCCACTGCCTTCAGACGATCAGTCATCAGCACAAGTTCGCCTCATGAAAACCGGAGATTCATACCGATCTGCCACGCCCCACTGTGTAGTGTGTTTGTTTAGTGTGTAGCGCAGTTGCACTATGGGGTGTTGAGCTGCTTATTATGTGTAGGTTTTTAAGGATGCAATGTGTCGAGCCTTATAGAGTCGAGCCTTCCTCTTGAGCCAGAGAGACCTATGTGACAAGGACCGAGTTGCTTCATGTGGGGTTCGATCCTACGATTTTCAGGTGGTTTCGTCGAAACTAACACCTTTAATGGGTGGTTTCACAGAGACTTGCCCTTCGCAGGGTTCGAACCTGTGCTTCTCAGGTACCTCAGCCACTAATATGCCTCTCCCCACTCATCCGGGGCAAATTCTCGCTAGAGAAGGGTTCGGCGCAGTGACAGAGAGCTCCGTAGAGCCCTCGGCGTCCCAGGACTGGAGGCTGACCGCGGTGGCGGGGAGGTGGGACCTGTGAGACAGGGTGCCTCCCCTGGCGGGTCACGGTTTCCAATCGGTCAGAAGGTTTAGGAGAGGAGAGGGAGGAGAGTGTGGTCAACAGTCCGCTTCAAACCGCTTGAAAATCGGACACTCAGAGGCTGAGTTACCTCTTTGTGGAACTTTTTTTATTTTTCGTTCTGAGCCTAAGTCCACTTTTTTAGGGTGCTCTCGATTTCGCGCCGTCACCCGGTGGCAAAACCTCTTTCTGTGATCCTCCAGGCCTTAGGGGGATTTCCAGAAGGTGTCCGAGAAAGGTGCATGGTCGTCGGACTGACCGTTTTCGGTCGGGAGGGTATTTTGTGGAGCCTCCGCCACCACCCCCAACTTTTTCGTACCCATGGTTAACCAAAACCCTACCCATGGTTAACCAAAATGGACTTAGAAAAAATCCACAGTTTTCAGACCTCCAGAGGGGTAGGACCCTGCTCAAAGGTGTCCGAGAATACTGCACCTTCAGCGGACATGCCATGAGCCTCTAGACCCCTCTATATCCTCCAGGAGGACCAGGATTTGAGGAACATGTGTCCGAGAACAGTGCACCTTCAGCGGACTAGCCATGTGCAGCTACACCCCTAGTTACATCCTCCACAGGCACCAGGATGTGACAGAATGTGTCCGAGAATAGGTCACCTTCAGCGGACTGGCCTTGTGCAGCTACACCCCTAGTTACATCCTCCACAGGCACCAGGATGTGAACATAATGTTTCCGAGGACAGAGCACCATCAACGGACTCTTTACCAGCTTCGAGTCCCTTGTTTTCGACTTCCAGAGGCACCATAATGTCAAAAACATGTGTCCGCCAAAGATGCACCATCAACGGACTCTCTGCGAGCTTCGAGTCCCTTGTTTTCGACTTCCAGATGCACCATAATGTCAAAAACATGTGCCCAAGAAAGATGCACCATCAACGGACTCTCTATGAGCTTCTGGGGCCTTGTTACAATCCTCCAGGAGGCTTCTGAAAAGGAGCTCTCTAGTCCCGAGATGGTACCCGGTGGCAAAACCTCTTTTTGGCATCCTCCAGGCTTAAGGGGAATCCTCAGAGAGTGTCCGAAAAAAGTGCACTGTCGTCGGACTGAACGTTTTGGCTCGGGAGGGTAGGTCATGGAGCTCGCGCCAGCACCCCCAACTTTTTTTTACCCATGGTTAACCAGTAACTATGAGTCTCTTAAGGTTCCATAAGAGAGTCATACTATGACTCTTATGGAAAAGTAACTATGACTCTCTTAAGGTTTTCATTAGTCTCTTAAGGTTTTCACACACACCTCCCCAGACAGTCCTAAGAAGCCTGCTGTCTATTAAAGGTCCCCAAAGGTCAGAGAGACACCCAGACAGCTCCAAACACTGCCCAGTGTGTTGGGTTCACTTACTGGGAGGCCTACAGACACACACACCTCCCCAGACAGGCCTAAGAAGCCTGCTGTCTATTAAAGGTCCCCAAAGGTCAGAGAGACACACAGAGAGCTCCCAGCACTGCCCAGTGTGTTGTGTTCACTTACTGGGAGGCCGACAGACACACACACCTCCCCAGACAGGCCTAAGAAGCCTGCTGTCTATTAAAGGTCCCCAAAGGTCAGAGAGACACACAGAGAGCTCCCAGCACTGCCCAGTGTGTTGTGTTCACTTACTGGGAGGCCGACAGACACACACACCTCCCCAGACAGGCCTAAGAAGCCTGCTGTCTATTAAAGGTCCCCAAAGGTCAGAGAGACACACAGAGAGCTCCCAGCACTGCCCAGTGTGTTGTGTTCACTTACTGGGAGGCCTACAGACACACACTCCTCCCCAGACAGGCCTAAGAAGCCTGTTGTCTATTAAAGGTCCCCAGAGGTCAGAGAGACACACAGAGAGCTCCAAACACTGCCCAGTGTGTTGGGTTCACTTACTGGGAGGCCTACAGACACACACACCTCCCCAGACAGGCCTAATTAGCCTGCTGTCTATTAAAGGTCCCCAGAGGTCAGAGAGACACACAGAGAGCTCCAAACACTGCCCTGTGTACTGTATTAAGTCACAGCAAGCCCCAATGACTCACACTTGTCTCCCTTTAGGCCCAAAAATTCTGCCTGCTATTAAAGCTCTCTGAGGGTCCCACAGACACACACAGAGCTCCCAGCACTGCCCAGCACTAACCCTAACCCCCAGTACTGCCCTCAGCCCCAGCCCACTGCACCCAAACACAGTGAGCTTCATGAGGCTCCCACAGACACACACAGAGCTCCCAGCACTGCTGGACGTCTAACTGAGGTCGCCATTGAATTCTAGATAGCTTGCTCCGTTTCTCGCTTGCCGCCACAGCCTTCAGACGATCAGTCATCAGCACAAGTTCGCCTCATGAAAACCGGAGATTCATACCGATCTGCCACGCCCCACTGTGTGGTGTGTTTGTTTAGTGTGTAGCGCAGTTGCACTACGGGGTGTTGAGCTGCTTATTATGTGTAGGTTTTTAAGGATGCAATGTGTCGAGCCTTATAGAGTCGAGCCTTCCTCTTGAGCCAGAGAGACCTATGTGACAAGGACCGAGTTGCTTCATGTGGGGTTCGATCCTACGATTTTCAGGTGGTTTCGTCGAAACTAACACCTTTAATGGGTGGTTTCACAGAGACTTGCCCTTCGCGGGGTTCGAACCTGTGCTTCTCAGGTACCTCAGCCACTAATATGCCTCTCCCCACTCATCCGGGGCAAATTCTCGCTAGAGAAGGGTTCGGCGCAGTGACAGAGAGCTCCGTAGAGCCCTCGGCGTCCCAGGCCCGGAGGCTGACCGCGGTGGCGGGGAGGTGGGACCTGTGAGACAGGGTGCCTCCCCTGGCGGGTCACGGTTTCCAATCGGTCAGAAGGTTTAGGAGAGGAGAGGGAGGAGAGTGTGGTCAACAGTCCGCTTCAAACCGCTTGAAAATCGGACACTCAGAGGCTGAGCTACCTCTTCGTCGAACTTTTTTTATTTTTCGTTCTGAGCCTAAGTCCACTTTTTTAGGGTGCTCTCGATTTCGCGCCGTCACCCGGTGGTAAAACCTCTTTCTGTGATCCTCCAGGCCTTAGGGGGATTTTCAGAAGGTGTCCGAGAAAGGTGCATGGTCGTCGGACTGACCGTTTTCGGTCGGGAGGGTATTTTGTGGAGCCTCCGCCACCACCCCCAACTTTTTCGTACCCATGGTTAACCAAAACCCTACCCATGGTTAACCAAAATGGACTTAGAAAAAATAAACAGTTTTCAGACCTCCAGAGGGGTAGGACCCTGCTCAAAGGTGTCCGAGAATACTGCACCTTCAGCGGACATGCCATGAGCCTCTAGACCCCTCTATATCCTCCAGGAGGACCAGGATTTGAGGAACATGTGTCCGAGAACAGTGTACCTTCAGCGGACTGGCCCTGAGCAGCTACACCCCTGGTTACATCCTCCAAAAGCACCAGGATGTGACAGAATGTGTCCGAGAATAGGTCACCTTCAGCGGACTGGCCATGTGCAGCTGCACCCCTAGTGACATCCTCCACAGGCACCAGGATGTGACAGAATGTGTCCGAGAATAGGTCACCTTCAGCGGACTGACCATGTGCAGCTACACCCCTAGTTACATCCTCCACAGGCACCAGGAGGCACCCATGGTTAACCAGTAACTATGAGTCTCTTAAGGTTCCATAAGAGAGTCATACTATGACTCTTATGGAAAAGTAACTATGACTCTGTCATAGGGTCGGGGCAAAAACGAATCTCAAGAACATTAAGGCTAAATAAATATCAGAGTTGATCCAAATGATTGAGGGAAGTTGGCTAGCAATAACTCCAATTATGGGATAAAGATTGGCTCTGAAAGAGGAAATAGCCTGGAAATTTACTGTTGGAGGAATCGGTGACTTGGTCGCACTGACAGGTGGGATTCTGTATCAGCACGGTGGCTCAGTGGGTAGGGCGCGGCACCACGAACCTGAAGAGCACAGGTTCGAAACCCGCAAAGGGTAAGATTTCAGAAGAACATCTGAGAATCGCAGGTTCAAATCCCACCTGAAGCAACTATGTCCTAAGTTGCATATGAATCCCCGGAGAAAAATAACACACAAATCGCAATCAAACTCTGTACGCAGAACGTGGCAAACTCTGTAAGCAGAACATGGCATACTTTGAAGACAGAACTTGGCAAACTCTGTATACACAACCCGGCAAACTCTGTAAACAGAATGTGGCAAACTCTGTAAACGGAGTGAGGCAAACTCTGTAAACAGAACGTGGCAAACTCTGTAACAGAACTCAGCAAACTCTGTGAAAAGAACCTGGCAAGTTCTTTAAACAGAAAATATAATATTTTGTTTTTATCTTTTTTTAAAGCCATTCGTCTCACACGTTTCACCCTAGAAAGGCGCCCGGTGTACGCCGGAGTATCCTTTCTGCCCCCGGTGATTTCGTAAAGCATCCCAGGTGCTGAGGTCCCACGGGGCCTCTACTTGGGAGGGTAGGGAATTTCGGTCGACCCCTCCCGCTGGCAGGCCGTTGCTGAGGATTGTGTAAATCAGTTGTAAAAGTCACACAGCAATCATATAATATAAAATTATATGTTTTTCGGTTTCCTAACCGTTGTCGGCAGTGGAAGTCGATTGTAAAAATCACAGGTACGGTGTTGCCCCCCGCACAGTAACCGGAACCCCACGGGGTGGGCAGAGAAATCTGCCAGAACATCCAGCAGGAATGGCTGCGATGAAGAAGGGCAAGACCACAGGTCGCAAGGCTAAGTGGTCTGTAAAAGAACTAAAAACTTTGATGGAGATGGAGGAGGCTCTCGAGCAAGGCCAATACTCTGTATATTACATGAATGTGGAAATTGCAAGTCAGCTTCCAGGTAGGTCCTCCCACGAAGTGAAAGAGAAAAGACAGTGCATGAGACGGCAATCTCACAGGAGAAGCACTAAGCTCTTACTGCAGCCAACAGAGGCAAACCTGGAGAGGCAGGAAATCCCTGCTGAACTCAATCTGCTGATACAGCCACGAGGTTTCCAAGCAGTAACTGGCCTCAACAGAAAATTAAGGTGGCAAGCTGGTGCTCTCATTGACATGTACACTCACGAACACGAAATCAGGCGGGCGCTCACACTGGCAAGCAGGAAGGACCCGGGCGCAGCAGTGGCCATTGAGACCGCTGCGGCGATGGTGATAAGGGAGGCGAGAAGAAAAGGTCCAGCGACCAAAAAGAACAGCAAAGCTGGCGAGCCGATGAAGCCCCGAAGCAAGCGAGAAATGAAGAGGGATGAGGTCCATAAACTCAGAAAACTAATGAGTACGGACCCGGCTAAGCTTGTTAGCTATGTCCTTGACGGGAGTGAAGCGACCGACTGCCCAGTCCCGCTGCCTCAATTACACGAAGTGTTTGAAAGGCGTTGGATGGGGTCAGAAGGTGCCTTCAAGGGCTTGGGAGGCTTTAAGGCCGCCAGCGGGGCGGACAACGAACACTTCTCCACCCTGTTCACCCCCGAAGAGGTGCTCACACACCTCAGAAAGACGGACAGGAAATCGGCACCAGGCACGGACGGCATCGGGCGGGATGACCTACTCCTCTGGGACCCGAAGGGTGTGAAGCTATCAAAACTCTTTGGCAGCTGGCTTGCGGCGGGGTTCATACCTCAGTGTGTAAAGCCCGCGAGAACTGTACTGATACCAAAGACCTCCGACCCTCTGCTGTTGAATGACCCGAATAACTGGCGCCCAATCACTATCGGCTCGATGCTGATGCGGCTGTTCTCACGACTGCTAAATGGGCGCCTTACGAAAGCCTGCACTATCCACGACAGGCAGCGAGGGTTCAGGGACTCTCCTGGCTGTAGTGAGAATCTTCACATCCTTCAAAGTCTGGTTAAATCCAGCAGGAGGGAGAGAAAGTCACTAGCGGTGGTGCTCGTGGACGTGGCAAAGGCTTTCGATACGGTGACACACGAGCACTTGCTTGCAGTGCTCAGGCAGAGAGGTCTGGATGAACACATCATAAACACAATACAAAGCTCGTACGACGGGGGCGTAACTTGCATTGAAGCTGGGGGAGAACAATCTGAACCCATTGCAATGAAAGTCGGTGTGAAGCAGGGTGACCCACTGTCCCCATTGCTTTTCAATCTGGCTCTTGATCCACTGCTCCACACACTGGAAAGCCTCGGTAAGGGAGTAAATATCGCAGACACAAAGCTGGTCTCGCTTGCATTCGCAGATGACCTGGTGCTGGTCAGCGACACATGGAAGAACATGGATTTCAATATCAGAATCCTGAATGACTTCTGTGCCCTGACGGGGCTTAAGGTGCACGCAAGCAAGTGCTTCGGCTTCATGTTTACCCCCTTGAAACACAGCATGAAAATGAAAGTGAATGACTGTCCCCCCTGGCAGATCGAGGGGACACCAATAGAAATGGTTGAAAGTGGAAGGGCGGTAAGATATCTGGGAATTCAGGTCGGTCCAGTGAGGGGCCTCGAGAAACCCGACATTCTCAAAGAGTTACAAGTGGCGCTGGATAAGGTAGGGGCGACACCATTAACTGCCCCTCAAAAGATTTGGCTGCTTAAGACCTTCATAATCCCCAGGCATTTCTACCGGGCCGACCACTGCGACTACAGTATAGTTCGGCTGCGACTGCTGGACCGGCTACTACGTAGCACAGTAAAAACATGGCTGGGTCTAGCGCAGACCACATGTGATGGGTTGCTCTATGCTAGAGCGAGAGACGGAGGTCTGGGGCTACAAAAGTTGAGCGCCGTTATTCCTGCTATGCAGGCAAAGCGGTTGTGGAAACTTTTGCACTCTGATGATGAAGTCATCAGAAAGATAGCCTGGGACCAGAACGGGCTGGAGGACTGGAGAAGAGCTTGGCTCAAAGCGGGCGGGCAACTGGAGAAATTACCAACTCCAGAGGGTGTGCCAGTAACGAACATTACTGAAGCAGATGGGGCCCCTCAGCTATCCCGGTACAAGAGACCATGCGAGTGGCAAGATGTAGAATTCGACCGGTGGGCAGGCAAATCGGTGCAGGGAGTTGGAATAGCCTGGTTCAAAGACTCTCCAGAGTCTAATGCCTGGCTCTCCAAACTCCCAAAAGTGCAACACAAATTCTGCTCACAAGCACTACAGCTACAAGTGAGCGTCTACCCTACCAGGGAATTTATGGCAAGGGGCCAAAGCAAGTGGAACGCGAGTTGCCGAGGAGGTGCGCCCTGCTAGCTCGGGCAGACGAACATACGGGACCCGGACCGTATCTCGAGGCTTTGTACCTATCCAGGCATCGGAGATTCTGTATCCTTGCATTCGTCTGGACGCGCATTCGTGGGTAACAGCTCCATTATACTGTGTATCCCAAGCTATCTACCTACCACCATCAGCTTTTGGGTTTTGGCTCAGCAGGTGATGTTTTATTGTCTGCTCAGAGAGGCTGAACCACCACCTGTGGACCCCAGACGCCACCGAAGTGGAAACTGGGTTTCTATGTGCTTGTCCTCTCGCTCTGAATCCTGGGCTTGTCTTCTCCTTGTGTGGTTATGTTTGTTGACCCACTATAGTGGGGTTGTTTTTATCTTATCACAATAAGAATGTGTTTGTTTAGTGTGTAGCGCAGTTATGCTATGGGGTGTTGAGTTGTAATATTATGTGTAGCTTTAAGGGTTTAATTATCCACCTTGCTTGTCCGCACCAGGTCGCCCTGAGTGTGTGCCAAGCCGGCATCGAGAACCTCACTGCACAGCCCCGTGGCACCGGGGAACGGACGTCCAACCGAGATCGTTGTTGATATCTACAACATCTTTCTCCATTCCTCGCTTCTCGCCCCAGATTTTCGGGTGCGCAGTTAAGGTCTGACCCGTAACCTGAGACACACCCTCCACTCAGCGTTCCTGACTGGTGCCTCGTTCTTCAGGTTTGTGGAACGGACGTCTAACTGAGGTCGCCATTGAACTTTAGATACCTCGCTCCGTTTCTCGCTTGCCGCCACAGCCTTCAGACGATCAGTCATCAGCACAAGTTCGCCTCATGAAAACCGGAGATTCCTACCGATCTGCCACGTCCCACTGTGTGGTGTGTTTGTTTAGTGTGTAGCGCAGTTACACTACGGGGTGTTGAGCTGCTTATTATGTGTAGGTTTTTAAGGATGCAATGTGCATTGTGGTCCGGTGCTTCCGCCCTGTATAGCTTTTCCTCTTAAGCTTTTCACTTTAATATAAAGTATTCAATCCCTACTTTGTAGGATGTCACTCAAGATAGTTAAGGATCCTCTCAGAACACTCTTACAAAGTCTCGACGCAAGAGCTTTTGCACTGCTCTTAGAAAGTCCCATTCTCTTGAGGATCTTGTTGTTGGGTTTATGCCAGAGGCCCCTCGCTCCCAGTGGAAATCCGTGTATTTCCACTTCCTCTACACCCATGACCTGTTTCACCAAGTTCTTGATGGGTTTGTAGTGCTTTACTTTCTCTCGGCCTGCGAGTTTTAGTGTGTTGATGTTCCTTTCAAACCGCACTGTCACATCCAGCACCATTGCCTTACCATCTTTGCAAAAGACCAAGTCTGGGCGTCTCACATTTGGTCTGCTTCCAAATTCTTTCTCCCTGTGGACAACCCAGCCCTGCTTCTTCGCAGCGACTGCCAGTCGATGGCATGCAAAATTGTGTCGCTCCAGTCGTTTCGCCCTACCGCTGGGACATGCTCCGAGGAGGTGTGAGGCGGACTCAAGCCTCGCGTGACAGCCTCGGCAACTCGCGTTCCACTTGCTTTGGCCCCTTGCCATAAATTCCCTGGTAGGGTAGACGTTCGCTTGTAGCTGTAGTGCTTGTGAGCAGAATTTGTGTTGCACTTTTGGGAGTTTGGAGAGCCAGGCATCAGACTCTGGAGAGTCTTTGAACCAGGCTATTTCAACTCCCTGCACCGACTTGCCTGCCCACCGGTCGAACTCTACATCTTGCCACTCGCATGGTCTCTTGTACCGGGATAGCTGAGGGGCCCCATCTGCTTCAGTAACGTTCGTTACTGGCACACCCTCTGGAGTTGGTAATTTCTCCAGTTGCCCGCCCTTTTTGAGCCAAGCTCTTCTCCAGTCCTCCAGCCCGTTCTGGTCCCAGGCTATCTTTCTGATGACTTCATCATCAGAGTGCAAAAGTTTCCACAACCGCTTTGCCTGCATAGCAGGAATAACGGCGCTCAACTTTTGTAGCCCCAGACCTCCGTCTCTCGCTCTAGCATAGAGCAACCCATCACATGTGGTCTGCGCTAGACCCAGCCATGTTTTTACTGTGCTACGTAGTAGCCGGTCCAGCAGTCGCAGCCGAACTATACTGTAGTCGCAGTGGTCGGCCCGGTAGAAATGCCTGGGGATTATGAAGGTCTTAAGCAGCCAAATCTTTTGAGGGGCAGTTAATGGTGTCGCCCCTACCTTATCCAGCGCCACTTGTAACTCTTTGAGAATGTCGGGTTTCTCGAGGCCCCTCACTGGACCGACCTGAATTCCCAGATATCTTACCGCCCTTCCACTTTCAACCATTTCTATTGGTGTCCCCTCGATCTGCCAGGGGGGACAGTCATTCACTTTCATTTTCATGCTGTGTTTCAAGGGGGTAACCATGAAGCCGAAGCACTTGCTTGCGTGCACCTTAAGCCCCGTCAGGGCACAGAAGTCATTCAGGATTCTGATATTGAAATCCATGTTCTTCCATGTGTCGCTGACCAGCACCAGGTCATCTGCGAATGCAAGCGAGACCAGCTTTGTGTCTGCGATATTTACTCCCTTACCGAGGCTTTCCAGTGTGTGGAGCAGTGGATCAAGAGCCAGATTGAAAAGCAATGGGGACAGTGGGTCACCCTGCTTCACACCGACTTTCATTGCAATGGGTTCAGATTGTCCCCCCCTGGCTTCAATGCAAGTTACGCCCCCGTCGTACGAGCTTTGTATTGTGTTTATGATGTGTTCATCCAGACCTCTCTGCCTGAGCACTGCAAGCAAGTGCTCGTGTGTCACCGTATCGAAAGCCTTTGCCACGTCCACGAGCACCACCGCTAGTGACTTTCTCTCCCTCCTGCTGGCTTTAACCAGACTTTGAAGGATGTGAAGATTCTCACTACAGCCAGGAGAGTCCCTGAACCCTCGCTGCCTGTCGTGGATAGTGCAGGCTTTCGTAAGGCGCCCATTTAGCAGTCGTGAGAACAGCCGCATCAGCATCGAGCCGATAGTGATTGGGCGCCAGTTATTCGGGTCATTCAACAGCAGAGGGTCGGAGGTCTTTGGTATCAGTACAGTTCTCGCGGGCTTTACACACTGAGGTATGAACCCCGCCGCAAGCCAGCTGCCAAAGAGTTTTGATAGCTTCACACCCTTCGGGTCCCAGAGGAGTAGGTCATCCCGCCCGATGCCGTCCGTGCCTGGTGCCGATTTCCTGTCCGTCTTTCTGAGGTGTGTGAGCACCTCTTCGGGGGTGAACAGGGTGGAGAAGTGTTCGTTGTCCGCCCCGCTGGCGGCCTTAAAGCCTCCCAAGCCCTTGAAGGCACCTTCTGACCCCATCCAACGCCTTTCAAACACTTCGTGTAATTGAGGCAGCGGGACTGGGCAGTCGGTCGCTTCACTCCCGTCAAGGACATAGCTAACAAGCTTAGCCGGGTCCGTACTCATTAGTTTTCTGAGTTTATGGACCTCATCCCTCTTCATTTCTTGCTTGCTTCGGGGCTTCATCGGCTCGCCAGCTTTGCTGTTCTTTTTGGTCGCTGGACCTTTTCTTCTCGCCTCCCTTATCACCATCGCCGTAGCGGTCTCAATGGCCACTGCTGCGCCCGGGTCCTTCCTGCTTGCCAGTGTGAGCGCCCGCCTGATTTCGTGTTCGTGAGTGTACATGTCAATGAGAGCACCAGCTTGCCACCTTAATTTTCTGTTGAGGCCAGTTACTGCTTGTAACCCTCGTGGCTGTATTCAGCAGGGATTTCCTGCCTCTCCAGGTTTGCCTCTGTTGGCTGCAGTAAGAGCTTAGTGCTTCTCCTGTGAGATTGCCGTCTCATGCACTGTCTTTTCTCTTTCACTTCGTGGGAGGACCTACCTGGAAGCTGACTTGCAATTTCCACATTCATGTAATATACAGAGTATTGGCCTTGCTCGAGAGCCTCCTCCATCTCCATCAAAGTTTTTAGTTATTTTACAGACCACTTAGCCTTGCGACCTGTGGTCTTGCCCTTCTTCATCGCAGCCATTCCTGCTGGATGTTCTGGCAGATTTCTCTGCCCACCCCGTGGGGTTCCGGTTACTGTGCGGGGTGCAACACCGTACCTGTGATTTTTACAATCGACTTCCACTGCCGACAACGGTTAGGAAACCGAAAAACATATAATTTTATATTATATGATTGCTGTGTGACTTTTACAACTGATTTACACAATCCTCAGCAACGGCCTGCCAGCGGGAGGGGTCGACCGAAATTCCCTACCCTCCCAAGTAGAGGCCCCGTGGGACCTCAGCACCTGGGATGCGAAATCACCGGGATCAGAAAGGATACTCCGGCGTACACCGGGCGCCTTTCTAGGGTGAAACGTGTGAGACGAATGGCTTTAAAAAAAGATAAAAACAAAATATTATATTTTCTGTTTAAAGAACTTGCCAGGTTCTTTTCACAGAGTTTGCTGAGTTCTGTTACAGAGTTTGCCACGTTCTGTTTACAGAGTTTGCCTCACTCCGGGTTGTGTATACAGAGTTTGCCAAGTTCTGTCTTCAAAGTATGCCATGTTCTGCTTACAGAGTTTGCCACGTTCTGTTTACAGAGTTTGATTGCGATTTGTGTGTTATTTTTCTCCGGGGATTCATATGCAACTTAGGACATAGTTGCTTCAGGTGGGATTTGAACCTGCGATTCTCAGATGTTCTTCTGAAATCTTACCCTTTGCGGGTTTCGAACCTGTGCTCTTCAGGTTCGTGGAGCCGCGCCCTACCCACTGAGCCACCGTGCTGATACAGAATCCCACCTGTCAGTGCGACCAAGTCACCGATTCCTCCCACAGTAAATTTCCAGGCTATTTCCTCTTTCAGAGCCAATCTTTATCCCATAATTGGGGTTATTGCTAGCCAACTTCCCTCAATCATTTGGATCAACTCTGATATTTATTTAGCCTTAATGTTCTTGAGATTCGTTTTTGCCCCGACCCTATGACAGAGTCATAGTTACTTTTCCATAAGAGTCATAGTATGACTCTCTTATGGAACCTTAAGAGACTCATAGTTACTGGTTAACCATGGGTAAAAAAAAGTTGGGGGTGCTGGCGCGAGCTCCATGGCCTACCCTCCCGAGCCAAAACGGTCAGTCCGACGACAGTGCACTTTTTTCGGACACTCTCTGAGGAGTCCCCTTAAGCCTGGAGGATGCCAAAAAGAGGTTTTGCCACCGGGTACCATCTCGGGACTAGAGAGCTCCTTTTCAGAAGCCTCCTGGAGGATTGTAACAAGGCCCCAGAAGCTCATAGAGAGTCCGTTGATGGTGCATCTTTCTCGGGCACATGTTTTTGACATTATGGTGCATCTGGAGGTCGAAAACAAGGGACTCGAAGCTCGCAGAGAGTCCGTTGATGGTGCATCTTTGGCGGACACATGTTTTTGACATTATGGTGCCTCTGGAAGTCGAAAACAAGGGACTCAAACTGGTAAAGAGTCCGTTGATGGTGCTCTGTCCTCGGACACATTATGTTCACATCCTGGTGCCTGTGGAGGATGTAACTAGGGGTGTAGCTGCACATGGCCAGTCCGCTGAAGGTGACCTATTCTCGGACACATTCTGTCACATCCTGGTGCCTGTGGAAGGTGTAACTAGGGGTGTAGCTGCACATGGCCAGTCCGCTGAAGGTGCACTGTTCTCGGACACATGTTCCTCAAATCCTGGTCCTCCTGGAGGATATAGAGGGGTCTAGAGGCTCATGGCATGTCCGCTGAAGGTGCAGTATTCTCGGACACCTTTGAGCAGGGTCCTACCCCTCTGGAGGTCTGAAAATTCTGGATTTTTTCTAAGTCCATTTTGGTTAACCATGGGTAGGGTTTTGGTTAACCATGGGTACGAAAAAGTTGGGGGTGGTGGCGAGGGCTCCACAAAATACCCTCCCGACCGAAAACGGTCAGTCCGACGACCATGCACCTTTCTCGGACACCTTCTGAAAATCCCCCTAAGGCCTGGAGGATCACAGAAAGAGGTTTTGCCACCGGGTGACGGCGCGAAATCGAGAGCACCCTAAAAAAGTGGACTTAGGCTCAGAACGAAAAATAAAAAAAGTTCCACAAAGAGGTAACTCAGCCTCTGAGTGTCCGATTTTCAAGCAGTTTGAAGCGGACTGTTGACCACACTCTCGTCCCTCTCCCGGAGGATGTATAGGGGTCTAGAGGCTCAAGGCATGTCCGCTGAAGGTGACCTATTCTCGGACACATTATGTTCACATCCTGGTGCCTGTGGAGGATGTAACTAGGGGTGTAGCTGCACATGGCCAGTCCGCTGAAGGTGACCTATTCTCGGACACATTCTGTCACATCCTGGTGCCTGTGGAAGGTGTAACTAGGGGTGTAGCTGCACATGGCCAGTCCGCTGAAGGTGCACTGTTCTCGGACACATGTTCCTCAAATCCTGGTCCTCCTGGAGGATATAGAGGGGTCTAGAGGCTCATGGCATGTCCGCTGAAGGTGCAGTATTCTCGGACACCTTTGAGCAGGGTCCTACCCCTCTGGAGGTCTGAAAATTCTGGATTTTTTCTAAGTCCATTTTGGTTAACCATGGGTAGGGTTTTGGTTAACCATGGGTACGAAAAAGTTGGGGGTGGTGGCGAGGGCTCCACAAAATACCCTCCCGACCGAAAACGGTCAGTCCGACGACCATGCACCTTTCTCGGACACCTTCTGAAAATCCCCCTAAGGCCTGGAGGATCACAGAAAGAGGTTTTGCCACCGGGTGACGGCGCGAAATCGAGAGCACCCTAAAAAAGTGGACTTAGGCTCAGAACGAAAAATAAAAAAAGTTCCACAGAGAGGTAACTCAGCCTCTGAGTGTCCGATTTTCAAGCGGTTTGAAGCGGACTGTTGACCACACTCTCTTCCCTCTCCCGGAGGATGTATAGGGGTCTAGAGGCTCAAGGCATGTCCGCTGAAGGTGACCTATTCTCAGACACATTCTGTCACATCCTGGTGCCTGTGGAGGATGTAACCAGGGGTGTAGCTGCTCAGGGCCAGTCCGCTGAAGGTGCACTGTTCTCGGACACATGTTCCTCAAATCCTGGTCCTCCTGGAGGATATAGAGGGGTCTAGAGGCTCATGGCATGTCCGCTGAAGGTGCAGTATTCTCAGACACCTTTGAGCAGGGTCCTACCCCTCTGGAGGTCTGAAAACTGTGGATTTTTTCTAAGTCCATTTTGGTTAACCATGGGTAGGGTTTTGGTTATCCATGGGTACGAAAAAGTTGGGGGTGGTGGCGGAGGCTCCACAAAATACCCTCCCGACCGAAAACGGTCAGTCCGACGACCATGCACCTTTCTCGGACACCTTCTGAAAATCCCCCTAAGGCCTGGAGGATCACAGAAAGAGGTTTTGCCACCGGGTGACGGCGCGAAATCGAGAGCACCCTAAAAAAGTGGACTTAGGCTCAGAACGAAAAATAAAAAAAGTTCCACAAAGAAGTAACTCAGCCTCTGAGTGTCCGATTTTCAAGCGGTTTGAAGCGGACTGTTGACCACACTCTCCTCCCTCTCCCGGAGGATATATAGGGGTCTAGAGGCTCAAGGCATGTCCGCTGAAGGTGACCTATTCTTGGACACATTCTGTCACATCCTGGTGCCTGTGGAGGATATAACCAGGGGTGTAGCTGCTCAGGGCCAGTCCGCTGAGGGTGCACTGTTCTCGGACACATGTTCCTCAAATCCTGGTTCTCCTGGAGGATATAGAGGGGTCTAGAGGCTCATGGCATGTCCGCTGAAGGTGCAGTATTCTCGGACACCTTTGAGCAGGGTCCTACCCCTCTGGAGGTCTGAAAACTGTGGATTTTTTCTAAGTCCATTTTGGTTAACCATGGGTAGGGTTTTGGTTAACCATGGGTACGAAAAAGTTGGGGGTGGTGGCGGAGGCTCCACAAAATACCCTCCCGACCGAAAACGGTCAGTCCGACGACCATGCACCTTTCTCGGACACCTTCTGAAAATCCCCCTAAGGCCTGGAGGATCACAGAAAGAGGTTTTGCCACCGGGTGACGGCGCGAAATCGAGAGCACCCTAAAAAAGTGGACTTAGGCTCAGAACGAAAAATAAAAAAAGTTCCACGAGAGGTAACTCAGCCTCTGAGTGTCCGATTTTCAAGCGGTTTGAAGCGGACTGTTGACCACACTCTCCTCCCTCTCCTCTCCTAAACCTTCTGACCGATTGGAAACCGTGACCCGCCAGGGGAGGCACCCTGTCTCACAGGTCCCACCTCCCCGCCACCGCGGTCAGCCTCCAGGCCGGGGACGCCGAGGGCTCTACGGAGCTCTCTGTCACCGCGCCGAACCCATCTCTAGCGAGAATTTGCCCCGGATGAGTGGGGAGAGGCATATTAGTGGCTGAGGTACCTGAGAAGCACAGGTTCGAACCCCGCGAAGGGCAAGTCTCGGTGAAACCACCCATTAAAGGTGTTAGTTTCGACGAAACCACCTGAAAATCGTAGGATCGAACCCCACATGAAGCAACTCTGAGAGAGAGAAAGATTGAAAGAGAAAGAGCCTGGGAAAATATGGGGTGAGGAATCGGTGATTTGGGCGCACTGACAGGCGGAATTCTGTACCAGCACGGTGGCTTAGTGGGTAGGGCGCGGCACCACAGACCTGATGAGCACAGGTTCGAAACCCGCAAAGGGTAAGATTCCAGAAAACCATCTCAGAATTGCAGGTTCAAATCCCACCTGAAGCAACTCTGTCCTAAGTTGTGAATGACTCCCCGGTATGAAAGAAAGGCTCGACTCTATAAAGGAAAAGCTATACAGGGCAGAAGCACCGGACCACGATGCACATTATATCCTTAAAAACCTACACATAATAAGCAGCTCAACACCCCGTAGTGCAACTGCGCTACACACTTAACAAACACACCACACAGTCAACTGCGCTACACACTAAACAAACACACCACACAGTGGGGCGTGGCAGATCGGTATGAATCTCCGGTTTTCATGAGGCGAACTTGTGCTGATGACTGATTGTCTGAAGGCTGTGGCGGCAAGTGAGAAACGGAGCGAGCTATCTAGAATTCAATGGCGACCTCAGTTAGACGTCCAGCAGTGCTGGGAGCTCTGTGTGTGTCTGTGGGAGCCTCGTGGAGCTCACTGTGTTTGGGGGCAGTGGGCTGGGGCTAAGGGCAGTACTGGGGGTTAGGATTAGTGCTGGGCAGTGTTGGGAGCTCTGTGTGTGTCTGTGGGACCCTCAGAGAGCTTTAATAGCAGGCAGAATTTTTGGGCCTAAAGGGAGACAAGTGTGAGCCATTGGGGCTTGCTGTGACTTAACACAGTACACAGGGCAGTGTTTGGAGCTCTCTGTGTGTCTCTCTGACCTCTGGGGACCTTTAATAGACAGCAGGCTAATTAGGCCTGTCTGGGGAGGTGTGTGTGTCTGTAGGCCTCCCAGTAAGTGAACCCAACACACTGGGCAGTGTTTGGAGCTCTCTGTGTGTCTCTCTGACCTTTAGGGACCTTTAATAGACAGCAGGCTTCTTAGGCCTGTCTGGGGAGGTGTGTGTGTCTGTAGGCCTCCCAGTAAGTGAACCCAACACACTGGGCAGTGTTTGGAGCTCTCTGGGTGTCTCTCTGACCTTTGGGGACCTTTAATAGACAGCAGGCTTCTTAGGCCTGTCTGGGGAGGTGTGTGTGTCTGTAGGCCTCCCAGTAAGTGAACACAACACACTGGGCAGTGCTGGGAGCTCTCTGTGTGTCTCTCTGACCTTTGGGGACCTTTAATAGACAGCAGGCTTCTTAGGCCTGTCTGGGGAGGTGTGTGTGTCTGTAGGCCTCCCAGTAAGTGAACCCAACACACTGGGCAGTGTTTGGAGCTCTCTGTCTGTCTCTCTGACCTTTGGGGACCTTTAATAGACAGGAGGCTTCTTAGGCCTGTCTGGGGAGGTGTGTGTGTCTGTAGGCCTCCAGTGTTTTCTAAGTCCATTTTGGTTAACAATGGGTAGGGTTTTGGTTAACCAGGGGTGTAGCTGCTCAGGGCCAGTCCGCTGAAGGTGCACTGTTCTCGGACACATGTTCCTCAAATCCTGGTCCTCCTGGAGGATATAGAGGGGTCTAGAGGCTCATGGCATGTCCGCTGAAGGTGCAGTATTCTCGGACACCTTTGAGCAGGTTCCTACCCCTCTGGAGGTCTGAAAACTGTGGATTTTTTCTAAGTCCATTTTGGTTAACCATGGGTAGGGTTTTGGTTATCCATGGGTACGAAAAAGTTGGGGGTGGTGGCGGAGGCTCCACAAAATACCCTCCCGACCGAAAACGGTCAGTCCGACGACCATGCACCTTTCTCGGACACCTTCTGAAAATCCCCCTAAGGCCTGGAGGATCACAGAAAGAGGTTTTGCCACCGGGTGACGGCGCGAAATCGAGAGCACCCTAAAAAAGTGGACTTAGGCTCAGAACGAAAAATAAAAAAAGTTCCACAAAGAAGTAACTCAGCCTCTGAGTGTCCGATTTTCAAGCGGTTTGAAGCGGACTGTTGACCACACTCTCCTCCCTCTCCCGGAGGATATATAGGGGTCTAGAGGCTCAAGGCATGTCCGCTGAAGGTGACCTATTCTCGGACACATTCTGTCACATCCTGGTGCCTGTGGAGGATGTAACCAGGGGTGTAGCTGCTCAGGGCCAGTCCGCTGAGGGTGCACTGTTCTCGGACACATGTTCCTCAAATCCTGGTCCTCCTGGAGGATATAGAGGGGTCTAGAGGCTCATGGCATGTCCGCTGAAGGTGCAGTATTCTCGGACACCTTTGAGCAGGGTCCTACCCCTCTGGAGGTCTGAAAACTGTGGATTTTTTCTAAGTCCATTTTGGTTAACCATGGGTAGGGTTTTGGTTAACCATGGGTACGAAAAAGTTGGGGGTGGTGGCGGAGGCGTGGTGGCGGAGGCTCCACAAAATACCCATCCGACCGAAAACGGTCAGTCCGACGACCATGCACCTTTCTCGGACACCTTCTGAAAATCCCCCTAAGGCCTGGAGGATCACAGAAAGAGCTTTTGCCACCGGGTGACGGCGCGAAATCGAGACGTGGTACTGCTTTCGGTGGGGATGGTGACTTGGCTCTGTAAAATAAGAGCATACATAACAATGAATACAATACACTACACTACATCATGTGTAGGTTCAATCAATCAGTCTCTATTCAAACTGGGTCAATCTATTTACCTGGGTTGATTTTCTAGCTAGGCTTAGATTTGGCCTGGCCGCAGAAACATGAGCACCACCAAATCTTGACTTGTTCAACTGAAAAGCAACAAGGCAAACGTCTGTGTCGTGAGAGAACTATATTGACAAATTATCATTCAGTGAACAAAATGTAAAATATTTATGGTCAATTTATGAGGCCAAATACCATTAAAATATGTGGGGGTGGGTGCTTACGGCCCACAGACACCAGCAATGAACCTAAGGCCCTTTGGCCAGGACTTTGACTGGCTGCTGCTGTCTGCTGCCCTGCAGTGCCTTGAACCGGACCCACTGCTGCCGACTGCTGCCCTGCAGGCCCAGTAGGACTTTGCCTGGCTGCTGCCGTCTGCTGCCCTGCAGTGCCTTGAACCGGACCCACTAGTGCCGACTGCTGCCCTGCAGGCCAAGTAGGACTTTGCCTGGCTGCTGCCGTCTGCGGCCCTGCAGTGCCTTGAACCGGACCCACTGCTGCCGACTGCTGCCCTGCAGGCCCAGTAGGACTTTGCCTGGCTGCTGCCGTCTGCGGCCCTGCAGTGCCTTGAACCGGACCCACTGCTGCCGACTGCTGCCCTGCAGGCCCAGTAGGACTTTGCCTGGCTGCTGCCGTCTGCGGCCCTGCAGGCCCAGAGGCAGTACTTGCTCCAGTTGGCTGTAGAGACATCACAAATTAGTTTGCATATTGATACACACACACACACACACTTTTTGAGTCTTGAATTGACCAGCGTTACCTTATGAGTGTGGAATCCACAAACACACGCCCTTACTAGACCAAACAAAGACCTCTGTCCTTGTGTCTGCATTGGACATTTTTCAATCTAGAAATAAAAGTTATACAATTGTTTGAGTTTTCATTTTCGTATGTGTAGTCACAGAGATATGATGTAACTGATTTGCTTTTTACATTTGGATTTCCTTGTGGGAACATTGCCTTTTATCCTATTTAATACATGTTATAATGACTTAATAACAATAAATACATTATACTGTGCCATGTATATAGTCATACCCTTTGATACAGCTCGTACCACTTCTTCTGCCTTGGTGCTGGCTTGTTCCCACCCCCGGCAGGCCAGGATCCAGTGCTGGCAAACTTTCTCAAACGTGCCAACCATTCTGATTCTGACATTGCCTTGTGTGACTTCACAGATTTTGCCTTTGGTGACATAGTAATTGCACATTGTTTTTAATGAATGAAAATAACATAAATCCATGAAGAGCAGACCATCCATGTAATAGTATTAGCCCTATTCTCCACACAGGTGAACCCCCCTCCTCACCACTGTCTCCCTTTCCTGCCATTACCTGTACAACCTCTCAATATTTTGTTTATACATCTGAATTTAAGCGATTGTGCATAAAATACTCTTATTCACAGTCAAAACATTTCGTTATCATTCATTCATAGCCGACGTAAAAGCACCCTTAATATAGTTAACGTTATTTGACGAGGACTAGCGTAATTCCAGTACAGATAACAGAGTGATTATAAGATAGCTATATAGCTAAATAAATCGAAATGACAACAACGGGAATAATTACTTCAATACTTCAATACTTCAAGTTATATCGTACAAGACTAACAGATTATATTAGCAGACCAAAGGCATGAGCGAAAGCGAAATTGCAGTCAGAGAAAGCAGCTTAGGTAAAAAGCTAGCTAAACCAAGGGGAAATGACTTCAATAATTAAAGTAAATACGATCTGCAGGTATACGACTTATGTTATTGTCATGCATTTAAAAATTAATTGTATGCATCTATGTCGCCAAAAGCAACATCTCTAAAATATAGCGACATTTTAGTCAGATAAATTATAGCGTTTTAAAGGTAGAAAGCTAGCTATACACAAAACAATTATCCCATTCAGCAGTGTAGTTAATGTGTAAATACTCACCATGTCGACAAATTTCCTCGGTTTATTTAACTTGATACAGCTTTAGAGGGAGGATTGCTTCCTTGAAGTTGTTTGAATTACGGACGCATCTTCTGGCTATTTGAGCTATCCAGAGGTTTGCATTTTCGATTTGCCCGCCCCCCCCTCCAGGTCCAGCGTCAGCTAAGTGACGTCGCCTGACGTCGCGCTCCAGCATTTCTGCCGTGCGTGCTGCCCGACGGCGCTCTCCAGGATTTCTGCCGTGATTGGTCAATTGTTATCAACTCTGCAAACTGGTGCGAACGTGATTGGCCAAATCTTTTCAGAATCTTTTCAGGTCTAAAAAAAATTAGCCGGTCGTGTAGTCGGCAGCTGTGGCTGTTAACCAGAAGGTGGCTGGTTCGATCCCCAACCAGAAGGACATTTTTTTTTTGCTGGTCCATCATAAGAGAGTCACTGTTACTCATTTTTCAGGCAATTGGGAACATAACTGACATTCAGAATACAAAAGGGACATTTGAGAATAATAACTGAAAAAAAATGCATTTTTTTTGCCTAAGTCCATACTGGTGCTCTCCCTTGTGTGTTTGACCCTCAGTGACCTTTAATAGACGGCAGGCATATGGGGCCTACTCTGGTACATAAGTTAGCCATGTGGGCTCTCTGTGACTTAAAACAAGACACAGAGCAGTCATCGCTGCTGGTGTGTGACCCTCAGCAAAATCAAGATTCAAACACAGAAAAATACCTTCAAACTTTGTTTTATTTAGATATATTAAAAAATAGCAAATACAACACACAAACAAACACAAACAATTCCAAACATAACCACACACGGCGAACGTTGTGTGTGTGTGTGTGTGTGTGTGTGTGTGTGTGTCTGTGTGTGTCTGTGTCTGTGTCTGTGTGTATGTGTGTGTGTGTGTGTGTGTGTGTGCGCGTGCACATTAGGGATTTGGGGGTTAACTGCAGCTGGAACCTGCCTCCTCCACTACGCGCATTCTTCTGGGTAGGACCCGGTTTCTGTTGAGGGCCCGGCGTCTGAGGACCCGGAGATGCTGCATTACCAACTCCAATTCCCTCCTGGAACTTTCCAGTTTGTCCTGAAGAGATTTTCTTTGTTTTAGAAGGATTTTGCAGGACTCGCAGCACACTCGCAGAGTCATATCTAAACAACACAAAAAACATTCTGGTAATGGTAAAAATCTTAGATAATACGACACACACACACACACACACACACACCTATACAGGTCTTGGTGGATTAGGAGGCCAAATTTCCTCAACCTGAAAAAAAAGTGGTTTACGGGTACTTCCCTTTCCTTTTAGTCTAGAGCTACCAAAGTTGAATAAAAATGATTAGAAAAAATTGTGCATCGAAGAGCAAGGTTTTTTTTTTTTGTATCACCTACCAATCAAGATACTCAATTTTTTACACAACAAGAGTTTTCACCAAGTTATAGGGACATGTCCTACCTGAACACAAACCTGGCTTGCGAGGACACATGAATTGCAAGGACGCTGTGATGTCATTCTCGCGTCATATCTAATTAGCATATTGAATTAACATATCCATAACAGTACACAGAACTCTGGTTACACACTGTACTGCAAGAACTGTGTGTTTTACTTGGACAGTATGGTGTCAACATGGCTGACAACTACAAGTATGTATACACTAACAAGTTTTACTATTCACGCTATGTAAATAGTACATCATCATCATCTTGTGAGAGTTCCAGTGGTCATATCATTGTTGTGTAGTTCAACATTGTTTTTAGGTACCAGTTTATGTATCAGTACCATTGATAATACCTGCTTGCCAGGTAAACTGAAATTGTGGTATCTGCAGTTTGGATTTAAGGTGGTCTCTAAATGTTTACAAGTTCCAAAGTTGCTACTTCAGAGTTGGAGAAATGTAATAAAGTCATGAATAAGGCAGTTAGAAAAAAGCACAATTAATTATTGTGACATTTTTCGGAAAAAACTTTGGAATTACTAGACCAGCTTGATGGAGAAATTGAAGTGTGCTATTGCAAGCCTAGAGATGGCTTGTCACAGTCTAAGAACTGAAGAATATTGGTGTTTTCCATATACTTTCAACTTATGAACCCTCCTCAAAAGAATACTGTAATGACCAGTATGTTTTAATGTGTTCATGTTTATAGTGTCGTCTGTGTGCCTGTGACCTTGCTCTCTGTCAGCCGCGGCAACCTATGTGTTGCTATGCACTGCGGGGGCTGGCAGAGTAGCCAGGGGGCGGGGGCACCTGGTTAAGAGATGGTTTAACTTGCCTCTTGTGCTGGAAGTTCTGTGAGAAGCAGTCAGGGCCCACTCCTCCCATAAGCAGACGAAAACATGCACATGGAGCCTGTGATAGTGGTTGGGCGTACTTGTGTGGGGGACTTTTGTCACCTCCCAGTGACCGTAGAGGGGGTTCCCTGCACTGCTCTCGTGGACACAGTGACTCTGGTAAGACCTGATGTGGTGCCGGGCTGGACTCAGTTAGAGCCCACCACTGTGCAGCTGCGCACAGTCACGGGCGGGCTGGCACCCATGAAAGGCAGGGGCACAATGACACTGACTGTGGGGGGCAAAGCTTTCCACCGCCCAGTGTGGGTGGCAAGCGTGCAGGACCCATGCATACTGGGGCTGGATTTCTTGAAGGCTACGGGCTGTCAGCTGGACCTGGGAAGAGGCACGTTTCAGGATGCACCTGTCATCGCGTTGTCGGCCGTGACACCACCAGTTGCTGCACCCACTACCTTGCCGGCGCGAGAAGTTGGCACAGCAGAACCGAGCCACACCCACTTTTCCCCAAAACCCCTCACGACATCAGGGTGCGTGTTTCCCCAACCGGCCACCACTCCACGCCCACAGCATTGCTGTTCAATCACCTCCCTCTCAGCTGGAGACAGAGGTGACAGCACCCGACTCCTCTCCACCCCTGCTGGCAGTGCCAGCCCCCAACAGCATGGGCTGCCCGTCTCCAGCCCTGCTGCCCCAGACGGAGGAGGAGATGACGCGGGCTGCCATCACGAAAATCTGGACGGAGAACTGTGATGACCTGGACTCACAACAGCAGGAGCTGTTGTGGCGGCTGGTTGTGGAGTTTAAAGACAGCTTTGCACTGAGGGAGGATGACGTCGGGCGAACACAGCTGGTGGAGCGTGAGATTGACACCGGAGATGCCCGCCCGATAAAGTGCCGTCCCCGCCGAATGGGGTAACTAAGAAAGACTCTTATCCACTACCCCACGTGGATGAGTCTCCGGACCTAGTCTCAGGCTCTGCCTGGTTTTCCTCACTGGACTTCCGCTCGGGCTATTACCAGATCACATCTGCCCGACCAAAGACTGCCTTTTGCACTGGACGTGGGCTCTGGCAGTTTAAGGTCCTCAGTGTTGGCTTATGCAATGCCCCTGCTTCCTTCGCCAGACTGATGGATCAGGTGTTGACTGGCCTCCCACGCCAGGAGTGCCTGGTTTATCTGGACGACATCTTGGCACAAGGACCCTCCTTCGATGCATGCCAGGGGGCGTTCGACCAGCTGCGTCGGTCCTTCAGCGATGCCCCTGTGCTGGCTCCAGCTGACCCCTCTCTTCCATTTATGTTGGACACTGATGCCAGTGGGGTGGGTGCTGGAGGAGTGCTGTCTCAGATGGGTGCAGACGTGGAGAGGGTAGTGGCATATTTCAGCCGGGTGTTCAATAAGGCTGAGAAGCGCTACTGCGTGACCCGGCGAGAGCTCCTGGCAGTGGTGCTCTCCGTGCGCCATTTTAAATATTACCTGTGCGGTCTGCCCTTCACTGTGAGAACCGACCATTCAGCTCTCCAGTGGCTGATGTCATTCAGGGAGCCGGAGGGGCAGGTCGCCAGGTGGTTGGAGGAGCTCAAGGCCTATAACTTCACAGTGGTGCACAGGGCAGGAGCTCAACACAGCAATGCATATGCCCTCTCCCGTCGCCCATGTGCTGCCGACGGGTGCCACCACTGTGAACGGAGGGAGAGTCGGGAGCTTGAATTGTGTGAAGGCAGTGTGGCGGGCAGAGGTGGTTGACTGCTGGGAGCTGCAGATGGTAAGCGTGGGGGATTGGAGGCAACAGCAGGAACTTGACCCCGACCTACACCCTGTGCATCAGTGGGTGGAGTCACAGCAGAGGCTGCCATGGGAAGAGGTGGCAAGCCTCTCAGGTCACTAAGGGGCTGTGGTCAAAGTTTGACTCGCTGTGTCTGATCGACGGGGTGCTGCAGAGGGCGTGGAAAGAGCCTGCTACAGGGGATGAGCGTTGGCAGATGGTGGTCCCCAAGGGCCTGAGGGTAGCTGTACTGCAGGGCATGCACGGAGCCTCGGGGTCAGGCCACTTTGGTGTGACAAAAACGCTCCGCCGCCTCCGCCGAGGCTTCTATGGGGGCTACTTTCGGCGGGACGTGGAAGACTTCCGCAGACGGTGTGAATAATGCACTGCACGGAAAGGCCCAACAGGTCGGTCACATGCCCAGCTGCATCTAGTGCGGGCCCCCATGGAGAGAGAGTTGCTTTAGATGTAATGAGCCCACTTACCCGCACCAACAAGGGGAATGCCTACATCCTCTCTGTGATCGACTACAAAGTGGCCAGAGGCCTATGCCCTCCCAAACCAGGAGGCAGAGACTGTGGCAGATTCCTTGCTTGGAGGCATACTCAGCCGGTTTGGGATGCCGCACACACTGCACAGTGACCAGGGGAGAAATTTTGAGTCCAAGGTATTTGCTGCCATGTGCAGCCGAATGGGCATACAAAAGACACGAACCACCCCGTTACAGCCTCAAAGTGACGTGCACGTGGAGAGGCTCCACCGCACACTGGGTCAGCAGCTGGCCATACTGACATCGGAGCATCAGCGCGACTTGGATGAACATCTGCCGCTGGTGCTCATGGCGTGCCGGTCTGCAGTCCAGGAGTCGACCTCATGTTCCCCAGCACTCCTCATGCTAGGGAGGGAGCTCCGCACCCCAACAGAGCTGGCCTTTGGGCGGCCTCCAGACGGAATATGCGAGGAGGCTCCAGGACAGGCTTGAGTCTGCCCATGCGTTTGCCCGGGTGCAGCAGGAAAGTGCTGGTGCCATGCAAAAGCGTAACTATGACGTGCGGGCACGGGGTAGGCACTTCCAGGCTGGAGACCTTGTTTGGGTGTACAGCCCACAAAGAAAGAAGGGCCGGTGTCCAAAGCTTGACAGCCAGTGGGTGGGGCCCTGCAGGGTGTTGGAGCGGATGGGGGAGGTGGTGTATCGGGTGCAGCTACCGCCACGAGGACGGAAGGTTGCTCTGCACAGAGACAGACTGGCCCCCTATCGAGGCAATGCCTTTCCCCAGGTTCCAGGTAGCCCATGTCCCCTGCCCCTGGGTTAAGCCCGTCACCCCCCTTCTCACTACACACACACACACACCGCACCCCCCACAGCCAGTGCCTGATGGGGGTGACCCTGACTCTGTCCCTGTGGCCCCCTGGTCTCAGCCCACGTCCCCTGCCCCGGGGTTAAGCCTGTCACCTCCCTTCTCACATCCACAAAGGGCTAGGAGACCGCCCCAGAGTTTGGCAGACTTTGTTTGTTCCCTCAGGGACGAGGAACTTGGTAGCGGAGGGGTAATGTAACGACCAGTATGTTTAAATGTGTTCATGTTTTATAGTGTTGTCTGTGTGCCTGTGACCTTGCTCTCTGTCAGCCGCGGCAGCCCATGTGTTGCTATGCACTGCGGGGGCTGGCAGAGTAAGCAGGGGGCGGGGGCACCTGGTTAAGAGATGGTTTAACTTGCCTCTTGTGCTGGAAGTTCTGTGAGAAGCAGCCACAGAAACGTATGTGTTCAGCGGAAGTTATAACGGCCAATAAAGTCATTGCTGAATCATACTCGTAGTGTCTGGATCGCTAAAATACAAAACATTTACACCACTTTCATTAACATTAGAATGGTCAGTCCTGTCTGCAGACCTTCACATCTTTCATTCCTAGGTAGATACTGTTTCCCTTCCTAACACAGCCCACCTTATACCGTGAACCAGACCCCGAGAACTATTGATCTGATTAGGTTATTTGGCTATTTATGAGGTAACATGGAGAGTTTTGACAATATTCACACATTATAAGCATTTTAGTAATGGCGAATTTCAAAGAAAATATTACTGACTTTTGACTTTCAAAACATTCATAGATTTTTCCTTATAGAACTAAAGTGATGTTAAATAGCTGGTGGTATATATAGTTAATGGTTGTTTAAATGATTCTCCACCATGTCAGGGGTCATTATATAAATAAATGTAATTGACAGTGTGCACAGAAAGTGGTGAGTAAAAGTGTATTAAGATGCAATGTGTCTTAAGTGATGTTAAATCACTTGTACAGTTCTTTAACCTTCAGAAAACACATAGTTTATGGTGGTTTAAGTGATTCTCCACCATGTCAGGGTCATTATGTATCTGACGATCATGAAGAGTACCATAATACAATAGGCAGTGTATATAGATAATGATGTAATTTCTTTCCAATAGCTGCAACTAATCCTGCAGGAACAGGTTATATTGTATCTATTTTTTTTAAATGAAAAAACAATTTCCCCATTTATGGCAATTTCTCATTCATCACTATGGACTACTATATTACCCATCATCAGCAACATAAGAAAAAAAAAAAAGAAAAGCAAAACACTGAAGAGAAGCCTCATAAATGTGCCCACTGTAGAAAAGTATTTTTGAAAACCATATGTTAGTACATACTGGAGAATGGCCTCATCGATGTGTTCAGTATGGATAAGCATTTACAAACTCCACAGGTCTTAAAAGCACACATACTAATACTCACAAGCAAAGCTAAGTGGTCCTATGTAAAAGTATTTTGGCTGCCATGTGTAGTTCATTGTAAATTCCTACAGTTCCGGGAGGTAGATCGGAGGTAGCTGAAGGGCTACACAGACCAAGCAGATAAGTCTAAAATAAAATAAGTCTTTTTGTAACGGTTCGTTGTTGCCAACTAATCACATAAAAAGGCATAGGTTTGTCAGTGAAAGATTGCGAGGACTGGATGCCACAAAATTCAGTGAAGTAGTATGCATAAACTACCTCTACATGTATTTATCAATCTCAGCCTTCTCCTGGAGCATTTCAACAGTTTACTCTGAAAATATTGACACAGTTCTATTATACCAAACACAAATGATACACATGAGTAGAACAAATGATCCATTTTCCTGAATGAAATTTAATAAAAAACACAGACAAATCAAGACCACCCTAAAAACTAAAAGGGTTTATAGAGAACTTTTTCTTCCTGGAGAGATAGGCAAGGAAGTAGAAATGCTCAACAAAAGTCCAGACCACACTCAAAATTGTCTACCTGAACCTTGAATTGTTAGACCAGCATTACTTCTAGACTTCTCTCTTTTCATGTCTCTGTTTCTTACAAAGTCTCTAATATTTTGGACTGTTCTGTTTCTGAGGACAGGCTCTTCATCTGTTTGGCACTGGTGGCACTCTGCCTTTTTGGCCAAATATCCTCTAGTTATGTGACCCTTGGAGTGCCTCATAACAGCTGCAACTTCAGATTTGACCACCTCTTTGGAGTTCCTAAAATCAACAAAACACAGCCCAAGAAAATGTACATATAAAAAAAGAGTACAGTACAGAATACAACTGAGAAACCTACCATAATAATGTAAAAGTCACTAGAATACCTTTTGTATAATAATGTATAATAAACTCTATGGTTCTTTGTTCCTTTACTGACCTTTAGACCTGGATCCACAGTTCAGGGTGACATCTTGAAGTGCCTACACAAGAAACATCCAATTGATTTATTTCATTAATTAAAAGCAAATACCTGTTAGTTCAGAAGGGTCTTTTTGACAATTTCCGCTTATATTTCACAGTTTTATTTCAAACTTGAATATATATGGCTCCATCAAATGCAATCAGTTAAAGTGTTTTATAATGTCATTTTAGTTAACATTTCAAAGCATCAAAACTAAAATATTTGTCAGAAAAAAACCCATAAAACACTTAATGTTCAAGCATTCATACTTTTTTCTTGCCTTCTGTACTACAGCAAACCATTCTGCATTAATTTCAGTGTAGTATATTGTAATTTCTTGTGAGAACACATATGATGGTCTGTATGCCTCTCCAAAATATACCCAAAAACCTATCCAAATCCATATAAAGGTGTATCATGTATGTTTTGTGATTTTGAGCTATGTTTGTGTAGTAAAATATGTTTTGTGGAAGTGGTGTGGTGGGGTGTAGAGGTGGTGTGGAGGAGGTGTGGTGGGGTATGGAGGTGGTGTAGTGGTGTGTGAATGTGTGTGGTGGTGTGTGTAGGGGATGTAGTGGGGTGTGGATGTGTGTGGTGGGGTGTGAAGGTGGTGTAGTGGTCTGTGGAGGTGGTGTGGTGTGGATGTGTGTGGTGGGGTGTGGATGTGTGTGGAGGAGGTGTGGTGGGGTATGGAGGTGTGAAGTGTGGTGTGGAGGTGGTGTTTAGTGGGGTGATGGGGTGTGTGGTGGGGTGTGGAGGTGGTGTAGTGGTGTTTAGTGGGGTGTGTAGGTGTGTGGTGTGGAGGTGGTGTAGTGGGGTGTGGAGGTGTAGTGGTGTGTGGAGGAGGTGTGGTGTTGTGTAGAGGTGTGAAGTGTGGTGTGGAGGTGGTGTTTAGTGGGGTGATGGGGTGTGTGGTGGGGTGTGGAGGTGTGTGGTGGGGTGTGGAGGTGGTGTAGTGGTGTTTAGTGGGGTGTGGAGGTGTGGTGGGGTGTGGAGGTGTGTGGTGGGGTGTGGAGGTGGTGTAGTGGTGTTTAGTGGGGTGTGGAGGTGTGTGGGTGGGTGTGGAGGTGTGTGGTGGGGTGTGGAGGTGGTGTAGTGGTGTTTAGTGGGGTGTGGAGGTGTGTGGGTGGGTGTGGAGGTGTGTGGTGGGGTGTGGAGGTGGTGTAGTGGTGTTTAGTGGGGTGTGGAGGTGTGTGGGTGGGTGTGGAGGTGTGTGGTGGGGTGTGGAGGTGGTGTAGTGGTGTTTAGTGGGGTGTGGAGGTGGTGTAGTGGTGTTTAGTGGGGTGTGGAGGTGTGTGGTGGGGTGTGGAGGTGATGTGGAGGTTGTGTGGTGGGGTGTTGAGATGGGGTGATGGGGTGTGTATGGTTTAGCCTATCAAGAAATCTGCCTTCGCTCATAACTGTGATATCACAAAATGGTTGTGAACCATATTGTCCTTCCAGTGCAATGTGTTACTAAGATCAGCTAGATAACTAGCTATTATATCATGCAAATGGACCTCTTTCGTTTCAACAGTTTAAGGTTATTTAAAAGTTTCCATCCGTCATTATAGATGGAAATTCACTACAAATATCTAATAACCCTTTTGCAGATCACATAAATGTACTATACCTTCTCTGAGCTCACGTCAGGCAAGGATGACGCTGCCACCTCCCTGGTGGAAGCAACTCTGCAATCCTGTAAAGTAGAAGATTAAACCTTTCATAAAACACAGACTTCAGTTTAACAAACGCATAATAATTAATCTGGATATATGGCTTCTTGTGGATCACTGACAAACTCCTCGTAAATCATGGTGTCCTCCCAGTGCAGTGTGGTGCCAGAGTTGTGTATGGTGTAGCCATCTAGAAATCTGCCTTCGCTCATAACTGTGACATCACAAAGTCCTTGTAAATCATGGTGTCCTCCCAGTGCAGTGTGATGCCAGAGTTGTGTATGGTGTAGCCATCTAGAAATCTGCCTTCGCTCATAACTGTGACATCACAAAGTCCTTGTAAATCATGGTGTCCTCCCAGTGCAGTGTGATGCCAGAGTTGTGTATGGTGTAGCCATCTAGAAATCTGCCTTCGCTCATAACTGTGACATCACAAAGTCCTTGTAAATCATGGTGTCCTCCCAGTGCAGTGTGGTTCCAGACAGAGTTGTGTATGGTTTAGCCTATCAAGAAATCTGCCTTCACTCATAACTGTGACATCACAAAATCCTTCTAAACCAAAAGGGCTAGCATTCAAAATCTCACTTCCAGTTCTTGCCAACTGTTTCATTACACTACTGTGACAGTGCTGAAGAACTCAATTTCTTTAATTTGTTACACTGTGTGGCTATACAGCGGGTGAAATACCGTAAATCCTCAAATAAAGGCCGGGATTCAATTAGAAGCCGGGCTTCAGATAGTAGCCGGGGTCGTGGTCCATACGGACAAATAAAGGCCGGGCCCCGAATACAAGCCGGGGGTAAAATAAAGTAGCCTATACTGTAGCCTACCAGCATCAGTCCGTCAGCTCAAAGTAGACATCACAATTTAATTGAATGCATTTCACAAATACATGTTCTCCTCATGTTTAATATTTTATTAAATAATATTGTTGGCTAATTTCATGGGCTGTTTGCCACGTAGGACTAGGCTACTAGGCGAATTCGTTATTGTTTAGCCTAAATGCACGTATCGTACAGCCTACTGTTGTTTATCTGTAACGTTTTAGTTTGCTAGGTTACTTTTTCCAGAAGGGATCATAAAGCAGTAGTAGACTTACGTAACTTTGATATTAGATTCAAAGAGACGGTGTATGCTGATTGCTGAAGAACATTCGGGAGAAAAAATAGCAAAGAAGTTTGACATTGACCCGAGACGAATGCGATACGCTACGACTAGCAGGTGGAGGTAGAAAGAAAGTTAGGCTGGATATCAAACCAGCTCGTTGAGTACATGTTTTCAGTCCGCGATAAGCATTATAGAGTGTCTAGAAAAATTATTAAAATCCAGGCTTTGGAAATCTTTTCCTCCGTGACTGACAGTGGAGACCATAACTCCGATGTTTATTTTTTATGTTGACACCGCACCTAAAGCGCTACGCGATGTGCAGGAAGTGTTGAATGCATGCAATGAATTATATTAGCCTACTGCAATTATGCCCATTATTTAAATAATAAAATTGCCCCTAATACAAGCCTGCCCCAAATAAAGGCCGGTGCGCTGTGTAGCTTAAGTAAATACAAGCCCCGGCCACAATTGGAGGATTTACGGTAAGCGGGTGAACGTCGCCATTTTTCTCAGTAAATATATTTCCAAAGGTGCTATTGACATGCAACTTTCACCGCATGTTGGTAACAACCCAAGTAATACATACATACAAAAAAAAATAAAAAAATACATTCAGAAATTAAGTAATGTGTATTAATGTGAAATAACACAGGAAAAAAGTATTGAACACATGAAGAAAGGAAGGTGCAAAAAGGCATGGAAAGCTAAGAAAACAGCTGGAATCTTTCAGTAATTAGAAAGCAATCCGGCCGTTAGTCAGTGCAAATTAATATCCCAATTGATGGCCTATAAAAAGGTGTCTTATTACCAAGGTGTCACACAAGAAGCATCTCATGATGGGTAAAAGCAAAGAGCTTTCTCAAGACCTTTGCAACCTTATTGTTGCAAAACATACTGATGGCATTGGTTACAGACGCATTTCTAAAAGTGGAAAGAACATCATTTCACCATAAGCTAGCCACGACCAGGTGCTCCTCGGAAGATTTCTGACAGAGGAGTGAAAAGAATTATCAGAGGAGTTGTCAAAGAGCCAAGGACCACTCGTGGAGAGCTTCAGTAAGACCTGAAATTTGCAGGTACAGCTGTTTAAAAGAATGCACTCAACCGCCATGGCCTGTATGCACACTCACCACATAAGACTCCATTACTGAAGAAAAAAGCATGTTGAAGCTCGTTGAAAGTTCGCAGCACGAAATGTTGACAAGTCTGTGAAATACTGGGAGAATAGTCTGGTCAGATGAGAGCAAAATTGAACTCTTTGGATGACATAATGCACACCATGTTTGTAGGAGACATGGCACTGCACATCATCCCAACAGTGACGTTTGGAGGTGGAAACATCATGGTGTGGGACTGCTTTTCAGCATAAGGTACTGGCAAACGTCACACAATTGAAGCAAGGATGAATGGAGAACTGTACCGAGACATCCTTGATAAAAATGTGCTGCCATCTACCAGGATGTTGAAGATGAAACAAGGGTGGACATTTCAGCAAGACAATGATCAGCCAAGGACACTCTCAATTGGTTTCAGAGAAAGAAAATAAGGATGCTGGAATGGCCCAGACAATCACCTGAATTGAATCCATTTGAAAATCTAAGAACTGAAGATCAGAGTTCATAGAAGAGGCCCACAGAACTTTCAAGATATGAAGACTGTTTGTGTGGAAGAATGGGCCAAACTCACATCTGAGCAATGCATACAAGTAGTTTCTCCATACAGGAAGCGTCTTGAAGCCGTCATTAGCTACAAAGGCTTTTGTACAAAGTATTCAATAAATAACAGTAAGCGTGTTCAATACTTTGTCCCTGTGTCTTTTCATATTATTAGACATAGCTTAATTTCTGAAAAAAATAGTTTTGGTTTCTTGTATGTTTGGATTACCTGGGTTGTTACCAACATCTGGTGAAAATTTCATGTCAATAACACCTTTGGAAATATATTTACTGAGAAAAATGGTGACGTGTTCAATACTTATTTCACCCGCCGTATCAATTGGTTTTGGTTGTAGTGCTGGAGAGCTTGGAAGTGCTGTTTTTACTGGGCAATATAGACCACAAAACAAGACTCATACTCACCATCAACATATCTGAAAAGGAGAGACTGAACTCATCTGGGAGAAAAAAATGACAAATAAAAAGCCCCTTTCAGTAAAACAGTAATTGACACAAAACATTATCTGCAAAAAGTAATCACATACTTGAAGATGAGTTTCTATACAGCTAATCTGAATAGACAACGCAAAGATGTCACCACTCGTTGGTAAATAATAGCTGACTGATATGATGCTGGCATGGCAGTGTGACATTCACCACAAGATAATGGTAGACAGCAGATACTTAAAATAACGTTATTCAATGGAGATATCGCATGCGAACAGTAGCTCAAGCACTAATCAAATATTGCAAACTAGCCTTCTAATCCCGGGCAAATTCTGCAAATTATAATGTTTCATATATAGTATAGTCGATTAACAGTTAAGGTTATACATATTTTGCAAACTACCTTCTTGTATTCTTCAATTCGGTCTACTCGTTCCTTTAAAGATTTACATTGAAACCGTGACTGATAAATTCTGATAGTGTGACATTCACCACAAAATAATGGTAGACAGCAGATACTTCAATTAACGTTATTAATGAAGATATCTTCTTATTTTCTGATTAACCCATCTCATGGTTTGTCTAAAACTAACAAGCTATACTTAAGCAACGTCAGACTACGCCAGCGAACAGCGCCCATCGAATATTGCAAGTTTGCAAACTAGCTCACGAATCTCGGGCGAATACCGCAAATTATAACTTTGCAAATGCAATTTAAACATTCACTCACCAGCCTTCACACACGGTAAAATGTATTAATGAATAATGGCGAATCACTTTCTGATATTTAATTCTCTAACTGTAATAAACCACACTAGACTACTACAAGCACCACGATGTTTCTGGGGCTAAGTATGGGAAGCAAACCAAGATATGCTGTTGACTCGGGGGATTGGAATGACCAGAAACGAAGTAATAGTAAATGAAAAAGGGCTTAACCAAAATGAAGTGAATAAAACGTAAACCCTTTGCAGGTTCTAATCAACACAAGTTGACACTGTTACTCTTCCTTTGCTGTAAGGCTAAACTGACATATATTGCCACCCTAGCTAGCTAGCTAGCTAGCATAGCCTAGCTAAAGATATAAGATGCTTGCCTTCTCCAACCTTGATTTCTACACACGTCGCGTGACAATTTTTCAAATGAATGTGATATGGATGAAATATGAATGAAAAAACTTAAACTTACCGTTTTGGTTGTAGACACTCTTGTCTTCTTAATTTTAGATGTTGTTCTCACAGGGGAAGGCAAAGTGTTGGTCTTGGTGTATTACGACCCCAATTTACCTGAAAGTGTAAAGTTGCTACTGCGCCTGCGCATCATGCTTCCCGCTTATTTCCAACGTACATTCCCAATACACGCCCATTTTGTGTATGTTTTTGGACAGAAATGTGTATGACTCTGCAGTGACAAAACCTGTCGATAGTTGGCGCATTTTTTTTCCTGGGATACACATCAATACACAAAAAAACATGTTTTGTGGTTTATTAGGACTTCGCCCAAAAAAGCGGGAGGTTGTTCCTCAGGCTGAAATAAACTCAAATACAATGTCGGGATTATGAGGACAGGGCCTCGGTCTTCATAATCCCAAATGTCCTCATAGTGTTGGTATGTATTCAGGTAAATTGGGGTCGTAATACACAAAGACCAATACACACAAACACACACACACAAACGCACACACACACACACACACAGCTCCCCTCCCACCTCCCCCCTGGCTGACTGCCACACAGCTTCTCCAGCCACTAACCATCTAACTAATAGTTACAACTCAATAGCTAAACATACTTGTAATAACAGAACACTCACCGTCTTGAAAACTCACGGCAATCTTGAAAGAAATGTCTCTGAAATTTGTCTTTAAGAATCTTGCTGCTCCACTCTCCAGCTCTTTCGCCCACAAAATGGCGACAGAGTAGGTCAGGCTTATATACTGGGGAGAGATTCTGAGAGGCGGGTTCAGGCTTTGCTTCAGGGGGACTCTTGAAACAGTCAACAGAGGAATTTGAAGAATTTGAGGGTGCCTTGAAACTTTCTCGGTGTGTGTGTGAAAGAGAGAGAGTTGTGTGTGTGTGTCTGTGTGTCTGTGTGCCTGTGTGTTTGTCTGTGTGTCTGTGTGCCTGTGTGTGTGTCTGTGTGCCTGTGTGTGTGTGTGTTGTCTTTAGGTGTAAATGCAAGCTGAGTGCTGATGTAAATGGCTGAATTCCTAGTGCTATGAGAGCTGCAGTGGTAGCACAGGAAGAGATGACAGATTTCTCCTCCTTTTCTGTCAGAGGCAACCGTGGCCTACTGGTTAGGGTTCAGCGCTCAAGCTGGGGCCCATAAGGCCATCTAAGAGGGGGGGGGAGAAAAAAGAGGGGGAAGAAGGAAAAAGGGAGAAAAGAGAGGAGAAAAGAAGAGAGGAGGAAGGAGGAAGAAAATGTGGGTGTTTCTGCATCCATACCTATCTGAGAAATGCATTTCTAACTGCTTTAACAATATTTGGACCCACAACTGGTTTTGTCTGCAGACGGGATACAAACCTACGATTTGGGAATTATGAGTTCCGTTTTTTTCACATCCTCTCCGCGGATATTTATATCAAATTAAGAGCTCCATAAGTGCATTTCCCATAACTTACAGAACACATAAAATTAGTATAATTGACACAATAGGATACAAATCAGCAACATAAAAAACTATTAATGAGAACACAAAACTCAACAACCCCACTATATTTCTATCTAAATTTAAACAATCGTCTCATACAAATACATTTGTGTTCTTTATGTGTAATAATTATTTATTTCTTCTCCCACATACCTGTACCCAGTGGCGGACCTACCATTAAGGCGAACTAGGCAACTGCCTTAGGCCCTCACCCAGCAGAAAGCCCACGATAAATTGCCCACCCAGGCACTGATGGGACGGCCTAAGTCCATAACCAACCGGCCCTCCCGCAGATATCGTCGGTTGCGACAGTTTTCCTTGCTTAAGCGAATACATTATATACCTGTCATGATAACCA
The DNA here is from genome assembly GCF_963457725.1 of Sprattus sprattus. Taxonomy (NCBI): domain Eukaryota; kingdom Metazoa; phylum Chordata; class Actinopteri; order Clupeiformes; family Clupeidae; genus Sprattus; species Sprattus sprattus. The sequence continues at coordinate 482,217 of NC_137909.1, read as the reverse complement.
ACGGGATTCACTGTCTGCTATTTATACTACTCCTAGTGACCTGTATTCACACTCATGGTTACTATTGTCTTACTATTTTCTAATCTCCTCCGTCAGTCTTACTATGTTTATTTGTTATTAAATGTTAATCACTCTAGCCTAATACTTGCATGTCTCGCTCGTAGACACCTTCAACACCCCTACACACACACACACACACACAGACACACACATAATCACACACCCAGCATGCAACACTATCATTACCACTGATGTTTACACCCCATCGTATGTTCTGTTCTGTTCATTTCTACAACAAAGTTCAAACCAGTGGCGGCGGACCTTAAGGGCGATTGTGGCGACGAACTGCTTTCAGGAAAAGGAGATTTTTTTCTCTGTCGGCGTACTAATTAAGATAAATTGACAACAAAACAATTAGGACTTCCTACACCAAATGTATCGATTCAACAGGTTTCTATAAAGGGTGGAACCCTACATCCAAGAATTGGAACGAAAGAAAATCATGGCTAGCACGCTGTGAAGTGGCTAACGCGGTCTGTATTTCTTTATTTGTAGGCTACCGCTGTCACTTTTCATAGGTTGTACAGTGTGAATGTTCGCTTTTTGCCCTAACACTGAGTTATTTTCTTTGTGAAGACTTAGTTAGCTTTTGTAAGCCAATACTTTCGAGATCAGTCAATAAATATAGTTGGTTTTGACTTATATGTTGCCCCCTTCTTTACGTTGTTACTGAACATTTATGTGTCCTGTAAAGCCATGTTGCATCATACAACATTTGAGACATGTGGATAATGAAAAAGTGGGATAATTTAATGCGGAGCCAAATCATGTTTGCTTATGAAGGCTCCTGAATGCAACTTTCTTCCATATAACTAGCTACTGTAGCTATGTAGGTAGAGGGGAAATATTTTGATTGTGTGCTGCCATCTACTATACAAAAAGGTATTGCTGTATGAGTTAATCAGCCTACAAAAAAAATGATATTGCTTAATGTAGGTCGCCCTAATCATTATCAAAAAAATTGTGTACTCTTTCTCTGCTGACATTTATTCCTAAAGGCTCTGTAGTTATACATATAGGCCTAACCATCTGATACTAGCCCAGAGTTAAGCATATTCATCTAGCAAACTATAGGCCCTACCTTCCTTGGAGTGTTACAATAGCCAGTATCATTTTATTCCATGTGTCCATCCAGGCAAATTTGTGGATCCAAATGTTATTAAAAAACATATATAATGTTATTTCTTTGTAATCATCCAAAATTATGTTAAGTGTATGGGTATTTTGCATACATTGAGCGGGCAACGCGCCGTATATTAAGTGGGCCGCTCTGACAGACAACTCCCGGGCCACTTTTTCCCCCCAGTCCGCCCCTGCTTTGAGGTGGCCCTTTTTTTTTTGCATTAAAAGGACGGATGAAGAGGGCCCCTGGCTATGTTTTCGCCTTAGGCCCCCAAATGACTAGGTCCGCCACTGCTCTCGATTTCGCGCCGTCACCCGGTGGCAAAACCTCTTTCTGTGATCCTCCAGGCCTTAGGGGGATTTTCAGAAGGTGTCCGAGAAAGGTGCATGGTCGTCGGACTGACCGTTTTCGGTCGGGAGGGTATTTTGTGGAGCCTCCGCCACCACGCCTCCGCCACCACCCCCAACTTTTTCGTACCCATGGTTAACCAAAACCCTACCCATGGTTAACCAAAATGGACTTAGAAAAAATCCACAGTTTTCAGACCTCCAGAGGGGTAGGACCCTGCTCAAAGGTGTCCGAGAATACTGCACCTTCAGCGGACATGCCATGAGCCTCTAGACCCCTCTATATCCTCCAGGAGGACCAGGATTTGAGGAACATGTGTCCGAGAACAGTGCACCTTCAGCGGACTGGCCCTGAGCAGCTACACCCCTGGTTACATCCTCCACAGGCACCAGGATGTGACAGAATGTGTCCGAGAATAGGTCACCTTCAGCGGACATGCCTTGAGCCTCTAGACCCCTATATATCCTCCGGGAGAGGGAGGAGAGTGTGGTCAACAGTCCGCTTCAAAATCGGACACTCAGAGGCTGAGTTACCTCTTTGTGGAACTTTTTTTATTTTTCGTTCTGAGCCTAAGTCCACTTTTTTAGGGTGCTCTCGATTTCGCGCCGTCACCCGGTGGCAAAACCTCTTTCTGTGATCCTCCAGGCCTTAGGGGGATTTTCAGAAGGTGTCCGAGAAAGGTACATGGTCGTCGGACTGACCGTTTTCGGTCGGGAGGGTATTTTGTGGAGCCTCCGCCACCACCCCCAACTTTTTCGTACCCATGGTTAACCAAAACCCTACCCATGGTTAACCAAAATGGACTTAGAAAAAATCCACAGTTTTCAGACCTCCAGAGGGGTAGGACCCTGCTCAAAGGTGTCCGAGAAAACTGCACCTTCAGCGTGTGGTGTGTTTGTTTAGTGTGTAGCGCAGTTGACTGTGTGGTGTGTTTGTTTAGTGTGTAGCGCAGTTGCACTACGGGGTGTTGAGCTGCTTATTATGTGTAGGTTTTTAAGGATGCAATGTGCATCGTGGTCTGGTGCTTCCGCCCTGTATAGCTTTTCCTTTATAGAGTAGAGCCTTTCTTTCATACCGGGGAGTCATTCACAACTTAGGACAGAGTTGCTTCAGGTGGGATTTGAACCTGCAATTCTCAGATGGTTTTCTGGAATCTTACCCTTTGCGGGTTTCGAACCTGTGCTCATCAGGTCTGTGGTGCCGCGCCCTAACCACTAAGCCACCGTGCTGGTACAGAATTCCGCCCGTCAGTGCGCCCAAATCACCGATTACTCACCCCATATTTTCCCAGGCTCTTTCTCTTTCAATCTTTCTCTCTCTCAGAGTTGCTTCATGTGGGGTTCGATCCTACGATTTTCAGGTGGTTTCGTCGAAACTAACACCTTTAATGGGTGGTTTCACCGAGACTTGCCCTTCGCGGGGTTCGAACCTGTGCTTCTCAGGTACCTCAGCCACTAATATGCCTCTCCCCACTCATCCGGGGGAAATTCTCGCTAAAGAAGGGTTCGGCGCGGTGACAGAGAGCTCCGTAGAGCCCTCGGCGTCCCCGGCCTGGAGGCTGACCGCGGTGGCGGGGAGGTGGGACCGGTGAGACAGGGTGCCTCCCCTGGAGGGTCACGGTTTCCAATCGGTCAGAAGGTTTAGGAGAGGAGCGGGAGGAGAGTGTGGTCAACAGTCCGCTTCAAACCGCTTGAAAATCGGACACTCAGAGGCTGAGTTACCTCTCGTGGAACTTTTTTTATTTTTCGTTCTGAGCCTAAGTCCACTTTTTTAGGGTGCTCTCGATTTCGCGCCGTCACCCGGTGGCAAAACCTCTTTCTGTGATCCTCCAGGCCTTAGGGGGATTTTCAGAAGGTGTCCGAGAAAGGTGCATGGTCGTCGGACTGACCGTTTTCGGTCGGGAGGGTATTTTGTGGAGCCTCCGCCACCACCCCCAACTTTTTCGTACCCATGGTTAACCAAAACCCTACCCATGGTTAACCAAAATGGACTTAGAAAAAATCCACAGTTTTCAGACCTCCAGAGGGGTAGGACCCTGCTCAAAGGTGTCCGAGTATACTGCACCTTCAGCGGACATGCCATGAGCCTCTAGACCCCTCTATATCCTCCAGGAGGACCAGGATTTGAGGAACATGTGTCCGAGAACAGTGCACCTTCAGCGGACTGGCCTTGAGCAGCTACACCCCTGGTTACATCCTCCACAGGCACCAGGATGTGACAGAATGTGTCCGAGAATAGGTCACCTTCAGCGGACATGCCTTGAGCCTCTAGACCCCTATACATCCTCCGGGAGAGGGAGGAGAGTGTGGTCAACAGTCCGCTTCAAACCGCTTGAAAATCGGACACTCAGAGGCTGAGTTACCTCTTTGTGGAACTTTTTTTATTTTTCGTTCTGAGCCTAAGTCCACTTTTTTAGGGTGCTCTCGATTTCGCGCCGTCACCCGGTGGCAAAACCTCTTTCTGTGATCCTCCAGGCCTTAGGGGGATTTCCAGAAGGTGTCCGAGAAAGGTGCATGGTCGTCGGACTGACCGTTTTCGGTCGGGAAGGTATTTTGTGGAGCCTCCGCCACCACCCCCAACTTTTTCGTACCCATGGTTAACCAAAACCCTACCCATGGTTAACCAAAATGGACTTAGAAAAAATCCACAGTTTTCAGACCTCCAGAGAGGTAGGACCCTGCTCAAAGTTGTCCGAGAATACTGCACCTTCAGCGGACATGCCATGAGCCTCTAGACCCCTCTATATCCTCCAGGAGGACCAGGATTTGAGGAACATGTGTCCGAGAACAGTGCACCTTCAGCGGACTGGCCCTGAGCAGCTACACCCCTGGTTACATCCTCCACAGGCACCAGGATGTGACAGAATGTGTCCGAGAATAGGTCACCTTCAGCGGACATGCCTTGAGCCTCTAGACCCCTATATATCCTCCGGGAGAGGGAGGAGAGTGTGGTCAACAGTCCTCTTCAAGCCGCTTGAAAATCGGACACTCAGAAGCTGAGTTACCTCTTTGTGGAACTTTTTTTATTTTTCGTTCTGAGCCTAAGTCCACTTTTTTAGGGTGCTCTCGATTACGCGCCGTCACCCGGTGGCAAAACCTCTTTCTGTGATCCTCCAGGCCTTAGGGGGATTTTCAGAAGGTGTCCGAGAAAGGTGCATGGTCGTCGGACTGACCGTTTTCGGTCGGGAGGGTATTTTCTGGAGCCTCCGCCACCATCCCCAACTTTTTCGTACCCATGGTTAACCAAAACCCTACCCATGGTTAACCAAAATGGACTTAGAAAAAATCCACAGTTTTCAGACCTCCAGAGGGGTAGGACCCTGCTCAAAGGTGTCCGAGAATACTGCACCTTCAGCGGACATGCCATGAGCCTCTAGACCCCTCTATATCCTCCAGGAGGACCAGGATTTGAGGAACATGTGTCCGAGAACAGTGCACCTTCAGCGGACTGGCCCTGAGCAGCTACACCCCTGGTTACATCCTCCACAGGCACCAGGATGTGACAGAATGTGTCCGAGAATAGGTCACCTTCAGCGGACATGCCTTGAGCCTCTAGACCCCTATATATCCTCCGGGAGAGGGAGGAGAGTGTGGTCAACAGTCCGCTTCAAACCGCTTGAAAATCGGACACTCAGAGGCTGAGTTACTTCTTTGTGGAACTTTTTTTATTTTTCGTTCTGAGCCTAAGTCCACTTTTTTAGGGTGCTCTCGATTTCGCGCCGTCACCCGGTGGCAAAACCTCTTTCTGTGATCCTCCAGGCCTTAGGGGGATTTTCAGAAGGTGTCCGAGAAAGGTGCATGGTCGTCGGACTGACCGTTTTCGGTCGGGAGGGTATTTTGTGGAGCCTCCGCCACCACCCCCAACTTTTTCGTACCCATGGTTAACCAAAACCCTACCCATGGTTAACCAAAATGGACTTAGAAAAAATCCACAGTTTTCAGACCTCCAGAGAGGTAGGACCCTGCTCAAAGTTGTCCGAGAATACTGCACCTTCAGCGGACATGCCATGAGCCTCTAGACCCCTCTATATCCTCCAGGAGGACCAGGATTTGAGGAACATGTGTCCGAGAACAGTGCACCTTCAGCGGACTGGCCCTGAGCAGCTACACCCCTGGTTACATCCTCCACAGGCACCAGGATGTGACAGAATGTGTCCGAGAATAGGTCACCTTCAGCGGACATGCCTTGAGCCTCTAGACCCCTATATATCCTCCGGGAGAGGGAGGAGAGTGTGGTCAACAGTCCTCTTCAAGCCGCTTGAAAATCGGACACTCAGAAGCTGAGTTACCTCTTTGTGGAACTTTTTTTATTTTTCGTTCTGAGCCTAAGTCCACTTTTTTAGGGTGCTCTCGATTACGCGCCGTCACCCGGTGGCAAAACCTCTTTCTGTGATCCTCCAGGCCTTAGGGGGATTTTCAGAAGGTGTCCGAGAAAGGTGCATGGTCGTCGGACTGACCGTTTTCGGTCGGGAGGGTATTTTCTGGAGCCTCCGCCACCATCCCCAACTTTTTCGTACCCATGGTTAACCAAAACCCTACCCATGGTTAACCAAAATGGACTTAGAAAAAATCCACAGTTTTCAGACCTCCAGAGGGGTAGGACCCTGCTCAAAGGTGTCCGAGAATACTGCACCTTCAGCGGACATGCCATGAGCCTCTAGACCCCTCTATATCCTCCAGGAGGACCAGGATTTGAGGAACATGTGTCCGAGAACAGTGCACCTTCAGCGGACTGGCCCTGAGCAGCTACACCCCTGGTTACATCCTCCACAGGCACCAGGATGTGACAGAATGTGTCCGAGAATAGGTCACCTTCAGCGGACATGCCTTGAGCCTCTAGACCCCTATATATCCTCCGGGAGAGGGAGGAGAGTGTGGTCAACAGTCCGCTTCAAACCGCTTGAAAATCGGACACTCAGAGGCTGAGTTACTTCTTTGTGGAACTTTTTTTATTTTTCGTTCTGAGCCTAAGTCCACTTTTTTAGGGTGCTCTCGATTTCGCGCCGTCACCCGGTGGCAAAACCTCTTTCTGTGATCCTCCAGGCCTTAGGGGGATTTTCAGAAGGTGTCCGAGAAAGGTGCATGGTCGTCGGACTGACCGTTTTCGGTCGGGAGGGTATTTTGTGGAGCCTCCGCCACCACCCCCAACTTTTTCGTACCCATGGTTAACCAAAACCCTACCCATGGTTAACCAAAATGGACTTAGAAAAAATCCACAGTTTTCAGACCTCCAGAGAGGTAGGACCCTGCTCAAAGGTGTCCGAGAATACTGCACCTTCAGCGGACATGCCATGAGCCTCTAGACCCCTCTATATCCTCCAGGAGGACCAGGATTTGAGGAACATGTGTCCGAGAACAGTGCACCTTCAGCGGACTGGCCCTGAGCAGCTACACCCCTGGTTACATCCTCCACAGGCACCAGGATGTGACAGAATGTGTCCGAGAATAGTTTACCTTCAGCGGACATGCCTTGAGCCTCTAGACCCCTATATATCCTCCGGGAGAGGGAGGAGAGTGTGGTCAACAGTCCTCTTCAAGCCGCTTGAAAATCGGACACTCAGAAGCTGAGTTACCTCTTTGTGGAACTTTTTTTATTTTTCGTTCTGAGCCTAAGTCCACTTTTTTAGGGTGCTCTCGATTACGCGCCGTCACCCGGTGGCAAAACCTCTTTCTGTGATCCTCCAGGCCTTAGGGGGATTTTCAGAAGGTGTCCGAGAAAGGTGCATGGTCGTCGGACTGACCGTTTTCGGTCGGGAGGGTATTTTCTGGAGCCTCCGCCACCATCCCCAACTTTTTCGTACCCATGGTTAACCAAAACCCTACCCATGGTTAACCAAAATGGACTTAGAAAAAATCCACAGTTTTCAGACCTCCAGAGGGGTAGGACCCTGCTCAAAGGTGTCCGAGAATACTGCACCTTCAGCGGACATGCCATGAGCCTCTAGACCCCTCTATATCCTCCAGGAGGACCAGGATTTGAGGAACATGTGTCCGAGAACAGTGCACCTTCAGCGGACTGGCCCTGAGCAGCTACACCCCTGGTTACATCCTCCACAGGCACCAGGATGTGACAGAATGTGTCCGAGAATAGGTCACCTTCAGCGGACATGCCTTGAGCCTCTAGACCCCTATATATCCTCCGGGAGAGGGAGGAGAGTGTGGTCAACAGTCCGCTTCAAACCGCTTGAAAATCGGACACTCAGAGGCTGAGTTACTTCTTTGTGGAACTTTTTTTATTTTTCGTTCTGAGCCTAAGTCCACTTTTTTAGGGTGCTCTCGATTTCGCGCCGTCACCCGGTGGCAAAACCTCTTTCTGTGATCCTCCAGGCCTTAGGGGGATTTTCAGAAGGTGTCCGAGAAAGGTGCATGGTCGTCGGACTGACCGTTTTCGGTCGGGAGGGTATTTTGTGGAGCCTCCGCCACCACCCCCAACTTTTTCGTACCCATGGTTAACCAAAACCCTACCCATGGTTAACCAAAATGGACTTAGAAAAAATCCACAGTTTTCAGACCTCCAGAGAGGTAGGACCCTGCTCAAAGGTGTCCGAGAATACTGCACCTTCAGCGGACATGCCATGAGCCTCTAGACCCCTCTATATCCTCCAGGAGGACCAGGATTTGAGGAACATGTGTCCGAGAACAGTGCACCTTCAGCGGACTGGCCCTGAGCAGCTACACCCCTGGTTACATCCTCCACAGGCACCAGGATGTGACAGAATGTGTCCGAGAATAGTTTACCTTCAGCGGACATGCCTTGAGCCTCTAGACCCCTATATATCCTCCGGGAGAGGGAGGAGAGTGTGGTCAACAGTCCTCTTCAAGCCGCTTGAAAATCGGACACTCAGAAGCTGAGTTACCTCTTTGTGGAACTTTTTTTATTTTTCGTTCTGAGCCTAAGTCCACTTTTTTAGGGTGCTCTCGATTACGCGCCGTCACCCGGTGGCAAAACCTCTTTCTGTGATCCTCCAGGCCTTAGGGGGATTTTCAGAAGGTGTCCGAGAAAGGTGCATGGTCGTCGGACTGACCGTTTTCGGTCGGGAGGGTATTTTCTGGAGCCTCCGCCACCATCCCCAACTTTTTCGTACCCATGGTTAACCAAAACCCTACCCATGGTTAACCAAAATGGACTTAGAAAAAATCCACAGTTTTCAGACCTCCAGAGGGGTAGGACCCTGCTCAAAGGTGTCCGAGAATACTGCACCTTCAGCGGACATGCCATGAGCCTCTAGACCCCTCTATATCCTCCAGGAGGACCAGGATTTGAGGAACATGTGTCCGAGAACAGTGCACCTTCAGCGGACTGGCCCTGAGCAGCTACACCCCTGGTTACATCCTCCACAGGCACCAGGATGTGACAGAATGTGTCCGAGAATAGGTCACCTTCAGCGGACATGCCTTGAGCCTCTAGACCCCTATATATCCTCCGGGAGAGGGAGGAGAGTGTGGTCAACAGTCCGCTTCAAACCGCTTGAAAATCGGACACTCAGAGGCTGAGTTACTTCTTTGTGGAACTTTTTTTATTTTTCGTTCTGAGCCTAAGTCCACTTTTTTAGGGTGCTCTCGATTTCGCGCCGTCACCCGGTGGCAAAACCTCTTTCTGTGATCCTCCAGGCCTTAGGGGGATTTTCAGAAGGTGTCCGAGAAAGGTGCATGGTCGTCGGACTGACCGTTTTCGGTCGGGAGGGTATTTTGTGGAGCCTCCGCCACCACCCCCAACTTTTTCGTACCCATGGTTAACCAAAACCCTACCCATGGTTAACCAAAATGGACTTAGAAAAAATCCACAGTTTTCAGACCTCCAGAGAGGTAGGACCCTGCTCAAAGGTGTCCGAGAATACTGCACCTTCAGCGGACATGCCATGAGCCTCTAGACCCCTCTATATCCTCCAGGAGGACCAGGATTTGAGGAACATGTGTCCGAGAACAGTGCACCTTCAGCGGACTGGCCCTGAGCAGCTACACCCCTGGTTACATCCTCCACAGGCACCAGGATGTGACAGAATGTGTCCGAGAATAGTTTACCTTCAGCGGACATGCCTTGAGCCTCTAGACCCCTATATATCCTCCGGGAGAGGGAGGAGAGTGTGGTCAACAGTCCTCTTCAAGCCGCTTGAAAATCGGACACTCAGAAGCTGAGTTACCTCTTTGTGGAACTTTTTTTATTTTTCGTTCTGAGCCTAAGTCCACTTTTTTAGGGTGCTCTCGATTACGCGCCGTCACCCGGTGGCAAAACCTCTTTCTGTGATCCTCCAGGCCTTAGGGGGATTTTCAGAAGGTGTCCGAGAAAGGTGCATGGTCGTCGGACTGACCGTTTTCGGTCGGGAGGGTATTTTGTGGAGCCCTCGCCACCACCCCCAACTTTTTCGTACCCATGGTTAACCAAAACCCTACCCATGGTTAACCAAAATGGACTTAGAAAAAATCCAGAATATTCAGACCTCCAGAGGGGTAGGACCCTGCTCAAAGGTGTCCGAGAATACTGCACCTTCAGCGGACATGCCATGAGCCTCTAGACCCCTCTATATCCTCCAGGAGGACCAGGATTTGAGGAACATTTGTCCGAGAACAGTGCACCTTCAGCGGACTAGCCATGTGCAGCTACACCCCTAGTTACATCCTCCACAGGCACCAGGATGTGACAGAATGTGTCCGAGAATAGGTCACCTTCAGCGGACTGGCCTTGTGCAGCTACACCCCTAGTTACATCCTCCACAGGCACCAGGATGTGAACATAATGTTTCCGAGGACAGAGCACCATCAACGGACTCTTTACCAGCTTCGAGTGCCTTGTTTTCGACTTCCAGAGGCACCATAATGTCAAAAACATGTGTCCGCCAAAGATGCACCATCAACGGACTCTCTGCGAGCTTCGAGTCCCTTGTTTTCGACTTCCAGATGCACCATAATGTCAAAAACATGTGCCCAAGAAAGATGCACCATCAACGGACTCTCTATGAGCTTCTGGGGCCTTGTTACAATCCTCCAGGAGGCTTCTGAAAAGGAGCTCTCTAGTCCCGAGATGGTACCCGGTGGCAAAACCTCTTTTTGGCATCCTCCAGGCTTAAGGGGAATCCTCAGAGAGTGTCCGAAAAAAGTGCATTGTCGTCGGACTGACCGTTTTGGCTCGGGAGGGTAGGTCATGGAGCTCGCGCCAGCACCCCCAACTTTTTTTTACCCATGGTTAACCAGTAACTATGAGTCTCTTAAGGTTCCATAAGAGAGTCATACTATGACTCTTATGGAAAAGTAACTATGACTCTCTTAAGGTTTTCATTAGTCTCTTAAGGTTTTCACACACACCTCCCCAGACAGTCCTAAGAAGCCTGCTGTCTATTAAAGGTCCCCAAAGGTCAGAGAGACACCCAGACAGCTCCAAACACTGCCCAGTGTGTTGGGTTCACTTACTGGGAGGCCTACAGACACACACACCTCCCCAGACAGGCCTAAGAAGCCTGCTGTCTATTAAAGGTCCCCAAAGGTCAGAGAGACACACAGAGAGCTCCCAGCACTGCCCAGTGTGTTGTGTTCACTTACTGGGAGGCCGACAGACACACACACCTCCCCAGACAGGCCTAAGAAGCCTGCTGTCTATTAAAGGTCCCCAAAGGTCAGAGAGACACACAGAGAGCTCCCAGCACTGCCCAGTGTGTTGTGTTCACTTACTGGGAGGCCGACAGACACACACACCTCCCCAGACAGGCCTAAGAAGCCTGCTGTCTATTAAAGGTCCCCAAAGGTCAGAGAGACACACAGAGAGCTCCCAGCACTGCCCAGTGTGTTGTGTTCACTTACTGGGAGGCCTAAAGACACACACACCTCCCCAGACAGGCCTAAGAAGCCTGTTGTCTATTAAAGGTCCCCAGAGGTCAGAGAGACACACAGAGAGCTCCAAACACTGCCCAGTGTGTTGGGTTCACTTACTGGGAGGCCTACAGACACACACACCTCCCCAGACAGGCCTAATTAGCCTGCTGTCTATTAAAGGTCCCCAGAGGTCAGAGAGACACACAGAGAGCTCCAAACACTGCCCTGTGTACTGTATTAAGTCACAGCAAGCCCCAATGGCTCACACTTGTCTCCCTTTAGGCCCAAAAATTCTGCCTGCTATTAAAGCTCTCTGAGGGTCCCACAGACACACACAGAGCTCCCAGCACTGCCCAGCACTAACCCTAACCCCCAGTACTGCCCTCAGCCCCAGCCCACTGCCCCCAAACACAGTGAGCTTCATGAGGCTCCCACAGACACACACAGAGCTCCCAGCACTGCTGGACGTCTAACTGAGGTCGCCATTGAATTCTAGATAGCTTGCTCCGTTTCTCGCTTGCCGCCACAGCCTTCAGACGATCAGTCATCAGCACAAGTTCGCCTCATGAATGCTTATTATGTGTAGGTTTTTAAGGATGCAATGTGTCGAGCCTTATAGAGTCGAGCCTTCCTCTTGAGCCAGAGAGACCTATGTGACAAGGACCGAGTTGCTTCATGTGGGGTTCGATCCTACGATTTTCAGGTGGTTTCGTCGAAACTAACACCTTTAATGGGTGGTTTCACAGAGACTTGCCCTTCGCGGGGTTCGAACCTGTGCTTCTCAGGTACCTCAGCCACTAATATGCCTCTCCCCACTCATCCGGGGCAAATTCTCGCTAGAGAAGGGTTCGGCGCAGTGACAGAGAGCTCCGTAGAGCCCTCGGCGTCCCAGGCCTGGAGGCTGACCGCGGTGGCGGGGAGGTGGGACCTGTGAGACAGGGTGCCTCCCCTGGCGGGTCACGGTTTCCAATCGGTCAGAAGGTTTAGGAGAGGAGAGGGATGAGAGTGTGGTCAACAGTCCGCTTCAAACCGCTTGAAAATCGGACACTCAGAGGCTGAGTTACCTCTTTGTGGAACTTTTTTTATTTTTCGTTCTGAGCCTAAGTCCACTTTTTTAGGGTGCTCTCGATTTCGCGCCGTCACCCAGTGGCAAAACCTCTTTCTGTGATCCTCCAGGCCTTAGGGGGATTTCCAGAAGGTGTCCGAGAAAGGTGCATGGTCGTCGGACTGACCGTTTTCGGTCGGGAGGGTATTTTGTGGAGCCTCCGCCACCACCCCCAACTTTTTCGTACCCATGGTTAACCAAAACCCTACCCATGGTTAACCAAAATGGACTTAGAAAAAATCCACAGTTTTCAGACCTCCAGAGGGGTAGGACCCTGCTCAAAGGTGTCCGAGAATACTGCACCTTCAGCGGACATGCCATGAGCCTCTAGACCCCTCTATATCCTCCAGGAGGACCAGGATTTGAGGAACATGTGTCCGAGAACAGTGCACCCTCAGCGGACTGGCCCTGAGCAGCTACACCCCTGGTTACATCCTCCACAGGCACCAGGATGTGACAGAATGTGTCCGAGAATAGGTCACCTTCAGCGGACATGCCTTGAGCCTCTAGACCCCTATATATCCTCCGGGAGAGGGAGGAGAGTGTGGTCAACAGTGCGCTTCAAAACCGCTTGAAAATCGGACACTCAGAGGCTGAGTTACCTCTTTGTGGAACTTTTTTTATTTTTCGTTCTGAGTCTAAGTCCACTTTTTTAGGGTGCTCTCGATTTCGCGCCGTCACCCGGTGGCAAAACCTCTTTCTGTGATCCTCCAGGCCTTAGGGGGATTTTCAGAAGGTGTCCGAGAAAGGTGCATGGTCGTCGGACTGACCGTTTTCGGTCGGGAGGGTATTTTGTGGAGCCCTCGCCACCACCCCCAACTTTTTCGTACCCATGGTTAACCAAAACCCTACCCATGGTTAACCAAAATGGACTTAGAAAAAATCCAGAATATTCAGACCTCCAGAGGGGTAGGACCCTGCTCAAAGGTGTCCGAGAATACTGCACCTTCAGCGGACATGCCATGAGCCTCTAGACCCCTCTATATCCTCCAGGAGGACCAGGATTTGAGGAACATTTGTCCGAGAACAGTGCACCTTCAGCGGACTAGCCATGTGCAGCTACACCCCTAGTTACATCCTCCACAGGCACCAGGATGTGACAGAATGTGTCCGAGAATAGGTCACCTTCAGCGGACTGGCCTTGTGCAGCTACACCCCTAGTTACATCCTCCACAGGCACCAGGATGTGAACATAATGTTTCCGAGGACAGAGCACCATCAACGGACTCTTTACCAGCTTCGAGTGCCTTGTTTTCGACTTCCAGAGGCACCATAATGTCAAAAACATGTGTCCGCCAAAGATGCACCATCAACGGACTCTCTGCGAGCTTCGAGTCCCTTGTTTTCGACTTCCAGATGCACCATAATGTCAAAAACATGTGCCCAAGAAAGATGCACCATCAACGGACTCTCTATGAGCTTCTGGGGCCTTGTTACAATCCTCCAGGAGGCTTCTGAAAAGGAGCTCTCTAGTCCCGAGATGGTACCCGGTGGCAAAACCTCTTTTTGGCATCCTCCAGGCTTAAGGGGAATCCTCAGAGAGTGTCCGAAAAAAGTGCACTGTCGTCGGACTGACCGTTTTGGCTCGGGAGGGTAGGTCATGGAGCTCGCGCCAGCACCCCCAACTTTTTTTTACCCATGGTTAACCAGTAACTATGAGTCTCTTAAGGTTCCATAAGAGAGTCATACTATGACTCTTATGGAAAAGTAACTATGACTCTCTTAAGGTTTTCATTAGTCTCTTAAGGTTTTCACACACACCTCCCCAGACAGTCCTAAGAAGCCTGCTGTCTATTAAAGGTCCCCAAAGGTCAGAGAGACACCCAGACAGCTCCAAACACTGCCCAGTGTGTTGGGTTCACTTACTGGGAGGCCTACAGACACACACACCTCCCCAGACAGGCCTAAGAAGCCTGCTGTCTATTAAAGGTCCCCAAAGGTCAGAGAGACACACAGAGAGCTCCCAGCACTGCCCAGTGTGTTGTGTTCACTTACTGGGAGGCCGACAGACACACACACCTCCCCAGACAGGCCTAAGAAGCCTGCTGTCTATTAAAGGTCCCCAAAGGTCAGAGAGACACACAGAGAGCTCCCAGCACTGCCCAGTGTGTTGTGTTCACTTACTGGGAGGCCGACAGACACACACACCTCCCCAGACAGGCCTAAGAAGCCTGCTGTCTATTAAAGGTCCCCAAAGGTCAGAGAGACACACAGAGAGCTCCCAGCACTGCCCAGTGTGTTGTGTTCACTTACTGGGAGGCCTAAAGACACACACACCTCCCCAGACAGGCCTAAGAAGCCTGTTGTCTATTAAAGGTCCCCAGAGGTCAGAGAGACACACAGAGAGCTCCAAACACTGCCCAGTGTGTTGGGTTCACTTACTGGGAGGCCTACAGACACACACACCTCCCCAGACAGGCCTAATTAGCCTGCTGTCTATTAAAGGTCCCCAGAGGTCAGAGAGACACACAGAGAGCTCCAAACACTGCCCTGTGTACTGTATTAAGTCACAGCAAGCCCCAATGGCTCACACTTGTCTCCCTTTAGGCCCAAAAATTCTGCCTTCTATTAAAGCTCTCTGAGGGTCCCACAGACACACACAGAGCTCCCAGCACTGCCCAGCACTAACCCTAACCCCCAGTACTGCCCTCAGCCCCAGCCCACTGCCCCCAAACACAGTGAGCTTCATGAGGCTCCCACAGACACACACAGAGCTCCCAGCACTGCTGGACGTCTAACTGAGGTCGCCATTGAATTCTAGATAGCTTGCTCCGTTTCTCGCTTGCCGCCACAGCCTTCAGACGATCAGTCATCAGCACAAGTTCGCCTCATGAAAACCGGAGATTCATACCGATCTGCCACGCCCCACTGTGTGGTGTGTTTGTTTAGTGTGTAGCGCAGTTGCACTACGGGGTGTTGAGCTGCTTATTATGTGTAGGTTTTTAAGGATGCAATGTGTCGAGCCTTATAGAGTCGAGCCTTCCTCTTGAGCCAGAGAGACCTATGTGACAAGGACCGAGTTGCTTCATGTGGGGTTCGATCCTACGATTTTCAGGTGGTTTCGTCGAAACTAACACCTTTAATGGGTGGTTTCACAGAGACTTGCCCTTCGCGGGGTTCGAACCTGTGCTTCTCAGGTACCTCAGCCACTAATATGCCTCTCCCCACTCATCCGGGGCAAATTCTCGCTAGAGAAGGGTTCGGCGCAGTGACAGAGAGCTCCGTAGAGCCCTCGACGTCCCAGGCCTGGAGGCTGACCGCGGTGGCGGGGAGGTGGGACCTGTGAGACAGGGTGCCTCCCCTGGCGGGTCACGGTTTCCAATCGGTCAGAAGGTTTAGGAGAGGAGAGGGATGAGAGTGTGGTCAACAGTCCGCTTCAAACCGCTTGAAAATCGGACACTCAGAGGCTGAGTTACCTCTTTGTGGAACTTTTTTTATTTTTCGTTCTGAGCCTAAGTCCACTTTTTTAGGGTGCTCTCGATTTCGCGCCGTCACCCAGTGGCAAAACCTCTTTCTGTGATCCTCCAGGCCTTAGGGGGATTTCCAGAAGGTGTCCGAGAAAGGTGCATGGTCGTCGGACTGACCGTTTTCGGTCGGGAGGGTATTTTGTGGAGCCTCCGCCACCACCCCCAACTTTTTCGTACCCATGGTTAACCAAAACCCTACCCATGGTTAACCAAAATGGACTTAGAAAAAATCCACAGTTTTCAGACCTCCAGAGGGGTAGGACCCTGCTCAAAGGTGTCCGAGAATACTGCACCTTCAGCGGACATGCCATGAGCCTCTAGACCCCTCTATATCCTCCAGGAGGACCAGGATTTGAGGAACATGTGTCCGAGAACAGTGCACCTTCAGCGGACTGGCCCTGAGCAGCTACACCCCTGGTTACATCCTCCACAGGCACCAGGATGTGACAGAATGTGTCCGAGAATAGGTCACCTTCAGCGGACATGCCTTGAGCCTCTAGACCCCTATATATCCTCCGGGAGAGGGAGGAGAGTGTGGTCAACAGTCCGCTTCAAACCGCTTGAAAATCGGACACTCAGAGGCTGAGTTACCTCTTTGTGGAACTTTTTTTATTTTTCGTTCTGAGTCTAAGTCCACTTTTTTAGGGTGCTCTCGATTTCGCGCCGTCACCCGGTGGCAAAACCTCTTTCTGTGATCCTCCAGGCCTTAGGGGGATTTTCAGAAGGTGTCCGAGAAAGGTGCATGGTCGTCGGACTGACCGTTTTCGGTCGGGAGGGTATTTTGTGGAGCCCTCGCCACCACCCCCAACTTTTTCGTACCCATGGTTAACCAAAACCCTACCCATGGTTAACCAAAATGGACTTAGAAAAAATCCAGAATATTCAGACCTCCAGAGGGGTAGGACCCTGCTCAAAGGTGTCCGAGAATACTGCACCTTCAGCGGACATGCCATGAGCCTCTAGACCCCTCTATATCCTCCAGGAGGACCAGGATTTGAGGAACATGTGTCCGAGAACAGTGCACCTTCAGCGGACTGGCCATTTGCAGCTACACCCCTAGTTACATCCTCCACAGGCACCAGGATGTGACAGAATGTGTCCGAGAATAGGTCACCTTCAGCGGACTGGCCTTGTGCAGCTACACCCCTAGTTACATCCTCCACAGGCACCAGGATGTGAACATAATGTTTCCGAGGACAGAGCACCATCAACGGACTCTTTACCAGCTTCGAGTCCCTTGTTTTCGACTTCCAGAGGCACCATAATGTCAAAAACATGTGTCCGCCAAAGATGCACCATCAACGGACTCTCTGCGAGCTTCGAGTCCCTTGTTTTCGACTTCCAGATGCACCATAATGTCAAAAACATGTGCCCAAGAAAGATGCACCATCAACGGACTCTCTATGAGCTTCTGGGGCCTTGTTACAATCCTCCAGGAGGCTTCTGAAAAGGAGCTCTCTAGTCCCGAGATGGTACCCGGTGGCAAAACCTCTTTTTGGCATCCTCCAGGCTTAAGGGGAATCCTCAGAGAGTGTCCGAAAAAAGTGCACTGTCGTCGGACTGACCGTTTTGGCTCGGGAGGGTAGGCCATGGAGCTCGCGCCAGCACCCCCAACTTTTTTTTACCCATGGTTAACCAGTAACTATGAGTCTCTTAAGGTTCCATAAGAGAGTCATACTATGACTCTTATGGAAAAGTAACTCTGACTCTGTCATAGGGTCGGGGCAAAAACGAATCTCAAGAACATTAAGGCTAAATAAATATCAGAGTTGATCCAAATGATTGAGGGAAGTTGGCTAGCAATAACCCCAATTATGGGATAAAGATTGGCTCTGAAAGAGGAAATAGCCTGGAAATGTACTGTTGGAGGAATCGGTGACTTGGTCGCACTGACAGGTGGGATTCTGTATCAGCACGGTGGCTCAGTGGGTAGGGCGCGGCACCACGAACCTGAAGAGCACAGGTTCGAAACCCGCAAAGGGTAAGATTTCAGAAGAACATCTGAGGATCGCAGGTTCAAATCCCACCTGAAGCAACTATGTCCTAAGTTGCATATGAATCCCCGGAGAAAAATAACACACAAATCGCAATCAAACTCTGTAAACAGAACGTGGCAAACTCTGTAAGCAGAACATGGCATACTTTGAAGACAGAACTTGGCAAACTCTGTATACACAACCCGGCAAACTCTGTAAAAAGAATGTGGCAAACTCTGTAAACGGAGTGAGGCAAACTCTGTAAACAGAACGTGGCAAACTCTGTAACAGAACTCAGCAAACTCTGTGAAAAGAACCTGGCAAGTTCTTTAAACAGAAAATATAATATTTTGTTTTTATCTTTTTTTAAAGCCATTCGTCTCACACGTTTCACCCTAGAAAGGCGCCCGGTGGACGCCGGAGTATCCTTTCTGCCCCCGGTGATTTCGTAAAGCATCCCAGGTGCTGAGGTCCCACGGGGCCTCTACTTGGGAGGGTAGGGAATTTCGGTCGACCCCTCCCGCTGGCAGGCCGTTGCTGAGGATTGTGTAAATCAGTTGTAAAAGTCACACAGCAATCATATAATATAAAATTATATGTTTTTCGGTTTCCTAACCGTTGTCGGCAGTGGAAGTCGATTGTAAAAATCACAGGTACGGTGTTGCACCCCGCACAGTAACCGGAACCCCACGGGGTGGGCAGAGAAATCTGCCAGAACATCCAGCAGGAATGGCTGCGATGAAGAAGGGCAAGACCACAGGTCGCAAGGCTAAGTGGTCTGTAAAAGAACTAAAAACTTTGATGGAGATGGAGGAGGCTCTCGAGCAAGGCCAATACTCTGTATATTACATGAATGTGGAAATTGCAAGTCAGCTTCCAGGTAGGTCCTCCCACGAAGTGAAAGAGAAAAGACAGTGCATGAGACGGCAATCTCACAGGAGAAGCACTAAGCTCTTACTGCAGCCAACAGAGGCAAACCTGGAGAGGCAGGAAATCCCTGCTGAACTCAATCTGCTGATACAGCCACGAGGTTTCCAAGCAGTAACTGGCCTCAACAGAAAATTAAGGTGGCAAGCTGGTGCTCTCATTGACATGTACACTCACGAACACGAAATCAGGCGGGCGCTCACACTGGCAAGCAGGAAGGACCCGGGCGCAGCAGTGGCCATTGAGACCGCTACGGCGATGGTGATAAGGGAGGCGAGAAGAAAAGGTCCAGCGACCAAAAAGAACAGCAAAGCTGGCGAGCCGATGAAGCCCCGAAGCAAGCGAGAAATGAAGAGGGATGAGGTCCATAAACTCAGAAAACTAATGAGTACGGACCCGGCTAAGCTTGTTAGCTATGTCCTTGACGGGAGTGAAGCGACCGACTGCCCAGTCCCGCTGCCTCAATTACACGAAGTGTTTGAAAGGCGTTGGATGGGGTCAGAAGGTGCCTTCAAGGGCTTGGGAGGCTTTAAGGCCGCCAGCGGGGCGGACAACGAACACTTCTCCACCCTGTTCACCCCCGAAGAGGTGCTCACACACCTCAGAAAGACGGACAGGAAATCGGCACCAGGCACGGACGGCATCGGGCGGGATGACCTACTCCTCTGGGACCCGAAGGGTGTGAAGCTATCAAAACTCTTTGGCAGCTGGCTTGCGGCGGGGTTCATACCTCAGTGTGTAAAGCCCGCGAGAACTGTACTGATACCAAAGACCTCCGACCCTCTGCTGTTGAATGACCCGAATAACTGGCGCCCAATCACTATCGGCTCGATGCTGATGGGGCTGTTCTCACGACTGCTAAATGGGCGCCTTACGAAAGCCTGCACTATCCACGACAGGCAGCGAGGGTTCAGGGACTCTCCTGGCTGTAGTGAGAATCTTCACATCCTTCAAAGTCTGGTTAAAGCCAGCAGGAGGGAGAGAAAGTCACTAGCGGTGGTGCTCGTGGACGTGGCAAAGGCTTTCGATACGGTGACACACGAGCACTTGCTTGCAGTGCTCAGGCAGAGAGGTCTGGATGAACACATCATAAACACAATACAAAGCTCGTACGACGGGGGCGTAACTTGCATTGAAGCCGGGGGAGAACAATCTGAACCCATTGCAATGAAAGTCGGTGTGAAGCAGGGTGACCCACTGTCCCCATTGCTTTTCAATCTGGCTCTTGATCCACTGCTCCACACACTGGAAAGCCTCGGTAAGGGAGTAAAGATCGCAGACACAAAGCTGGTCTCGCTTGCATTCGCAGATGACCTGGTGCTGGTCAGCGACACATGGAAGAACATGGATTTCAATATCAGAATCCTGAATGACTTCTGTGCCCTGACGGGGCTTAAGGTGCACGCAAGCAAGTGCTTCGGCTTCATGTTTACCCCCTTGAAACACAGCATGAAAATGAAAGTGAATGACTGTCCCCCCTGGCAGATCGAGGGGACACCAATAGAAATGGTTGAAAGTGGAAGGGCGGTAAGATATCTGGGAATTCAGGTCGGTCCAGTGAGGGGCCTCGAGAAACCCGACATTCTCAAAGAGTTACAAGTGGCGCTGGATAAGGTAGGGGCGACACCATTAACTGCCCCTCAAAAGATTTGGCTGCTTAAGACCTTCATAATCCCCAGGCATTTCTACCGGGCCGACCACTGCGACTACAGTATAGTTCGGCTGCGACTGCTGGACCGGCTACTACGTAGCACAGTAAAAACATGGCTGGGTCTAGCGCAGACCACATGTGATGGGTTGCTCTATGCTAGAGCGAGAGACGGAGGTCTGGGGCTACAAAAGTTGAGCGCCGTTATTCCTGCTATGCAGGCAAAGCGGTTGTGGAAACTTTTGCACTCTGATGATGAAGTCATCAGAAAGATAGCCTGGGACCAGAACGGGCTGGAGGACTGGAGAAGAGCTTGGCTCAACAAGGGCGTGCAACTGGAGAAATTACCAACTCCAGAGGGTGTGCCAGTAACGAACGTTACTGAAGCAGATGGGGCCCCTCAGCTATCCCGGTACAAGAGACCATGCGAGTGGCAAGATGTAGAGTTCGACCGGTGGGCAGGCAAGTCGGTGCAGGGAGTTGGAATAGCCTGGTTCAAAGACTCTCCAGAGTCTAATGCCTGGCTCTCCAAACTCCCAAAAGTGCAACACAAATTCTGCTCACAAGCACTGCAGCTACAAGCGAACGTCTCCGCCTCACACCTCCTCGGAGCATGTCCCAGCGGTAGGGCGAAACGACTGGAGCGACACAATTTTGCATGCCATCGACTGGCAGTCGCTGCGAAGAAGCAGGGCTGGGTTGTCCACAGGGAGAAAGAATTTGGAAGCAGACCAAATGTGAGACGCCCAGACTTGGTCTTTTGCAAAGATGGTAAGGCAATGGTGCTGGATGTGACAGTGCGGTTTGAAAGGAACATCAACACACTAAAACTCGCAGGCCGAGAGAAAGTAAAGCACTACAAACCCATCAAGAACTTGGTGAAACAGGTCATGGGTGTAGAGGAAGTGGAAATACACGGATTTCCACTGGGAGCGAGGGGCCTCTGGCATAAACCCAACAACAAGATCCTCAAGAGAATGGGACTTTCTAAGAGCAGTGCAAAAGCTCTTGCGTCGAGACTTTGTAAGAGTGTTCTGAGAGGATCCTTAACTATCTTGAGTGACATCCTACAAAGTAGGGATTGAATACTTTATATTAAAGTGAAAAGCTTAAGAGGAAAAGCTATACAGGGCGGAAGCACCGGACCACAATGCACATTGCATCCTTAAAAACCTACACATAATAAGCAGCTCAACACCCCGTAGTGTAACTGCGCTACACACTAAACAAACACACCACACAGTGGGACGTGGCAGATCGGTAGGAATCTCCGGTTTTCATGAGGCGAACTTGTGCTGATGACTGATCGTCTGAAGGCTGTGGCGGCAAGCGAGAAACGGAGCGAGGTATCTAAAGTTCAATGGCGACCTCAGTTAGACGTCCGTTCCACAAACCTGAAGAACGAGGCACCAGTCAGGAACGCTGAGTGGAGGGTGTGTCTCAGGTTACGGGTCAGACCTTAACTGCGCACCCGAAAATCTGGGGCGAGAAGCGAGGAATGGAGAAAGATGTTGTAGATATCAACAACGATCTCGGTTGGACGTCCGTTCCCCGGTGCCACGGGGCTGTGCAGTGAGGTTCTCGATGCCGGCTTGGCACACACTCAGGGCGACCTGGTGCGGACAAGCAAGGTGGATAATTAAACCCTTAAAGCTACACATAATATTACAACTCAACACCCCATAGCATAACTGCGCTACACACTAAACAAACACATTCTTATTGTGATAAGATAAAAACAACCCCACTATAGTGGGTCAACAAACATAACCACACAAGGAGAAGACAAGCCCAGGATTCAGAGCGAGAGGACAAGCACATAGAAACCCAGTTTCCACTTCGGTGGCGTCTGGGGTCCACAGGTGGTGGTTCAGCCTCTCTGAGCAGACAATAAAACATCACCTGCTGAGCCAAAACCCAAAAGCTGATGGTGGTAGGTAGATAGCTTGGGATACACAGTATAATGGAGCCGTTACCCACGAATGCGCGTCCAGACGAATGCAAGGATACAGAATCTCCGATGCCTGGATAGGTACAAAGCCTCGAGATACGGTCCGGGTCCCGTATGTTCGTCTGCCCGAGCTAGCAGGGCGCACCTCCTCGGCAACTCGCGTTCCACTTGCTTTGGCCCCTTGCCATAAATTCCCTGGTAGGGTAGACGCTCACTTGTAGCTGTAGTGCTTGTGAGCAGAATTTGTGTTGCACTTTTGGGAGTTTGGAGAGCCAGGCATTAGACTCTGGAGAGTCTTTGAACCAGGCTATTCCAACTCCCTGCACCGATTTGCCTGCCCACCGGTCGAATTCTACATCTTGCCACTCGCATGGTCTCTTGTACCGGGATAGCTGAGGGGCCCCATCTGCTTCAGTAATGTTCGTTACTGGCACACCCTCTGGAGTTGGTAATTTCTCCAGTTGCCCGCCCGCTTTGAGCCAAGCTCTTCTCCAGTCCTCCAGCCCGTTCTGGTCCCAGGCTATCTTTCTGATGACTTCATCATCAGAGTGCAAAAGTTTCCACAACCGCTTTGCCTGCATAGCAGGAATAACGGCGCTCAACTTTTGTAGCCCCAGACCTCCGTCTCTCGCTCTAGCATAGAGCAACCCATCACATGTGGTCTGCGCTAGACCCAGCCATGTTTTTACTGTGCTACGTAGTAGCCGGTCCAGCAGTCGCAGCCGAACTATACTGTAGTCGCAGTGGTCGGCCCGGTAGAAATGCCTGGGGATTATGAAGGTCTTAAGCAGCCAAATCTTTTGAGGGGCAGTTAATGGTGTCGCCCCTACCTTATCCAGCGCCACTTGTAACTCTTTGAGAATGTCGGGTTTCTCGAGGCCCCTCACTGGACCGACCTGAATTCCCAGATATCTTACCGCCCTTCCACTTTCAACCATTTCTATTGGTGTCCCCTCGATCTGCCAGGGGGGACAGTCATTCACTTTCATTTTCATGCTGTGTTTCAAGGGGGTAAACATGAAGCCGAAGCACTTGCTTGCGTGCACCTTAAGCCCCGTCAGGGCACAGAAGTCATTCAGGATTCTGATATTGAAATCCATGTTCTTCCATGTGTCGCTGACCAGCACCAGGTCATCTGCGAATGCAAGCGAGACCAGCTTTGTGTCTGCGATATTTACTCCCTTACCGAGGCTTTCCAGTGTGTGGAGCAGTGGATCAAGAGCCAGATTGAAAAGCAATGGGGACAGTGGGTCACCCTGCTTCACACCGACTTTCATTGCAATGGGTTCAGATTGTTCTCCCCCAGCTTCAATGCAAGTTACGCCCCCGTCGTACGAGCTTTGTATTGTGTTTATGATGTGTTCATCCAGACCTCTCTGCCTGAGCACTGCAAGCAAGTGCTCGTGTGTCACCGTATCGAAAGCCTTTGCCACGTCCACGAGCACCACCGCTAGTGACTTTCTCTCCCTCCTGCTGGATTTAACCAGACTTTGAAGGATGTGAAGATTCTCACTACAGCCAGGAGAGTCCCTGAACCCTCGCTGCCTGTCGTGGATAGTGCAGGCTTTCGTAAGGCGCCCATTTAGCAGTCGTGAGAACAGCCGCATCAGCATCGAGCCGATAGTGATTGGGCGCCAGTTATTCGGGTCATTCAACAGCAGAGGGTCGGAGGTCTTTGGTATCAGTACAGTTCTCGCGGGCTTTACACACTGAGGTATGAACCCCGCCGCAAGCCAGCTGCCAAAGAGTTTTGATAGCTTCACACCCTTCGGGTCCCAGAGGAGTAGGTCATCCCGCCCGATGCCGTCCGTGCCTGGTGCCGATTTCCTGTCCGTCTTTCTGAGGTGTGTGAGCACCTCTTCGGGGGTGAACAGGGTGGAGAAGTGTTCGTTGTCCGCCCCGCTGGCGGCCTTAAAGCCTCCCAAGCCCTTGAAGGCACCTTCTGACCCCATCCAACGCCTTTCAAACACTTCGTGTAATTGAGGCAGCGGGACTGGGCAGTCGGTCGCTTCACTCCCGTCAAGGACATAGCTAACAAGCTTAGCCGGGTCCGTACTCATTAGTTTTCTGAGTTTATGGACCTCATCCCTCTTCATTTCTCGCTTGCTTCGGGGCTTCATCGGCTCGCCAGCTTTGCTGTTCTTTTTGGTCGCTGGACCTTTTCTTCTCGCCTCCCTTATCACCATCGCCGTAGCGGTCTCAATGGCCACTGCTGCGCCCGGGTCCTTCCTGCTTGCCAGTGTGAGCGCCCGCCTGATTTCGTGTTCGTGAGTGTACATGTCAATGAGAGCACCAGCTTGCCACCTTAATTTTCTGTTGAGGCCAGTTACTGCTTGTAACCCTCGTGGCTGTATCAGCAGATTGAGTTCAGCAGGGATTTCCTGCCTCTCCAGGTTTGCCTCTGTTGGCTGCAGTAAGAGCTTAGTGCTTCTCCTGTGAGATTGCCGTCTCATGCACTGTCTTTTCTCTTTCACTTCGTGGGAGGACCTACCTGGAAGCTGACTTGCAATTTCCACATTCATGTAATATACAGAGTATTGGCCTTGCTCGAGAGCCTCCTCCATCTCCATCAAAGTTTTTAGTTCTTTTACAGACCACTTAGCCTTGCGACCTGTGGTCTTGCCCTTCTTCATCGCAGCCATTCCTGCTGGATGTTCTGGCAGATTTCTCTGCCCACCCCGTGGGGTTCCGGTTACTGTGCGGGGTGCAACACCGTACCTGTGATTTTTACAATCGACTTCCACTGCCGACAACGGTTAGGAAACCGAAAAACATATAATTTTATATTATATGATTGCTGTGTGACTTTTACAACTGATTTACACAATCCTCAGCAACGGCCTGCCAGCGGGAGGGGTCGACCGAAATTCCCTACCCTCCCAAGTAGAGGCCCCGTGGGACCTCAGCACCTGGGATGCGAAATCACCGGGGGCAGAAAGGATACTCTGGCGTACACCGGGCGCCTTTCTAGGGTGAAACGTGTGAGACGAATGGCTTTAAAAAAAGATAAAAACTAAATATTATATTTTCTGTTTAAAGAACTTGCCAGGTTCTTTTCACAGAGTTTGCTGAGTTCTGTTACAGAGTTTGCCACGTTCTGTTTACAGAGTTTGCCTCACTCCGTTTACAGAGTTTTCCGGGTTGTGTATACAGAGTTTGCCAAGTTCTGTCTTCAAAGTATGCCATGTTCTGCTTACAGAGTTTGCCACGTTCTGTTTACAGAGTTTGATTGCGATTTGTGTGTTATTTTTCTCTGGGGATTCATATGCAACTTAGGACATAGTTGCTTCAGGTGGGATTTGAACCTGCGATTCTCAGATGTTCTTCTGAAATCTTACCCTTTGCGGGTTTCGAACCTGTGCTCTTCAGGTTCGTGGTGCCGCGCCCTACCCACTGAGCCACCGTGCTGATACAGAATCCCACCTGTCAGTGCGACCAAGTCACCGATTCCTCCCACAGTAAATTTCCAGGCTATTTCCTCTTTCAGAGCCAATCTTTATCCCATAATTGGGGTTATAGCTAGCCAACTTCCCTCAATCATTTGGATCAACTCTGATATTTATTTAGCCTTAATGTTCTTGAGATTCGTTTTTGCCCCGACCCTATGACAGAGTCATAGTTACTTTTCCATAAGAGTCATAGTATGACTCTCTTATGGAACCTTAAGAGACTCATAGTTACTGGTTAACCATGGGTAAAAAAAAGTTGGGGGTGCTGGCGCGAGCTCCATGGCCTACCCTCCCGAGCCAAAACGGTCAGTCCGACGACAGTGCACTTTTTTCGGACACTCTCTGAGGATTCCCCTTAAGCCTGGAGGATGCCAAAAAGAGGTTTTGCCACCGGGTACCATCTCGGGACTAGAGAGCTCCTTTTCAGAAGCCTCCTGGAGGATTGTAACAAGGCCCCAGAAGCTCATAGAGAGTCCGTTGATGGTGCATCTTTCTCGGGCACATGTTTTTGACATTATGGTGCATCTGGAAGTCGAAAACAAGGGACTCGAAGCTCGCAGAGAGTCCGTTGATGGTGCATCTTTGGCGGACACATGTTTTTGACATTATGGTGCCTCTGGAAGTCGAAAACAAGGGACTCAAAGCTGGTAAAGAGTCCGTATATGGTGCTCTGTCCTCGGACACATTATGTTCACATCCTGGTGCCTGTGGAGGATGTAACTAGGGGTGTAGCTGCACATGGCCAGTCCGCTGAAGGTGACCTATTCTCGGACACATTCTGTCACATCCTGGTGCCTGTGGAAGGTGTAACTAGGGGTGTAGCTGCACATGGCCAGTCCGCTGAAGGTGCACTGTTCTCGGACACATGTTCCTCAAATCCTGGTCTTCCTGGAGGATATAGAGGGGTCTAGAGGCTCATGGCATGTCCGCTGAAGGTGCAGTATTCTCGGACACCTTTGAGCAGGGTCCTACCCCTCTGGAGGTCTGAAAATTCTGGATTTTTTCTAAGTCCATTTTGGTTAACCATGGGTAGGGTTTTGGTTAACCATGGGTACGAAAAAGTTGGGGGTGGTGGCGAGGGCTCCACAAAATACCCTCCCGACCGAAAACGGTCAGTCCGACGACCATGCACCTTTCTCGGACACCTTCTGAAAATCCCCCTAAGGCCTGGAGGATCACAGAAAGAGGTTTTGCCACCGGGTGACGGCGCGAAATCGAGAGCACCCTAAAAAAGTGGACTTAGGCTCAGAACGAAAAATAAAAAAAGTTCCACAAAGAGGTAACTCAGCCTCTGAGTGTCCGATTTTCAAGCGGTTTGAAGCGGACTGTTGACCACACTCTCTTCCCTCTCCCGGAGGATGTATAGGGGTCTAGAGGCTCAAGGCATGTCCGCTGAAGGTGACCTATTCTCAGAAACATTCTGTCACATCCTGGTGCCTGTGGAGGATGTAACCAGGGGTGTAGCTGCTCAGGGCCAGTCCGCTGAAGGTGCACTGTTCTCGGACACATGTTCCTCAAATCCTGGTCCTCCTGGAGGATATAGAGGGGTCTAGAGGCTCATGGCATGTCCGCTGAAGGTGCAGTATTCTCGGACACCTTTGAGCAGGGTCCTACCCCTCTGGAGGTCTGAAAACTGTGGATTTTTTCTAAGTCCATTTTGGTTAACCATGGGTAGGGTTTTGGTTATCCATGGGTACGAAAAAGTTGGGGGTGGTGGCGGAGGCTCCACAAAATACCCTCCCGACCGAAAACGGTCAGTCCGACGACCATGCACCTTTCTCGGACACCTTCT
Organism: Sprattus sprattus; assembly: GCF_963457725.1. NCBI lineage: Eukaryota > Metazoa > Chordata > Actinopteri > Clupeiformes > Clupeidae > Sprattus > Sprattus sprattus. The sequence continues at coordinate 454,568 of NC_137909.1, read as the reverse complement.
GAAAATCCCCCTAAGGCCTGGAGGATCACAGAAAGAGGTTTTGCCACCGGGTGACGGCGCGAAATCGAGAGCACCCTAAAAAAGTGGACTTAGGCTCAGAACGAAAAATAAAAAAAGTTCCACAAAGAAGTAACTCAGCCTCTGAGTGTCCGATTTTCAAGCGGTTTGAAGCGGACTGTTGACCACACTCTCCTCCCTCTCCCGGAGGATATATAGGGGTCTAGAGGCTCAAGGCATGTCCGCTGAAGGTGACCTATTCTCGGACACATTCTGTCACATCCTGGTGCCTGTGGAGGATGTAACCAGGGGTGTAGCTGCTCAGGGCCAGTCCGCTGAGGGTGCACTGTTCTCGGACACATGTTCCTCAAATCCTGGTCCTCCTGGAGGATATAGAGGGGTCTAGAGGCTCATGGCATGTCCGCTGAAGGTGCAGTATTCTCGGACACCTTTGAGCAGGGTCCTACCCCTCTGGAGGTCTGAAAACTGTGTATTTTTTCTAAGTCCATTTTGGTTAACCATGGGTAGGGTTTTGGTTAACCTTGGGTACGAAAAAGTTGGGGGTGGTGGCGGAGGCTCCACAAAATACCCTCCCGACCGAAAACGGTCAGTCCGACGACCATGCACCTTTCTCGGACACCTTCTGAAAATCCCCCTAAGGCCTGGAGGATCACAGAAAGAGGTTTTGCCACCGGGTGACGGTGCGAAATCGAGAGCACCCTAAAAAAGTGGACTTAGGCTCAGAACGAAAAATAAAAAAAGTTCCACGAGAGGTAACTCAGCCTCTGAGTGTCCGATTTTCAAGCGGTTTGAAGCGGACTGTTGACCACACTCTCCTCCCTCTCCTCTCCTAAACCTTCTGACCGATTGGAAACCGTGACCCGCCAGGGGAGGCACCCTGTCTCACAGGTCCCACCTCCCCGCCACCGCGGTCAGCCTCCAGGCCAGGGACGCCGAGGGCTCTACGGAGCTCTCTGTCACCGCGCCGAACCCTTCTCTAGCGAGAATTTGCCCCTGATGAGTGGGGAGAGGCATATTAGTGGCTGAGGTACCTGAGAAGCACAGGTTCGAACCCCGCGAAGGGCAAGTCTCGGTGAAACCACCCATTAAAGGTGTTAGTTTCGACGAAACCACCTGAAAATCGTAGGATCGAACCCCACATGAAGCTACTCTGAGAGAGAGAAAGATTGAAAGAGAAAGAGCCTGGGAAAATATGGGGTGAGGAATCGGTGATTTGGGCGCACTGACAGGCGGAATTCTGTACCAGCACGGTGGCTTAGTGGGTAGGGCGCGGCACCACAGACCTGATGAGCACAGGTTCGAAACCCGCAAAGGGTAAGATTCCAGAAAACCATCTGAGAATTGCAGGTTCAAATCCCACCTGAAGCAACTCTGTCCTAAGTTGTGAATGACTCCCCGGTATGAAAGAAAGGCTCGACTCTATAAAGGAAAAGCTATACAGGGCAGAAGCACCGGACCACGATGCACATTATATCCTTAAAAACCTACACATAATAAGCAGCTCAACACCCCGTAGTGCAACTGCGCTACACACTTAACAAACACACCACACAGTGGGGCGTGGCAGATCGGTATGAATCTCCGGTTTTCATGAGGCGAACTTGTGCTGATGACTGATCGTCTGAAGGCTGTGGCGGCAAGTGAGAAACGGAGCGAGCTATCTAGAATTCAATGGCGACCTCAGTTAGACGTCCAGCAGTGCTGGGAGCTCTGTGTGTGTCTGTGGGAGCCTCATGAAGCTCACTGTGTTTGGGGGCAGTGGGCTGGGGCTGAGGGCAGTACTGGGGGTCAGGGTTAGTGCTGGGCAGTGCTGGGAGCTCTGTGTGTGTCTGTGGGACCCTCAGAGAGCTTTAATATGAAAGAAAGGCTCGACTCTATAAAGGAAAAGCTATACAGGGCGGAAGCACCGGACCACGATGCACATTGCATCCTTAAAAACCTACACATAATAAGCAGCTCAACACCCCGTAGTGCAACTGCGCTACACACTAAACAAACACACCACACAGTCAACTGCGCTACACACTAAACAAACACACCACACAGTGGGGCGTGGCAGATCGGTATGAATCTCCGGTTTTCATGAGGCGAACTTGTGCTGATGACTGATTGTCTGAAGGCTGTGGCGGCAAGTGAGAAACGGAGCGAGCTATCTAGAATTCAATGGCGACCTCAGTTAGACGTCCAGCAGTGCTGGGAGCTCTGTGTGTGTCTGTGGGAGCCTCGTGAAGCTCACTGTGTTTGGGGGCAGTGGGCTGGGGCTAAGGGCAGTACTGGGGGTTAGGGTTAGTGCTGGGCAGTGCTGGGAGCTCTGTGTGTGTCTGTGGGACCCTCAGAGAGCTTTAATAGCAGGCAGAATTTTTGGGCCTAAAGGGAGACAAGTGTGAGCCATTGGGGCTTGCTGTGACTTAATACAGTACACAGGGCAGTGTTTGGAGCTCTCTGTGTGTCTCTCTGACCTCTGGGGACCTTTAATAGACAGCAGGCTAATTAGGCCTGTCTGGGGAGGTGTGTGTGTCTCTAGGCCTCCCAGTAAGTGAACCCAACACACTGGGCAGTGTTTGGAGCTCTCTGTGTGTCTCTCTGACCTTTGGGGACCTTTAATAGACAGCAGGCTTCTTAGGCCTGTCTGGGGAGGTTTGTGTGTCTGTAGGCCTCCCAGTAAGTGAACCCAACACACTGGGCAGTGTTTGGAGCTCTCTGGGTGTCTCTCTGACCTTTGGGGACCTTTAATAGACAGCAGGCTTCTTAGGCCTGTCTGGGGAGGTGTGTGTGTCTGTAGGCCTCCCAGTAAGTGAACACAACACACTGGGCAGTGCTGGGAGCTCTCTGTGTGTCTCTCTGACCTTTGGGGACCTTTAATAGACAGCAGGCTTCTTAGGCCTGTCTGGGGAGGTGTGTGTGTCTGTAGGCCTCCCAGTAAGTGAACCCAACACACTGGGCAGTGTTTGGAGCTCTCTGTGTGTCTCTCTGACCTTTGGGGACCTTTAATAGACAGGAGGCTTCTTAGGCCTGTCTGGGGAGGTGTGTGTGTCTGTAGGCCTCCAGTGTTTTCTAAGTCCATTTTGGTTAACCATGGGTAGGGTTTTGGTTAACCAGGGGTTTAGCTGCTCAGGGCCAGTCCGCTGAAGGTGCACTGTTCTCGGACACATGTTCCTCAAATCCTGGTCCTCCTGGAGGATATAGAGGGGGCTTGAGGCTCGAGGCATGTCCGCTGAAGGTGCAGTATTCTCGGACACCTTTGAGCAGGGTCCTACCCCTCTGGAGGTCTGAAAACTGTGGATTTTTTCTAAGTCCATTTTGGTTAACCATGGGTAGGGTTTTGGTTAACCATGGGTACGAAAAAGTTGGGGGTGGTGGCGGAGGCTCCAGAAAATACCCTCCCGACCGAAAACGGTCAGTCCGACGACCATGCACCTTTCTCGGACACCTTCTGAAAATCCCCCTAAGGCCTGGAGGATCACAGAAAGAGGTTTTGCCACCGGGTGACGGCGCGAAATCGAGAGCACCCTAAAAAAGTGGACTTAGGCTCAGAACGAAAAATAAAAAAAGTTCCACAAAGAGGTAACTCAGCCTCTGAGTGTCCGATTTTCAAGCGGTTTGAAGCGGACTGTTGACCACACTCTCCTCCCTCTCCCGGAGGATGTATAGGGGTCTAGAGGCTCAAGGCATGTCCGCTGAAGGTGACCTATTCTCGGACACATTCTGTCACATCCTGGTGCCTGTGGAGGATGCAACCAGGGGTGTAGCTGCTCAGGGCCAGTCCGCTGAAGGTGCACTGTTCTCGTACACATGTTCCTCAAATCCTGGTCCTCCTGGAGGATATAGAGGGGTCTAGAGGCTCATGGCATGTCCGCTGAAGGTGCAGTATTCTCGGACACCTTTGAGCAGGGTCCTACCCCTCTGGAGGTCTGAAAACTGTGGATTTTTTCTAAGTCCATTTTGGTTAACCATGGGTAGGGTTTTGGTTAACCATGGGTACGAAAAAGTTGGGGGTGGTGGCGGAGGCTCCACAAAATACCCTCCCGACCGAAAACGGTCAGTCCGACGACCATGCACCTTTCTCGGACACCTTCTGAAAATCCCCCTAAGGCCTGGAGGATCACAGAAAGAGGTTTTGCCACCGGGTGACGGCGCGAAATCGAGAGCACCCTAAAAAAGTGGACTTAGGCTCAGAACGAAAAATAAAAAAAGTTCCACGAGAGGTAACTCAGCCTCTGAGTGTCCGATTTTCAAGCGGTTTGAAGCGGACTGTTGACCACACTCTCCTCCCTCTCCTCTCCTAAACCTTCTGACCGATTGGAAACCGTGACCCGCCAGGGGAGGCACCCTGTCTCACAGGTCCCACCTCCCCGCCACCGCGGTCAGCCTCCAGGCCGGGGACGCCGAGGGCTCTACGGAGCTCTCTGTCACCGCGCCGAACCCTTCTCTAGCGAGAATTTTCCCCGGATGAGTGGGGAGAGGCATATTAGTGGCTGAGGTACCTGAGAAGCACAGGTTCGAACCCCGCGAAGGGCAAGTCTCGGTGAAACCACCCATTAAAGGTGTTAGTTTCGACGAAACCACCTGAAAATCGTAGGATCGAACCCCACATGAAGCAACTCTGAGAGAGAGAAAGATTGAAAGAGAAAGAGCCTGGGAAAATATGGGGTGAGGAATCGGTGATTTGGGCGCACTGACAGGCGGAATTCTGTACCAGCACGGTGGCTTAGTGGGTAGGGCGCGGCACCACAGACCTGATGAGCACAGGTTCGAAACCCGCAAAGGGTAAGATTCCAGAATGACTCCCCGGTATGAAAGAAAGGCTCGACTCTATAAAGGAAAAGCTATACAGGGCAGAAGCACCGGACCACGATGCACATTATATCCTTAAAAACCTACACATAATAAGCAGCTCAACACCCCGTAGTGCAACTGCGCTACACACTTAATTTTTTAACACACTGGATTTTTTCTAAGTCCATTTTGGTTAACCATGGGTAGGGTTTTGGTTAACCATGGGTACGAAAAAGTTGGGGGTGGTGGCGGAGGCGTGGTGGCGGAGGCTCCACAAAATACCCATCCGACCGAAAACGGTCAGTCCGACGACCATGCACCTTTCTCGGACACCTTCTGAAAATCCCCCTAAGGCCTGGAGGATCACAGAAAGAGGTTTTGCCACCGGGTGACGGCGCGAAATCGAGAGCAGTGGCGGACCTAGTCATTTGGGGGCCTAAGGCGAAAACATAGCCAGGGGCCCTCTTCATCCGTCCTTTTAATGCAAAAAAAAAAGGGCCACCTCAAAGCAGGGGCGGACTGGGGGGAAAAAGTGGCCCGGGAGTTGTCTGTCAGAGCGGCCCACTTAATATACGGCGCGTTGCCCGCTCAATGTATGCAAAATACCCATACACTTAACATAATTTTGGATGATTACAAAGAAATAACATTATATATGTTTTTTAATAACATTTGGATCCACAAATTTGCCTGGATGGACACATGGAATAAAATGATACTGGCTATTGTAACACTCCAAGGAAGGTAGGGCCTATAGTTTGCTAGATGAATATGCTTAACTCTGGGCTAGTATCAGATGGTTAGGCCTATATGTATAACTACAGAGCCTTTAGGAATAAATGTCAGCAGAGAAAGAGTACACAATTTTTTTGATAATGATTAGGGCGACCTACATTAAGCAATATCATTTTTTTTGTAGGCTGATTAACTCATACAGCAATACCTTTTGGTATAGTAGATGGCAGCACACAATCAAAATATTTCCCCTCTACCTACATAGCTACAGTAGCTAGTTATATGGAAGAAAGTTGCATTCAGGAGCCTTCATAAGCAAACATGATTTGGCTCCGCATTAAATTATCCCACTTTTTCATTATCCACATGTCTCAAATGTTGTATGATGCAACATAGCTTTACAGGACACATAAATGTCCAGTAACAACGTAAAGAAGGGGGCAACATATAAGTCAAAACCAACTATATTTATTGACTGATCTCGAAAGTATTGGCTTACAAAAGCTAACTAAGTCTTCACAAAGAAAATAACTCAGTGTTAGGGCAAAAAGCGAACATTCACACTGTACAACCTATGAAAAGTGACAGCGGTAGCCTACAAATAAAGAAATACAGACCGCGTTAGCCACTTCACAGCGTGCTAGCCATGATTTTCTTTCGTTCCAATTCTTGGATGTAGGGTTCCACCCTTTATAGAAACCTGTTGAATCGATACATTTGGTGTAGGAAGTCCTAATTGTTTTGTTGTCAATTTATCTTAATTAGTACGCCGACAGAGAAAAAAATCTCCTTTTCCTGAAAGCAGTTCGTCGCCACAATCGCCCTTAAGGTCCGCCGCCACTGGTTTGAACTTTGTTGTAGAAATGAACAGAACAGAACATACGATGGGGTGTAAACATCAGTGGTAATGATAGTGTTGCATGCTGGGTGTGTGATTATGTGTGTGTCTGTGTGTGTGTGTGTGTGTGTAGGGGTGTTAAAGGTGTCTACGAGCGAGACATGCAAGTATTAGGCTAGAGTGATTAACATTTAATAACAAATAAACATAGTAAGACTGACGGAGGAGATTAGAAAATAGTAAGACAATAGTAACCATGAGTGTGAATACAGGTCACTAGGAGTAGTATAAATAGCAGACAGTGAATCCCGTTGGTTATCATGACAGGTATATAATGTATTCGCTTAAGCAAGGAAAACTGTCGCAACCGACGATATCTGCGGGAGGGCCGGTTGGTTATGGACTTAGGCCGTCCCATCAGTGCCTGGGTGGGCAATTTATCGTGGGCTTTCTGCTGGGTGAGGGCCTAAGGCAGTTGCCTAGTTCGCCTTAATGGTAGGTCCGCCACTGGGTACAGGTATGTGGGAGAAGAAATAAATAATTATTACACATAAAGAACACAAATGTATTTGTATGAGACGATTGTTTAAATTTAGATAGAATATAGTGGGGTTGTTGAGTTTTGTGTTCTCATTAATAGTTTTTTATGTTGCTGATTTGTATCCTATTGTGTCAATTATACTAATTTTATGTGTTCTGTAAGTTATGGGAAATGCACTTATGGAGCTCTTAATTTGATATAAATATCCGCGGAGAGGATGTGAAAAAAACGGAACTCATAATTCCCAAATCGTAGGTTCGTATCCCGTCTGCAGACAAAACCAGTTGTGGGTCCAAATATTGTTAAAGCAGTTAGAAATGCATTTCTCAGATAGGTATGGATGCAGAAACACCCACATTTTCTTCCTCCTTCCTCCTCTCTTCTTTTCTCCTCTCTTTTCTCCCTTTTTCCTTCTTCCCCCTCTTTTTTCTCCCCCCCCCTCTTAGATGGCCTTATGGGCCCCAGCTTGAGCGCTGAACCCTAACCAGTAGGCCACGGTTGCCTCTGACAGAAAAGGAGGAGAAATCTGTCATCTCTTCCTGTGCTACCACTGCAGCTCTCATAGCACTAGGAATTCAGCCATTTACATCAGCACTCAGCTTGCATTTACACCTAAAGACAACACACACACACACAGGCACACAGACACACACACAGGCACACAGACACACAGACAAACACACAGGCACACAGACACACAGACACACACACACAACTCTCTCTCTTTCACACACACACCGAGAAAGTTTCAAGGCACCCTCAAATTCTTCAAATTCCTCTGTTGACTGTTTCAAGAGTCCCCCTGAAGCAAAGCCTGAACCCGCCTCTCAGAATCTCTCCCCAGTATATAAGCCTGACCTACTCTGTCGCCATTTTGTGGGCGAAAGAGCTGGAGAGTGGAGCAGCAAGATTCTTAAAGACAAATTTCAGAGACATTTCTTTCAAGATTGCCGTGAGTTTTCAAGACGGTGAGTGTTCTGTTATTACAAGTATGTTTAGCTATTGAGTTGTAACTATTAGTTAGATGGTTAGTGGCTGGAGAAGCTGTGTGGCAGTCAGCCAGGGGGGAGGTGGGAGGGGAGCTGTGTGTGTGTGTGTGTGTGCGTTTGTGTGTGTGTGTTTGTGTGTGTGTGTGTGTGTGTGTGTGTGTGTGTCGTATTATCTAAGATTTTTACCATTACCAGAATGTTTTTTGTGTTGTTTAGATATGACTCTGCGAGTGTGCTGCGAGTCCTGCAAAATCCTTCTAAAACAAAGAAAATCTCTTCAGGACAAACTGGAAAGTTCCAGGAGGGAATTGGAGTTGGTAATGCAGCATCTCCGGGTCCTCAGACGCCGGGCCCTCAACAGAAACCGGGTCCTACCCAGAAGAATGCGCGTAGTGGAGGAGGCAGGTTCCAGCTGCAGTTAACCCCCAAATCCCTAATGTGCACGCGCACACACACACACACACACACACACACACACATACACACAGACACAGACACAGACACACACAGACACACACACACACACACACACACACACACACACACACAACGTTCGCCGTGTGTGGTTATGTTTGGAATTGTTTGTGTTTGTTTGTGTGTTGTATTTCCTATTTTTTAATATATCTAAATAAAACAAAGTTTGAAGGTATTTTTCTGTGTTTGAATCTTGATTTTGCTGAGGGTCACACACCAGCAGCGATGACTGCTCTGTGTCTTGTTTTAAGTCAGAGAGAGCCCACATGGCTAACTTATGTACCAGAGTAGGCCCCATATGCCTGCCGTCTATTAAAGGTCACTGAGGGTCAAACACACAAGGGAGAGCACCAGTATGGACTTAGGCAAAAAAACTGCATTTTTTTTCAGTTATTATTCTCAAATGTCCCTTTTGTATTCTGAATGTCAGTTATGTTCCCAATTGCCTGAAAAATGAGTAACAGTGACTCTCTTATGATGGACCAGCAAAAAAAAAATGTCCTTCTGGTTGGGGATCGAACCAGCCACCTTCTGGTTAACAGCCACAGCTGCCGACTACACGACCGGCTAATTTTTTTTAGACCTGAAAAGATTCTGAAAAGATTTGGCCAATCACGTTCGCACCAGTTTGCAGAGTTGATAACAATTGACCAATCACGGCAGAAATCCTGGAGAGCGCCGTCGGGCAGCACGCACGGCAGAAATGCTGGAGCGCGACGTCAGGCGACGTCACTTAGCTGACGCTGGACCTGGAGGGGGGGGCGGGCAAATCGAAAATGCAAACCTCTGGATAGCTCAAATAGCCAGAAGATGCGTCCGTAATTCAAACAACTTCAAGGAAGCAATCCTCCCTCTAAAGCTGTATCAAGTTAAATAAACCGAGGAAATTTGTCGACATGGTGAGTATTTACACATTAACTACACTGCTGAATGGGATAATTGTTTTGTGTATAGCTAGCTTTCTACCTTTAAAACGCTATAATTTATCTGACTAAAATGTCGCTATATTTTAGAGATGTTGCTTTTGGCGACATAGATGCATACAATTAATTTTTAAATGCATGACAATAACATAAGTCGTATACCTGCAGATCGTATTTACTTTAATTATTGAAGTCATTTCCCCTTGGTTTAGCTAGCTTTTTACCTAAGCTGCTTTCTCTGACTGCAATTTCGCTTTCGCTCATGCCTTTGGTCTGCTAATATAATCTGTTAGTCTTGTACGATATAACTTGAAGTATTGAAGTATTGAAGTAATTATTCCCGTTGTTGTCATTTCGATTTATTTAGCTATATAGCTATCTTATAATCACTCTGTTATCTGTACTGGAATTACGCTAGTCCTCGTCAAATAACGTTAACTATATTAAGGGTGCTTTTACGTGGGCTATGAATGAATGATAACGAAATGTTTTGACTGTGAATAAGAGTATTTTATGCACAATCGCTTAAATTCAGATGTATAAACGAAATATTGAGAGGTTGTACAGGTAATGGCAGGAAAGGGAGACAGTGGTGAGGAGGGGGGTTCACCTGTGTGGAGAATAGGGCTAATACTATTACATGGATGGTCTGCTCTTCATGGATTTATGTTATTTTCATTCATTAAAAACAATGTGCAATTACTATGTCACCAAAGGCAAAATCTGTGAAGTCACACAAGGCAATGTCAGAATCAGAATGGTTGGCACGTTTGAGAAAGTTTGCCAGCACTGGATCCTGGCCTGCCGGGGGTGGGAACAAGCCAGCACCAAGGCAGAAGAAGTGGTACGAGCTGTATCAAAGGGTATGACTATATACATGGCACAGTATAATGTATTTATTGTTATTAAGTCATTATAACATGTATTAAATAGGATAAAAGGCAATGTTCCCACAAGGAAATCCAAATGTAAAAAGCAAATCAGTTACATCATATCTCTGTGACTACACATACGAAAATGAAAACTCAAACAATTGTATAACTTTTATTTCTAGATTGAAAAATGTCCAATGCAGACACAAGGACAGAGGTCTTTGTTTGGTCTAGTAAGGGCGTGTGTTTGTGGATTCCACACTCAGAAGGTAACGCTGGTCAATTCAAGACTCAAAAAGTGTGTGTGTGTGTGTGTATCAATATGCAAACTAATTTGTGATGTCTCTACAGCCAACTGGAGCAAGTACTGCCTCTGGGCCTGCAGGGCCGCAGACGGCAGCAGCCAGGCAAAGTCCTACTGGGCCTGCAGGGCAGCAGTCGGCAGCAGTGGGTCCGGTTCAAGGCACTGCAGGGCCGCAGACGGCAGCAGCCAGGCAAAGTCCTACTGGGCCTGCAGGGCAGCAGTCGGCAGCAGTGGGTCCGGTTCAAGGCACTGCAGGGCCGCAGACGGCAGCAGCCAGGCAAAGTCCTACTGGGCCTGCAGGGCAGCAGTCGGCACTAGTGGGTCCGGTTCAAGGCACTGCAGGGCAGCAGACGGCAGCAGCCAGGCAAAGTCCTACTGGGCCTGCAGGGCAGCAGTCGGCAGCAGTGGGTCCGGTTCAAGGCACTGCAGGGCAGCAGACAGCAGCAGCCAGTCAAAGTCCTGGCCAAAGGGCCTTAGGTTCATTGCTGGTGTCTGTGGGCCGTAAGCACCCACCCCCACATATTTTAATGGTATTTGGCCTCATAAATTGACCATAAATATTTTACATTTTGTTCACTGAATGATAATTTGTCAATATAGTTCTCTCACGACACAGACGTTTGCCTTGTTGCTTTTCAGTTGAACAAGTCAAGATTTGGTGGTGCTCATGTTTCTGCGGCCAGGCCAAATCTAAGCCTAGCTAGAAAATCAACCCAGGTAAATAGATTGACCCAGTTTGAATAGAGACTGATTGATTGAACCTACACATGATGTAGTGTAGTGTATTGTATTCATTGTTATGTATGCTCTTATTTTACAGAGCCAAGTCACCATCCCCACCGAAAGCAGTACCACTTCTCCAGCCAGCAGTGGCGGACCTACCATTAAGGCGAACTAGGCAACTGCCTTAGGCCCTCACCCAGCAGAAAGCCCACGATAAATTGCCCACCCAGGCACTGATGGGACGGCCTAAGTCCATAACCAACCGGCCCTCCCGCAGATATCGTCGGTTGCGACAGTTTTCCTTGCTTAAGCGAATACATTATATACCTGTCATGATAACCAACGGGATTCACTGTCTGCTATTTATACTACTCCTAGTGACCTGTATTCACACTCATGGTTACTATTGTCTTACTATTTTCTAATCTCCTCCGTCAGTCTTACTCTGTTTATTTGTTATTAAATGTTAATCACTCTAGCCTAATACTTGCATGTCTCGCTCGTAGACACCTTTAACACCCCTACACACACACACACACACACACACACACACATAATCACACACCCAGCATGCAACACTATCATTACCACTGATGTTTACACCCCATCGTATGTTCTGTTCTGTTCATTTCTACAACAAAGTTCAAACCAGTGGCGGCGGACCTTAAGGGCGATTGTGGCGACGAACTGCTTTCAGGAAAAGGAGATTTTTTTCTCTGTCGGTGTACTAATTAAGATAAATTGACAACAAAACAATTAGGACTTCCTACACCAAATGTATCGATTCAACAGGTTTCTATAAAGGGTGGAACCCTACATCCAAGAATTGGAACGAAAGAAAATCATGGCTAGCACGCTGTGAAGTGGCTAACGCGGTCTGTATTTCTTTATTTGTAGGCTACCGCTGTCACTTTTCATAGGTTGTACAGTGTGAATGTTCGCTTTTTGCCCTAACACTGAGTTATTTTCTTTGTGAAGACTTAGTTAGCTTTTGTAAGCCAATACTTTCGAGATCAGTCAATAAATATAGTTGGTTTTGACTTATATGTTGCCCCCTTCTTTACGTTGTTACTGGACATTTATGTGTCCTGTAAAGCTATGTTGCATCATACAACATTTGAGACATGTGGATAATGAAAAAGTGGGATAATTTAATGCGGAGCCAAATCATGTTTGCTTATGAAGGCTCCTGAATGCAACTTTCTTCCATATAACTAGCTACTGTAGCTATGTAGGTAGAGGGGAAATATTTTGATTGTGTGCTGCCATCTACTATACAAAAAGGTATTGCTGTATGAGTTAATCAGCCTACAAAAAAAATGATATTGCTTAATGTAGGTCGCCCTAATCATTATCAAAAAAATTGTGTACTCTTTCTCTGCTGACATTTATTCCTAAAGGCTCTGTAGTTATACATATAGGCCTAACCATCTGATACTAGCCCAGAGTTAAGCATATTCATCTAGCAAACTATAGGCCCTACCTTCCTTGGAGTGTTACAATAGCCAGTATCATTTTATTCCATGTGTCCATCCAGGCAAATTTGTGGATCCAAATGTTATTAAAAAACATATATAATGTTATTTCTTTGTAATCATCCAAAATTATGTTAAGTGTATGGGTATTTTGTATACATTGAGCGGGCAACGCGCCGTATATTAAGTGGGCCGCTCTGACAGACAACTCCCGGGCCACTTTTTCCCCCCAGTCCGCCCCTGCTTTGAGGTGGCCCTTTTTTTTTGCATTAAAAGGACGGATGAAGAGGGCCCCTGGCTATGTTTTCGCCTTAGGCCCCCAAATGACTAGGTCCGCCACTGCTCTCGATTTCGCGCCGTCACCCGGTGGCAAAACCTCTTTCTGTGATCCTCCAGGCCTTAGGGGGATAATGACTTAAGAATATAATAATCAAGTGACTTGTTTGAATATATTCCTGTGAATTATGTGCTTATGAAAGCAGGAGCATGGCTTTTCTCTCTGTGTGTGTAACTAGAATATTAGGTGCCACTAAGTCTGCATATGAACAAGAGCATGTTTAGACCAGAGGAGATAAGAAAGGAACTGTGCTTCTTCCGACAATTGTGCAAAACTGCCATCCTTGCAAGACAGGGAGCCTCGGACGTGAGAAATCCACCACGTGATCATCCCTGCTCAAAGCTAAACTTCTGACTATATAAACTTTGTGCGAAGAGTTTATCAGGGCTTCACTGTCAGCCTCGGCTGGGAGGGGAGCCCAATTGCAATTGTTGTTGTTTGTCTGTCTAATAAATATACTTTCATGCAGCTCCGGAGTCCTGAACTAACTAGGGTGATTTTTCACCTATCATAATTGGGGGCTCGTCCGGGATTCCAACAACCTCTTCGACTCTCCTTGCTGGGCTAATCATCAGGACCTGAACCGTATGGAGGAGTACGAGACTTGGATGGAGGCCAGGGCCTGCCAGCGAGGAGAGCCGAGAGTGAAGGAATTGAATTTGACTATAGGGGATGGACTCCGACTGTTTGTGAGTATATTGGTTGTTTTATGTAAGTGTACGATAGTATGTGGTTCTTGTTTTTTTCGGTTTTGTGTACACTTGTCTTGAAGTGGGGTTGAAAATAACTTTTTGCATGTTTGCTGCAGGGTGGAAAGGAGAACAAACAGTTATAGGACTTTTTCCTGTATGCCCTGTGTGTTGAACGATTGTTAGAGTTAGAGAGACACCTGTTTGTAGTTTTCATGTTTTGGAGCGCTCAAGGTTAAAAAAGCACACCCCTGTTATATATAAGCACTGTTCACCTTCCTGAAGAAGGGTAGCGTTCATTTTTGGAAACGTTAAAGGTTATATATAAAGAAGACCTGTTGCCATGATCACCTTCCAGAAGAAGGAAAAGGCTAGCGCGCGCTAAAGATTTATAAGCACTGCACCTTCCTGAAGAAGGGTTCCATTAGCTCAAGGTTAAAAGCACCTCCCTGAAGCGAGGACTTTACTGAAAAAAAAAAAAGCAGGCCTGTTGCTATGGTGTAACGCGAAAAAGGCATAATGATAGCGCTTTATCTGAACTTGAAAACTTTCTAGGCCTATTTTCTCCGGATATTTCTGTATACATTCTTGTTCGCCTTGGATGAAGGGAACACACTTTTCACTTTTTGTTTTCCTGTTGGGCCTTCTGGTAGGCCTCTTGGTGCATTGTTAAAAGAAAGAAAAAAGGGCTAAAGAGAAGGATATAGTCTGAAACGTATAGAGACATACCTGTCTAGCCGGATTTTAACAATAAGAGAAAATGGGAAACAAAGGATCTAAAATTGATGACATATCCCAGTTAGAAGGGGACATGAAACATATGGCAATACAAGGAAATGCTGACTGTTTTATGCACAGACATATGTGGAAACAAGATTTTGGATTTTAAGGAGTCTCCTTAAGAGATAAAGAAAAAGAGTCATAGATACTCTAATATACTAATACTTGTGTGTTATTTTTCTGTGGGGTTGAGACAAACCTTTTACAATGGGTAAAACCAGATAAATATAGTAATAATTTATGTAATTAAAGATTTCTCATTACTGAGATGCCTTGACCCGGAACCAGTAGGGGACTGATCACCCCAGGGAAATTCCCTGGCCTCATCCTCCTCACAAAATGAGTGAGATGGAGGACCTCTGGTCGGGCTCGGGTTGACTCAGCATTGCGATCTCAAGAACAAACTATGAGAGTCTGAAAATAGAAACATAACTAACCCTAGTGTGAAAAATAAACTAAAGGTAATTTAAAGGTTAGGTTTCAATATCAGTTAAAGGTATTAAGATAAATACATAAAATGACTTAGAAATGGGTAAAAGTGCGTCAAAATCAGAGGACGTACATGATAAAGGGAATAAGAGATGGATTTAAAATGTCTACAACAAAAAGAAAATTGTAAATTCAGCTTTGAAAATGTTTTTGCATTATTGGTTGCGCCAAACAGAGAAAAGCTTACGTTAATGGTGGCAAGAAAGCCAATGATTTTTGTTTTGGTTTATTTTGGCAAGAGGGCCAATGATTTTTTGTTTTGTTTTGTGTGACTTTGATGCCTGCAGAGCAGTAACCAGAGAATTGCATGCACAGAACAGAAAAAGAAAGAGACATCTAAAAGCAGTCATACACATAACCCATTACTTTTGAAGAGTCTGAAACGGGACAGATATTTAAAATACAGATTATGTTTAAAAAACATGCTCTACAAACTTATTAGGAAGAGATGTGATGTGGGTTGAGCATTAGAATTGTTCCAACAATACATGGGTTTTAGAATAAATTAAACAATGGTGTCCCAAAATGTTATCATGTATAGAATATACACTGTTTAGCACAAAAAAAGATTTAAAGAGAAATGTAAGCCTGTGACACTAACTACATTAACCTAGATTAATGCATTGGACTCACACAGAATGGGTGGGGGCTGAGTGCTGGCTCAAAAGACTATATTCTCACAGGCCATGAGCTCAAACTTAGCTACAGTCAATTGTTGTTGAACATCTTGTGCTGTTCTCCAGATAAGAAGATTTTAGCAGAAACAAGGCCACAAAATTAGCAGCTGTGGTTCACTAAAGTAAAGCTATCTTTTAAAAAGCACCTTTGCCAGACACAAAGAAATAAATTATACATTTTCTGGAAATAACTTAATTATGTAGATAATGGATTCCAAACCATGCGTTAGAAACACAAATGTTGCAGAGTTTACTTTATTCTCAGCCCATGTCAGCTGGAGATATTATTAAAAAGCCTGAAGCGGGAAAGCAGGCATTTGAACAGTTAAAAAAACTGTTGGTTAGTTCTACTGTCTTAGCACATCCATGACATGACAAAGCTATTCATACAAGCTGTAGACTGGAAAAAAAAAAAAAAAGGTTATATGATATTTGTGTTAATGCATAAGTGGGGACTTAAAGTTGATACCAGTGGCATATTATTCAACACGGCTAGATCTAGTAGCCCAAGCAATGTCTGAATGTTTACAAGCAGTAGTGGCTGCAGCCTTGGCGGTGCAGGCCTCTGCTCCTATTGTACTAAACAGACACTTACACTGAAAGTTCCACATGCTTATTTTAATTTGATTTTTTTTTGCTCTCACAGCCTCATATCACTTTTGAGCACTGCGTGACATTTAAGCCAGCTACACTTTTACGTACAGCAGAGGAGAGATTAAAAAAAAACTATGGCAGCCAGCGCTGACCTACAAGATATGCCTTTTTCCAAAAGAGATTTAACCATTGTTGATGGTTCAAGCAAACAAACCTTGAACACATAGCCACTACTTCCACACGAGGGGATAGTAAGCATATATTTTTAGTTCTTGTTTTTATTTTATGAGAAAGAAGGTTAATCATTCATCATTGATTTTATATTGTTTTAATTCTTATTTCATTATTTTATGTGAAAGATGTTTTAACATTCAGTAATAGATTTTATTGAGTTAAATCCCAACGAAGAAAGAAATATTGTCTAGCCATAGACAATCACTGCTCATACAACCCCCAGTCAGCCGGACTGGTAGAAAAGAAAGAACCGATCTATTGAAAGCCAATTCCGAAAGTGAAATTAGTGATATTAAGCATGCATGTTGATATCACTGTTTGAAATGATGTATGGAAGAATCTATACTGCCTAAACTCTCAAACCATTTGCTAAAACAGACAAAGAGATTGAAAATACATGGCAAAGATGATGTTGAAACTAAATGCTCTCAGACTTCTCTCCCCTACACAGGAACACTGTGAGACTGAAACCAAGGTTGGCCAGGAGACTGGGTCCTAATCAACAGCCTCTAAAGAAAACACTTCCACTTGCCCAAGTGGGACAGAGCAGACCAAGTGCTACTGTCAACATTTACCACAGTCAGTCAAAATAGCTGAGAGAGCCACGTGGATACATCTGACTAACTGTAAATGGGTAAGCCTGCATACGAGGCAGAGGAATAAGGACCATCTTTCTTTGCTGTTTCCAGGTATTGCCCGCAGTGACAGAAAGACCAGTCTACAAAGGGGGGTTGATGTATAGATTCTTCTCGTCTCAAACGCTGGCAGTAGATATAGTACTGTCCTGTGGGATTAGAACCGAGTGGAAATTGTGGAGTAAAAGGTCTATTCCTCTGCAAAGTCATGGGAGATTACGCAAAATGGGCCAAAGTATGTGGGGGACTCCTAGTAACAACTGTGAGATTTTACATTGTTGGTCTAATAACATGCTTATAAATGATAGCTATACAGCATCACTGTTCACATTTTAACGGCCCTTCATGCCAGACAATGCTTCACCACCTCCACACATTATTAGCAAAGATGCTCTGTTTGAATGCTATTTAAAACCTGGGGAAAAGAACGATGCACACCTAGGACACTGGACAAAATGTAAAACCATTACATATGTGCTTGATAATGGAAGAAAAAAATCAGCTAAATACTTCATCTGAATGTAAAACTGCGGGGATGTGTTTGAATGGCAGACTTCTTGAAGTACAGGATATAGCTATAGCTGATATGTGGTGGTTATGTGGGAATGGTGAACTAAGAGCTACACTGCCTGTGGGTTGGTCTGGGACTTGTACTTGAACAATGTTAGTACAACCTTTTCAGATTACCCCCAGGTCCAAGATACACCAGTACCTGAGGAACGTTCCAATGCATTCCGTACGAGGGAGGAGAGAAGCAGGGTTCGACAGCCTGGGCATTCCCCAGGGCATTCCAGACGACTACAAGGCCTTGAACCCAGCAGCGAGTGGCCTGGCATCTACCCTCTGCCCCTGGTGCGTCATCGGAGCACACACAGATTGGATTAATTTCCTTTACTACGATGAGATGAAATTCCAAAACCTGACCAGAGACGGACTACAAACAATCAGAGAAGAACTACACGCCAACTCCAGGGTAACACGGCAAAACACGGCTGTGCTTGAGATCCTCACTGCCGAGAATGGAGGCATTTGTGTCATGCTTGGTACTGACCAATGTTGGACACATTTCCCTGACAACACCAGAGATGGGAAAGACTTAGATCTGATCCTACAAATAAAATGCAAGCGAGTTCTGGCACGCATGATTGGTTTAGTGCCCTGTCGACAATGTTTACCTCATGGGAAGGAATGTTGATGTCTTGTGTGGGATTGATTTTGGGTATTCTTTGTGTGTTGGCTACCTGTGCATGCAGTGTAGTACCCTGTATACGGAAGATGGTGACTGAAATGATTAAAACTCCTGATGACGAATATCTTGCCTTACAAATACGTAGCGCCTGTGCCTCTGATGGAAAGTTTGCTTAATAATTATTTACTAAGGTAGATGAAATAATGCTCATTAATGACCTCTTTTCCGAAAATCGATGTGATGAAGCTCAGAATGATGATTTTGAAGTTATCCATTGAAATTGATAATTAATGCTTAAGAAAGATGATTTGTGATTTTGATTGTGTTTGTAATTTTTGATTATCCATTGAAACGGATAAAAGGAGGGATTGATAGAGATTATTTCCAAACACTGTTAATGACTTAAGAATATAATAATCAAGTGACTTGTTTGAATATATTCCTGTGAATTATGTGCTTATGAAAGCAGGAGCATGGCTTTTCTCTCTGTGTGTGTAACTAGAATATTAGGTGCCACTAAGTCTGCATATGAACAAGAGCATGTTTAGACCAGAGGAGATAAGAAAGGAACTGTGCTTCTTCCGACAATTGTGCAAAACTGCCATCCTTGCAAGACAGGGAGCCTCGGACGTGAGAAATCCACCACGTGATCATCCCTGCTCAAAGCTAAACTTCTGACTATATAAACTTTGTGCGAAGAGTTTATCAGGGCTTCACTGTCAGCCTCGGCTGGGAGGGGAGCCCAATTGCAATTGTTGTTGTTTGTCTGTCTAATAAATATACTTTCATGCAGCTCCGGAGTCCTGAACTAACTAGGGTGATTTTTCACCTATCACAGAAGGTGTCCGAGAAAGGTGCATGGTCGTCGGACTGACCGTTTTCGGTCGGGAGGGTATTTTGTGGAGCCTCCGCCACCACGCCTCCGCCACCACCCCCAACTTTTTCGTACCCATGGTTAACCAAAACCCTACCCATGGTTAACCAAAATGGACTTAGAAAAAATCCACAGTTTTCAGACCTCCAGAGGGGTAGGACCCTGCTCAAAGGTGTCCGAGAATACTGCACCTTCAGCGGACATGCCATGAGCCTCTAGACCCCTCTATATCCTCCAGGAGGACCAGGATTTGAGGAACATGTGTCCGAGAACAGTGCACCTTCAGCGGACTGGCCCTGAGCAGCTACACCCCTGGTTACATCCTCCACAGGCACCAGGATGTGACAGAATGTGTCCGAGAATAGGTCACCTTCAGCGGACATGCCTTGAGCCTCTAGACCCCTATATATCCTCCGGGAGAGGGAGGAGAGTGTGGTCAACAGTCCGCTTGAAAATCGGACACTCAGAGGCTGAGTTACTTCTTTGTGGAACTTTTTTTATTTTTCGTTCTGAGCCTAAGTCCACTTTTTTAGGGTGCTCTCGATTTCGCGCCGTCACCCGGTGGCAAAACCTCTTTCTGTGATCCTCCAGGCCTTAGGGGGATTTTCAGAAGGTGTCCGAGAAAGGTGCATGGTCGTCGGACTGACCGTTTTCGGTCGGGAGGGTATTTTGTGGAGCCTCCGCCACCACCCCCAACTTTTTCGTACCCATGGTTAACCAAAACCCTACCCATGGTTAACCAAAATGGACTTAGAAAAAATCCACAGTTTTCAGACCTCCAGAGGGGTAGGACCCTGCTCAAAGGTGTCCGAGAATACTGCACCTTCAGCGGACATGCCATGAGCCTCTAGACCCCTCTATATCCTCCAGGAGGACCAGGATTTGAGGAACATGTGTCCGAGAACAGTGCACCCTCAGCGGACTGGCCCTGAACAGCTACACCCCTGGTTACATCCTCCACAGGCACCAGGATGTGACAGAATGTGTCCGAGAATAGGTCACCTTCAGCGGACATGCCTTGAGCCTCTAGACCCCTATATATCCTCCGGGAGAGGGAGGAGAGTGTGGTCAACAGTCCGCTTCAAACCACTTGAAAATCGGACACTCAGAGGCTGAGTTACTTCTTTGTGGGACTTTTTTTATTTTTCGTTCTGAGCCTAAGTCCACTTTTTTAGGGTGCTCTCGATTTCGCGCCGTCACCCGGTGGCAAAACCTCTTTCTGTGATCCTCCAGGCCTTAGGGGGATTTTCAGAAGGTGTCCGAGAAAGGTGCATGGTCGTCGGACTGACCGTTTTCGGTCGGGAGGGTATTTTGTGGAGCCTCCGCCACCACCCCCAACTTTTTCGTACCCATGGTTAACCAAAACCCTACCCATGGTTAACCAAAATGGACTTAGAAAAATTCCACAGTTTTCAGACCTCCAGAGGGGTAGGACCCTGCTCAAAGGTGTCCGAGAATACTGCACCTTCAGCGGACATGCCATGAGCCTCTAGACCCGTCTATATCCTCCAGGAGGACCAGGATTTGAGGAACATGTTTCCGAGAACAGTGCACCTTCAGCGGACTGGCCCTGAGCAGCTACACCCCTGGTTACATCCTCCGAAGGCACCAGGATGTGACAGAATGTGTCCGAGAATAGGTCACCTTCAGTGGACTGGCCATGTGCAGCTGCACCCCTAGTAACATCCTCCACAGGCACCAGGATGTGACTGAATGTGTCCGAGAATAGGTCACCTTCAGCGGACTGACCATGTGCAGCTACACCCCTAGTTACATCCTCCACAGGCACCAGGATGTGACAGAATGTGTCCGAGAATAGGTCACCTTCAGCGGACTGGCCATATGCAGCTACACCCCTAGTTACATCCTCCACAGGCACCAGGATGTGAACATAATGTGTCCAAGGACAGAGCACCATCAACGGACTCTTTACCAGCTTCGAGTCCCTTGTTTTCGACTTCCAGAGGCACCATAATGTCAAAAACATGTGTCCGCCAAAGATGCACCATCAACGGACTCTCTGCGAGCTTCGAGTCCCTTGTTTTCGACTTCCAGATGCACCATAATGTCAAAAACATGTGCCCAAGAAAGATGCACCATCAACGGACTCTCTATGAGCTTCTGGGGCCTTGTTACAATCCTCCAGGAGGCTTCTGAAAAGGAGCTCTCTAGTCCCGAGATGGTACCCGGTGGCAAAACCTCTTTTTGGCATCCTCCAGGCTTAAGGGGAATCCTCAGAGAGTGTCCGAAAAAAGTGCACTGTCGTCGGACTGACCGTTTTGGCTCGGGAGGGTAGGCCATGGAGCTCGCGCCAGCACCCCCAACTTTTTTTTACCCATGGTTAACCAGTAACTATGAGTCTCTTAAGGTTCCATAAGAGAGTCTTACTATGACTCTTATGGAAAAGTAACTATGACTCTCTTAAGGTTTTCATTAGTCTCTTAAGGTTTTCACACACACCTCCCCAGACAGGCCTAAGAAGCCTGCTGTCTATTAAAGGTCCCCAAAGGTCAGAGAGACACCCAGACAGCTCCAAACACTGCCCAGTGTGTTGGTTCACTTACTGGGAGGCCCACAGACACAAACACCTCCCCAGACAGGCCTAAGAAGCCTGCTGTCTATTAAAGGTCCCCAAAGGTCAGAGAGACACACAGAGAGCTCCCAGCACTGCCCAGTGTGTTGTGTTCACTTACTGGAAGGCCTACAGACACACACACCTCCCCAGACAGGCCTAAGAAGCCTGCTGTCTATTAAAGGTCCCCAAAGGTCAGAGAGACACACAGAGAGCTCCAAACACTGCCCAGTGTGTTGGGTTCACTTACTGGGAGGCCTACAGACACACACACCTCCCCAGACAGGCCTAAGAAGCCTGCTGTCTATTAAAGGTCCCCAGAGGTCAGAGAGACACACAGAGAGCTCCAAACACTGCCCAGTGTGTTGGGTTCACTTACTGGGAGGCCTACAGACACACACACCTCCCCAGACAGGCCTAATTAGCCTGCTGTCTATTAAAGGTCCCCAGAGGTCAGAGAGACACACAGAGAGCTCCAAACACTGCCCTGTGTACTGTATTAAGTCACAGCAAGCCCCAATGGCTCACACTTGTCTCCCTTTAGGCCCAAAAATTCTGCCTGCTATTAAAGCTCTCTGAGGGTCCCACAGACACACACAGAGCTCCCAGCACTGCCCAGCACTAACCCTAACCCCCAGTACTGCCCTCAGCCCCAGCCCACTGCCCCCAAACACAGTGAGCTTCTTGAGGCTCCCACAGACACACACAGAGCTCCCAGCACTGCTGGACGTCTAACTGAGGTCGCCATTGAATTCTAGATAGCTCGCTCCGTTTCTCGCTTGCCGCCACTGCCTTCAGACGATCAGTCATCAGCACAAGTTCGCCTCATGAAAACCGGAGATTCATACCGATCTGCCACGCCCCACTGTGTAGTGTGTTTGTTTAGTGTGTAGCGCAGTTGCACTATGGGGTGTTGAGGTGCTTATTATGTGTAGGTTTTTAAGGATGCAATGTGTCGAGCCTTATAGAGTCGAGCCTTCCTCTTGAGCCAGAGAGACCTATGTGACAAGGACCGAGTTGCTTCATGTGGGGTTCGATCCTACGATTTTCAGGTGGTTTCGTCGAAACTAACACCTTTAATGGGTGGTTTCACAGAGACTTGCCCTTCGCAGGGTTCGAACCTGTGCTTCTCAGGTACCTCAGCCACTAATATGCCTCTCCCCACTCATCCGGGGCAAATTCTCGCTAGAGAAGGGTTCGGCGCAGTGACAGAGAGCTCCGTAGAGCCCTCGGCGTCCCAGGCCTGGAGGCTGACCGCGGTGGCGGGGAGGTGGGACCTGTGAGACAGGGTGCCTCCCCTGGTGGGTCACGGTTTCCAATCGGTCAGAAGGTTTAGGAGAGGAGAGGGAGGAGAGTGTGGTCAACAGTCCGCTTCAAATCGCTTGAAAATCGGACACTCAGAGGCTGAGTTACCTCTTTGTGGAACTTTTTATATTTTTCGTTCTGAGCCTAAGTCCACTTTTTTAGGGTGCTCTCGATTTCGCGCCGTCACCCGGTGGCAAAACCTCTTTCTGTGATCCTCCAGGCCTTAGGGGGATTTCCAGAAGGTGTCCGAGAAAGGTGCATGGTCGTCGGACTGACCGTTTTCGGTCGGGAGGGTATTTTGTGGAGCCTCCGCCACCACCCCCAACTTTTTCGTACCCATGGTTAACCAAAACCCTACCCATGGTTAACCAAAATGGACTTAGAAAAAATCCACAGTTTTCAGACCTCCAGAGGGGTAGGACCCTGCTCAAAGGTGTCCGAGAATACTGCACCTTCAGCGGACATGCCATGAGCCTCTAGACCCCTCTATATCCTCCAGGAGGACCAGGATTTGAGGAACATGTGTCCGAGAACAGTGCACCTTCAGCGGACTAGCCATGTGCAGCTACACCCCTAGTTACATCCTCCACAGGCACCAGGATGTGACAGAATGTGTCCGAGAATAGGTCACCTTCAGCGGACTGGCCTTGTGCAGCTACACCCCTAGTTACATCCTCCACAGGCACCAGGATGTGAACATAATGTTTCCGAGGACAGAGCACCATCAACGGACTCTTTACCAGCTTCGAGTCCCTTGTTTTCGACTTCCAGAGGCACCATAATGTCAAAAACATGTGTCCGCCAAAGATGCACCATCAACGGACTCTCTGCGAGCTTCGAGTCCCTTGTTTTCGACTTCCAGATGCACCATAATGTCAAAAACATGTGCCCAAGAAAGATGCACCATCAACGGACTCTCTATGAGCTTCTGGGGCCTTGTTACAATCCTCCAGGAGGCTTCTGAAAAGGAGCTCTCTAGTCCCGAGATGGTACCCGGTGGCAAAACCTCTTTTTGGCATCCTCCAGGCTTAAGGGGAATCCTCAGAGAGTGTCCGAAAAAAGTGCACTGTCGTCGGACTGAACGTTTTGGCTCGGGAGGGTAGGTCATGGAGCTCGCGCCAGCACCCCCAACTTTTTTTTACCCATGGTTAACCAGTAACTATGAGTCTCTTAAGGTTCCATAAGAGAGTCATACTATGACTCTTATGGAAAAGTAACTATGACTCTCTTAAGGTTTTCATTAGTCTCTTAAGGTTTTCACACACACCTCCCCAGACAGTCCTAAGAAGCCTGCTGTCTATTAAAGGTCCCCAAAGGTCAGAGAGACACCCAGACAGCTCCAAACACTGCCCAGTGTGTTGGGTTCACTTACTGGGAGGCCTACAGACACACACACCTCCCCAGACAGGCCTAAGAAGCCTGCTGTCTATTAAAGGTCCCCAAAGGTCAGAGAGACACACAGAGAGCTCCCAGCACTGCCCAGTGTGTTGTGTTCACTTACTGGGAGGCCGACAGACACACACACCTCCCCAGACAGGCCTAAGAAGCCTGCTGTCTATTAAAGGTCCCCAAAGGTCAGAGAGACACACAGAGAGCTCCCAGCACTGCCCAGTGTGTTGTGTTCACTTACTGGGAGGCCGACAGACACACACACCTCCCCAGACAGGCCTAAGAAGCCTGCTGTCTATTAAAGGTCCCCAAAGGTCAGAGAGACACACAGAGAGCTCCCAGCACTGCCCAGTGTGTTGTGTTCACTTACTGGGAGGCCTACAGACACACACTCCTCCCCAGACAGGCCTAAGAAGCCTGTTGTCTATTAAAGGTCCCCAGAGGTCAGAGAGACACACAGAGAGCTCCAAACACTGCCCAGTGTGTTGGGTTCACTTACTGGGAGGCCTACAGACACACACACCTCCCCAGACAGGCCTAATTAGCCTGCTGTCTATTAAAGGTCCCCAGAGGTCAGAGAGACACACAGAGAGCTCCAAACACTGCCCTGTGTACTGTATTAAGTCACAGCAAGCCCCAATGGCTCACACTTGTCTCCCTTTAGGCCCAAAAATTCTGCCTGCTATTAAAGCTCTCTGAGGGTCCCACAGACACACACAGAGCTCCCAGCACTGCCCAGCACTAACCCTAACCCCCAGTACTGCCCTCAGCCCCAGCCCACTGCACCCAAACACAGTGAGCTTCATGAGGCTCCCACAGACACACACAGAGCTCCCAGCACTGCTGGACGTCTAACTGAGGTCGCCATTGAATTCTAGATAGCTTGCTCCGTTTCTCGCTTGCCGCCACAGCCTTCAGACGATCAGTCATCAGCACAAGTTCGCCTCATGAAAACCGGAGATTCATACCGATCTGCCACGCCCCACTGTGTGGTGTGTTTGTTTAGTGTGTAGCGCAGTTGCACTACGGGGTGTTGAGCTGCTTATTATGTGTAGGTTTTTAAGGATGCAATGTGTCGAGCCTTATAGAGTCGAGCCTTCCTCTTGAGCCAGAGAGACCTATGTGACAAGGACCGAGTTGCTTCATGTGGGGTTCGATCCTACGATTTTCAGGTGGTTTCGTCGAAACTAACACCTTTAATGGGTGGTTTCACAGAGACTTGCCCTTCGCGGGGTTCGAACCTGTGCTTCTCAGGTACCTCAGCCACTAATATGCCTCTCCCCACTCATCCGGGGCAAATTCTCGCTAGAGAAGGGTTCGGCGCAGTGACAGAGAGCTCCGTAGAGCCCTCGGCGTCCCAGGCCTGGAGGCTGACCGCGGTGGCGGGGAGGTGGGACCTGTGAGACAGGGTGCCTCCCCTGGCGGGTCACGGTTTCCAATCGGTCAGAAGGTTTAGGAGAGGAGAGGGAGGAGAGTGTGGTCAACAGTCCGCTTCAAACCGCTTGAAAATCGGACACTCAGAGGCTGAGCTACCTCTTCGTCGAACTTTTTTTATTTTTCGTTCTGAGCCTAAGTCCACTTTTTTAGGGTGCTCTCGATTTCGCGCCGTCACCCGGTGGTAAAACCTCTTTCTGTGATCCTCCAGGCCTTAGGGGGATTTTCAGAAGGTGTCCGAGAAAGGTGCATGGTCGTCGGACTGACCGTTTTCGGTCGGGAGGGTATTTTGTGGAGCCTCCGCCACCACCCCCAACTTTTTCGTACCCATGGTTAACCAAAACCCTACCCATGGTTAACCAAAATGGACTTAGAAAAAATAAACAGTTTTCAGACCTCCAGAGGGGTAGGACCCTGCTCAAAGGTGTCCGAGAATACTGCACCTTCAGCGGACATGCCATGAGCCTCTAGACCCCTCTATATCCTCCAGGAGGACCAGGATTTGAGGAACATGTGTCCGAGAACAGTGTACCTTCAGCGGACTGGCCCTGAGCAGCTACACCCCTGGTTACATCCTCCAAAAGCACCAGGATGTGACAGAATGTGTCCGAGAATAGGTCACCTTCAGCGGACTGGCCATGTGCAGCTGCACCCCTAGTAACATCCTCCACAGGCACCAGGATGTGACAGAATGTGTCCGAGAATAGGTCACCTTCAGCGGACTGACCATGTGCAGCTACACCCCTAGTTACATCCTCCACAGGCACCAGGATGTGACAGAATGTGTCCGAGAATAGGTCACCTTCAGCGGACTGGCCATGTGCAGCTACACCCCTAGTTACATCCTCCACAGGCACCAGGATGTGAACATAATGTGTCCGAGGACAGAGCACCATCAACGGACTCTTTACCAGCTTCGAGTCCCTTGTTTTCGACTTCCAGAGGCACCATAATGTCAAAAACATGTGTCCGCCACAGATGCACCATCAACGGACTCTCTGCGAGCTTCGAGTCCCTTGTTTTCGACTTCCAGATGCACCATAATGTCAAAAACATGTGCCCGAGAAAGATGCACCATCAACGGACTCTCTATGAGCTTCTGGGGCCTTGTTACAATCCTCCAGGAGGCTTCTGAAAAGGAGCTCTCTAGTCCCGAGATGGTACCCGGTGGCAAAACCTCTTTTTGGCATCCTCCAGGCTTAAGGGGAATCCTCAGAGAGTGTCCGAAAAAAGTGCACTGTCGTCGGACTGACCGTTTTGGCTCGGGAGGGTAGGCCATGGAGCTCGCGCCAGCACCCCCAACTTTTTTTTACCCATGGTTAACCAGTAACTATGAGTCTCTTAAGGTTCCATAAGAGAGTCATACTATGACTCTTATGGAAAAGTAACTATGACTCTGTCATAGGGTCGGGGCAAAAACGAATCTCAAGAACATTAAGGCTAAATAAATATCAGAGTTGATCCAAATGATTGAGGGAAGTTGGCTAGCAATAACTCCAATTATGGGATAAAGATTGGCTCTGAAAGAGGAAATAGCCTGGAAATTTACTGTTGGAGGAATCGGTGACTTGGTCGCACTGACAGGTGGGATTCTGTATCAGCACGGTGGCTCAGTGGGTAGGGCGCGGCACCACGAACCTTAAGAGCACAGGTTCGAAACCCTCAAAGGGTAAGATTTCAGAAGAACATCTGAGAATCGCAGGTTCAAATCCCACCTGAAGCAACTATGTCCTAAGTTGCATATGAATCCCCGGAGAAAAATAACACACAAATCGCAATCAAACTCTGTAAGCAGAACGTGGCAAACTCTGTAAGCAGAACATGGCATACTTTGAAGACAGAACTTGGCAAACTCTGTATACACAACCCGGCAAACTCTGTAAACAGAATGTGGCAAACTCTGTAAACGGAGTGAGGCAAACTCTGTAAACAGAACGTGGCAAACTCTGTAACAGAACTCAGCAAACTCTGTGAAAAGAACCTGGCAAGTTCTTTAAACAGAAAATATAATATTTTGTTTTTATCTTTTTTTAAAGCCATTCGTCTCACACGTTTCACCCTAGAAAGGCGCCCGGTGTACGCCGGAGTATCCTTTCTGCCCCCGGTGATTTCGTAAAGCATCCCAGGTGCTGAGGTCCCACGGGGCCTCTACTTGGGAGGGTAGGGAATTTCGGTCGACCCCTCCCGCTGGCAGGCCGTTGCTGAGGATTGTGTAAATCAGTTGTAAAAGTCACACAGCAATCATATAATATAAAATTATATGTTTTTCGGTTTCCTAACCGTTGTCGGCAGTGGAAGTCGATTGTAAAAATCACAGGTACGGTGTTGCACCCCGCACAGTAACCGGAACCCCACGGGGTGGGCAGAGAAATCTGCCAGAACATCCAGCAGGAATGGCTGCGATGAAGAAGGGCAAGACCACAGGTCGCAAGGCTAAGTGGTCTGTAAAAGAACTAAAAACTTTGATGGAGATGGAGGAGGCTCTCGAGCAAGGCCAATACTCTGTATATTACATGAATGTGGAAATTGCAAGTCAGCTTCCAGGTAGGTCCTCCCACGAAGTGAAAGAGAAAAGACAGTGCATGAGACGGCAATCTCACAGGAGAAGCACTAAGCTCTTACTGCAGCCAACAGAGGCAAACCTGGAGAGGCAGGAAATCCCTGCTGAACTCAATCTGCTGATACAGCCACGAGGGTTCCAAGCAGTAACTGGCCTCAACAGAAAATTAAGGTGGCAAGCTGGTGCTCTCATTGACATGTACACTCACGAACACGAAATCAGGCGGGCGCTCACACTGGCAAGCAGGAAGGACCCGGGCGCAGCAGTAGCCATTGAGACCGCTACGGCGATGGTGATAAGGGAGGCGAGAAGAAAAGGTCCAGCGACCAAAAAGAACAGCAAAGCTGGCGAGCCGATGAAGCCCCGAAGCAAGCGAGAAATGAAGAGGGATGAGGTCCATAAACTCAGAAAACTAATGAGTACGGACCCGGCTAAGCTTGTTAGCTATGTCCTTGACGGGAGTGAAGCGACCGACTGCCCAGTCCCGCTGCCTCAATTACACGAAGTGTTTGAAAGGCGTTGGATGGGGTCAGAAGGTGCCTTCAAGGGCTTGGGAGGCTTTAAGGCCGCCAGCGGGGCGGACAACGAACACTTCTCCACCCTGTTCACCCCCGAAGAGGTGCTCACACACCTCAGAAAGACGGACAGGAAATCGGCACCAGGCACGGACGGCATCGGGCGGGATGACCTACTCCTCTGGGACCCGAAGGGTGTGAAGCTATCAAAACTCTTTGGCAGCTGGCTTGCGGCGGGGTTCATACCTCAGTGTGTAAAGCCCGCGAGAACTGTACTGATACCAAAGACCTCCGACCCTCTGCTGTTGAATGACCCGAATAACTGGCGCCCAATCACTATCGGCTCGATACTGATGCGGCTGTTCTCACGACTGCTAAATGGGCGAATTACGAAAGCCTGCACTATCCACGACAGGCAGCGAGGGTTCAGGGACTCTCCTGGCTGTAGTGAGAATCTTCAAATCCTTCAAAGTCTGGTTAAAGCCAGCAGGAGGGAGAGAAAGTCACTAGCGGTGGTGCTCGTGGACGTGGCAAAGGCTTTCGATACGGTGACACACGAGCACTTGCTTGCAGTGCTCAGGCAGAGAGGTCTGGATGAACACATCATAAACACAATACAAAGCTCGTACGACGGGGGCGTAACTTGCATTGAAGCCGGGGGAGAACAATCTGAACCCATTGCAATGAAAGTCGGTGTGAAGCAGGGTGACCCACTGTCCCCATTGCTTTTCAATCTGGCTCTTGATCCACTGCTCCACACACTGGAAAGCCTCGGTAAGGGAGTAAAGATCGCAGACACAAAGCTGGTCTCGCTTGCATTCGCAGATGACCTGGTGCTGGTCAGCGACACACTGAATGACTTCTGTGCCCTGACGGGGCTTAAGGTGCACGCAAGTAAGTGCTTCGGCTTCATGGTTACCCCCTTGAAACACAGCATGAAAATGAAAGTGAATGACTGTCCCCCCTGGCAGATCGAGGGGACACCAATAGAAATGGTTGAAAGTGGAAGGGCGGTAAGATATCTGGGAATTCAGGTCGGTCCAGTGAGGGGCCTTGAGAAACCCGACATTCTCAAAGAGTTACAAGTGGCGCTGGATAAGGTAGGGGCGACACCATTAACTGCCCCTCAAAAGATTTGGCTGCTTAAGACCTTCATAATCCCCAGGCATTTCTACCGGGCCGACCACTGCGACTACAGTATAGTTCGGCTGCGACTGCTGGACCGGCTACTACGTAGCACAGTAAAAACATGGCTGGGTCTAGCGCAGACCACATGTGATGGGTTGCTCTATGCTAGAGCGAGAGACGGAGGTCTGGGGCTACAAAAGTTGAGCGCCGTTATTCCTGCTATGCAGGCAAAGCAGTTGTGGAAACTTTTGCACTCTGATGATGAAGTCATCAGAAAGATAGCCTGGGACCAGAACGGGCTGGAGGACTGGAGAAGAGCTTGGCTCAAAAAGGGCGGGCAACTGGAAAAATTACCAACTCCAGAGGGTGTGCCAGTAACGAACGTTACTGAAGCAGATGGGGCCCCTCAGCTATCCCGGTACAAGAGACCATGCGAGTGGCAAGATGTAGAGTTCGACCGGTGGGCAGGCAAGTCGGTGCAGGGAGTTGAAATAGCCTGGTTCAAAGACTCTCCAGAGTCTGATGCCTGGCTCTCCAAACTCCCAAAAGTGCAACACAAATTCTGCTCACAAGCACTACAGCTACAAGCGAACGTCTACCCTACCAGGGAATTTATGGCAAGGGGCCAAAGCAAGTGGAACGCGAGTTGCCGAGGCTGTCACGCGAGGCTTGAGTCCGCCTCACACCTCCTCGGAGCATGTCCCAGCGGTAGGGCGAAACGACTGGAGCGACACAATTTTGCATGCCATCGACTGGCAGTCGCTGCGAAGAAGCAGGGCTGGGTTGTCCACAGGGAGAAAGAATTTGGAAGCAGACCAAATGTGAGACGCCCAGACTTGGTCTTTTGCAAAGATGGTAAGGCAATGGTGCTGGATGTGACAGTGCGGTTTGAAAGGAACATCAACACACTAAAACTCGCAGGCCGAGAGAAAGTAAAGCACTACAAACCCATCAAGTACTTGGTGAAACAGGTCATGGGTGTAGAGGAAGTGGAAATACACGGATTTCCACTGGGAGCGAGGGGCCTCTGGCATAAACCCAACAACAAGATCCTCAAGAGAATGGGACTTTCTAAGAGCAGTGCAAAAGCTCTCGCGTCGAGACTTTGTAAGAGTGTTCTG
The DNA here is from genome assembly GCF_963457725.1 of Sprattus sprattus. Taxonomy (NCBI): domain Eukaryota; kingdom Metazoa; phylum Chordata; class Actinopteri; order Clupeiformes; family Clupeidae; genus Sprattus; species Sprattus sprattus. The sequence goes on along the minus strand of NC_137909.1, from coordinate 423,378 downwards.
AGAGGATCCTTAACTATCTTGAGTGACATCCTACAAAGTAGGGATTGAATACTTTATATTAAAGTGAAAAGCTTAAGAGGAAAAGCTATACAGGGCGGAAGCACCGGACCACAATGCACATTGCATCCTTAAAAACCTACACATAATAAGCAGCTCAACACCCCGTAGTGTAACTGCGCTACACACTAAACAAACACACCACACAGTGGGACGTGGCAGATCGGTAGGAATCTCCGGTTTTTATGAGGCGAACTTGTGCTGATGACTGATCGTCTGAAGGCTGTGGCGGCAAGCGAGAAACGGAGCGAGGTATCTAAAGTTCAATGGCGACATCAGTTAGACGTCCGTTCCACAAACCTGAAGAACGAGGCACCAGTCAGGAACGCTGAGTGGAGGGTGTGTCTCAGGTTACGGGTCAGACCTTAACTGCGCACCCGAAAATCTGGGGCGAGAAGCGAGGAATGGAGAAAGATGTTGTAGATATCAACAACGATCTCGGTTGGACGTCCGTTCCCCGGTGCCACGGGGCTGTGCAGTGAGGTTCTCGATGCCGGCTTGGCACACACTCAGGGCGACCTGGTGCGGACAAGCAAGGTGGATAATTAAACCCTTAAAGCTACACATAATATTACAACTCAACACCCCATAGCATAACTGCGCTACACACTAAACAAACACATTCTTATTGTGATAAGATAAAAACAACCCCACTATAGTGGGTCAACAAACATAACCACACAAGGAGAAGACAAGCCCAGGATTCAGAGCGAGAGGACAAGCACATAGAAACCCAGTTTCCACTTCGGTGGCGTCTGGGGTCCACAGGTGGTGGTTCAGCCTCTCTGAGCAGACAATAAAACATCACCTGCTGAGCCAAA
>NC_137909.1:372500-417500 GCF_963457725.1 Sprattus sprattus | reverse complement strand
TTCGTTACTGGCACACCCTCTGGAGTTGGTAATTTCTCCAGTTGCCCGCCCGCTTTGAGCCAAGCTCTTCTCCAGTCCTCCAGCCCGTTCTGGTCCCAGGCTATCTTTCTGATGACTTCATCATCAGAGTGCAAAAGTTTCCACAACCGCTTTGCCTGCATAGCAGGAATAACGGCGCTCAACTTTTGTAGCCCCAGACCTCCGTCTCTCGCTCTAGCATAGAGCAACCCATCACATGTGGTCTGCGCTAGACCCAGCCATGTTTTTACTGTGCTACGTAGTAGCCGGTCCAGCAGTCGCAGCCGAACTATACTGTAGTCACAGTGGTCGGCCCGGTAGAAATGCCTGGGGATTATGAAGGTCTTAAGCAGCCAAATCTTTTGAGGGGCAGTTAATGGTGTCGCCCCTACCTTATCCAGCGCCACTTGTAACTCTTTGAGAATGTCGGGTTTCTCGAGGCCCCTCACTGGACCGACCTGAATTCCCAGATATCTTACCGCCCTTCCACTTTCAACCATTTCTATTGGTGTCCCCTCGATCTGCCAGGGGGGACAGTCATTCACTTTCATTTTCATGCTGTGTTTCAAGGGGGTAACCATGAAGCCGAAGCACTTGCTTGCGTGCACCTTAAGCCCCGTCAGGGCACAGAAGTCATTCAGGATTCTGATATTGAAATCCATGTTCTTCCATGTGTCGCTGACCAGCACCAGGTCATCTGCGAATGCAAGCGAGACCAGCTTTGTGTCTGCGATATTTACTCCCTTACCGAGGCTTTCCAGTGTGTGGAGCAGTGGATCAAGAGCCAGATTGAAAAGCAATGGGGACAGTGGGTCACCCTGCTTCACACCGACTTTCATTGCAATGGGTTCAGATTGTTCTCCCCCGGCTTCAATGCAAGTTACGCCCCCGTCGTACGAGCTTTGTATTGTGTTTATGATGTGTTCATCCAGACCTCTCTGCCTGAGCACTGCAAGCAAGTGCTCGTGTGTCACCGTATCGAAAGCCTTTGCCACGTCCACGAGCACCACCGCTAGTGACTTTCTCTCCCTCCTGCTGGCTTTAACCAGACTTTGAAGGATGTGAAGATTCTCACTACAGCCAGGAGAGTCCCTGAACCCTCGCTGCCTGTCGTGGATAGTGCAGGCTTTCGTAAGGCGCCCATTTAGCAGTCGTGAGAACAGCCGCATCAGCATCGAGCCGATAGTGATTGGGCGCCAGTTATTCGGGTCATTCAACAGCAGAGGGTCGGAGGTCTTTGGTATCAGTACAGTTCTCGCGGGCTTTACACACTGAGGTATGAACCCCGCCGCAAGCCAGCTGCCAAAGAGTTTTGATAGCTTCACACCCTTCGGGTCCCAGAGGAGTAGGTCATCCCGCCCGATGCCGTCCGTGCCTGGTGCCGATTTCCTGTCCGTCTTTCTGAGGTGTGTGAGCACCTCTTCGGGGGTGAACAGGGTGGAGAAGTGTTCGTTGTCCGCCCCGCTGGCGGCCTTAAAGCCTCCCAAGCCCTTGAAGGCACCTTCTGACCCCATCCAACGCCTTTCAAACACTTCGTGTAATTGAGGCAGCGGGACTGGGCAGTCGGTCGCTTCACTCCCGTCAAGGACATAGCTAACAAGCTTAGCCGGGTCCGTACTCATTAGTTTTCTGAGTTTATGGACCTCATCCCTCTTCATTTCTTGCTTGCTTCGGGGCTTCATCGGCTCGCCAGCTTTGCTGTTCTTTTTGGTCGCTGGACCTTTTCTTCTCGCCTCCCTTATCACCATCGCCGTAGCGGTCTCAATGGCCACTGCTGCGCCCGGGTCCTTCCTGCTTGCCAGTGTGAGCGCCCGCCTGATTTCGTGTTCGTGAGTGTACATGTCAATGAGAGCACCAGCTTGCCACCTTAATTTTCTGTTGAGGCCAGTTACTGCTTGTAACCCTCGTGGCTGTATTCAGCAGGGATTTCCTGCCTCTCCAGGTTTGCCTCTGTTGGCTGCAGTAAGAGCTTAGTGCTTCTCCTGTGAGATTGCCGTCTCATGCACTGTCTTTTCTCTTTCACTTCGTGGGAGGACCTACCTGGAAGCTGACTTGCAATTTCCACATTCATGTAATATACAGAGTATTGGCCTTGCTCGAGAGCCTCCTCCATCTCCATCAAAGTTTTTAGTTCTTTTACAGACCACTTAGCCTTGCGACCTGTGGTCTTGCCCTTCTTCATCGCAGCCATTCCTGCTGGATGTTCTGGCAGATTTCTCTGCCCACCCCGTGGGGTTCCGGTTACTGTGCGGGGTGCAACACCGTACCTGTGATTTTTACAATCGACTTCCACTGCCGACAACGGTTAGGAAACCGAAAAACATATAATTTTATATTATATGATTGCTGTGTGACTTTTACAACTGATTTACACAATCCTCAGCAACGGCCTGCCAGCGGGAGGGGTCGACCGAAATTCCCTACCCTCCCAAGTAGAGGCCCCGTGGGACCTCAGCACCTGGGATGCGAAATCACCGGGATCAGAAAGGATACTCCGGCGTACACCGGGCGCCTTTCTAGGGTGAAACGTGTGAGACGAATGGCTTTAAAAAAAGATAAAAACTAAATATTATATTTTCTGTTTAAAGAACTTGCCAGGTTCTTTTCACAGAGTTTGCTGAGTTCTGTTACAGAGTTTGCCACGTTCTGTTTACAGAGTTTGCCTCACTCCGGGTTGTGTATACAGAGTTTGCCAAGTTCTGTCTTCAAAGTATGCCATGTTCTGCTTACAGAGTTTGCCACGTTCTGTTTACAGAGTTTGATTGCGATTTGTGTGTTATTTTTCTCCGGGGATTCATATGCAACTTAGGACATAGTTGCTTCAGGTGGGATTTGAACCTGCGATTCTCAGATGTTCTTCTGAAATCTTACCCTTTGCGGGTTTCGAACCTGTGCTCTTCAGGTTCGTGGAGCCCACCCTACCCACTGAGCCACCGTGCTGATACAGAATCCCACCTGTCAGTGCGACCAAGTCACCGATTCCTCCCACAGTAAATTTCCAGGCTATTTCCTCTTTCAGAGCCAATCTTTATCCCATAATTGGGGTTATTGCTAGCCAACTTCCCTCAATCATTTGGATCAACTCTGATATTTATTTAGCCTTAATGTTCTTGAGATTCGTTTTTGCCCCGACCCTATGACAGAGTCATAGTTACTTTTCCATAAGAGTCATAGTATGACTCTCTTATGGAACCTTAAGAGACTCATAGTTACTGGTTAACCATGGGTAAAAAAAAGTTGGGGGTGCTGGCGCGAGCTCCATGGCCTACCCTCCCGAGCCAAAACGGTCAGTCCGACGACAGTGCACTTTTTTCGGACACTCTCTGAGGAGTCCCCTTAAGCCTGGAGGATGCCAAAAAGAGGTTTTGCCACCGGGTACCATCTCGGGACTAGAGAGCTCCTTTTCAGAAGCCTCCTGGAGGATTGTAACAAGGCCCCAGAAGCTCATAGAGAGTCCGTTGATGGTGCATCTTTCTCGGGCACATGTTTTTGACATTATGGTGCATCTGGAGGTCGAAAACAAGGGACTCGAAGCTCGCAGAGAGTCCGTTGATGGTGCATCTTTGGCGGACACATGTTTTTGACATTATGGTGCCTCTGGAAGTCGAAAACAAGGGACTCAAAGCTGGTAAAGAGTCCGTTGATGGTGCTCTGTCCTCGGACACATTATGTTCACATCCTGGTGCCTGTGGAGGATGTAACTAGGGGTGTAGCTGCACATGGCCAGTCCGCTGAAGGTGACCTATTCTCGGACACATTCTGTCACATCCTGGTGCCTGTGGAAGGTGTAACTAGGGGTGTAGCTGCACATGGCCAGTCCGCTGAAGGTGCACTGTTCTCGGACACATGTTCCTCAAATCCTGGTCCTCCTGGAGGATATAGAGGGGTCTAGAGGCTCATGGCATGTCCGCTGAAGGTGCAGTATTCTCGGACACCTTTGAGCAGGGTCCTACCCCTCTGGAGGTCTGAAAATTCTGGATTTTTTCTAAGTCCATTTTGGTTAACCATGGGTAGGGTTTTGGTTAACCATGGGTACGAAAAAGTTGGGGGTGGTGGCGAGGGCTCCACAAAATACCCTCCCGACCGAAAACGGTCAGTCCGACGACCATGCACCTTTCTCGGACACCTTCTGAAAATCCCCCTAAGGCCTGGAGGATCACAGAAAGAGGTTTTGCCACCGGGTGACGGCGCGAAATCGAGAGCACCCTAAAAAAGTGGACTTAGGCTCAGAACGAAAAATAAAAAAAGTTCCACAAAGAGGTAACTCAGCCTCTGAGTGTCCGATTTTCAAGCGGTTTGAAGCGGACTGTTGACCACACTCTCGTCCCTCTCCCGGAGGATGTATAGGGGTCTAGAGGCTCAAGGCATGTCCGCTGAAGGTGACCTATTCTCGGACACATTATGTTCACATCCTGGTGCCTGTGGAGGATGTAACTAGGGGTGTAGCTGCACATGGCCAGTCCGCTGAAGGTGACCTATTCTCGGACACATTCTGTCACATCCTGGTGCCTGTGGAAGGTGTAACTAGGGGTGTAGCTGCACATGGCCAGTCCGCTGAAGGTGCACTGTTCTCGGACACATGTTCCTCAAATCCTGGTCCTCCTGGAGGATATAGAGGGGTCTAGAGGCTCATGGCATGTCCGCTGAAGGTGCAGTATTCTCGGACACCTTTGAGCAGGGTCCTACCCCTCTGGAGGTCTGAAAATTCTGGATTTTTTCTAAGTCCATTTTGGTTAACCATGGGTAGGGTTTTGGTTAACCATGGGTACGAAAAAGTTGGGGGTGGTGGCGAGGGCTCCACAAAATACCCTCCCGACCGAAAACGGTCAGTCCGACGACCATGCACCTTTCTGGGACACCTTCTGAAAATCCCCCTAAGGCCTGGAGGATCACAGAAAGAGGTTTTGCCACCGGGTGACGGCGCGAAATCGAGAGCACCCTAAAAAAGTGGACTTAGGCTCAGAACGAAAAATAAAAAAAGTTCCACAAAGAGGTAACTCAGCCTCTGAGTGTCCGATTTTCAAGCGGTTTGAAGCGGACTGTTGACCACACTCTCTTCCCTCTCCCGGAGGATGTATAGGGGTCTAGAGGCTCAAGGCATGTCCGCTGAAGGTGACCTATTCTCAGACACATTCTGTCACATCCTGGTGCCTGTGGAGGATGTAACCAGGGGTGTAGCTGCTCAGGGCCAGTCCGCTGAAGGTGCACTGTTCTCGGACACATGTTCCTCAAATCCTGGTCCTCCTGGAGGATATAGAGGGGTCTAGAGGCTCATGGCATGTCCGCTGAAGGTGCAGTATTCTCGGACACCTTTGAGCAGGGTCCTACCCCTCTGGAGGTCTGAAAACTGTGGATATTTTCTAAGTCCATTTTGGTTAACCATGGGTAGGGTTTTGGTTATCCATGGGTACGAAAAAGTTGGGGGTGGTGGCGGAGGCTCCACAAAATACCCTCCCGACCGAAAACGGTCAGTCCGACGACCATGCACCTTTCTCGGACACCTTCTGAAAATCCCCCTAAGGCCTGGAGGATCACAGAAAGAGGTTTTGCCACCGGGTGACGGCGCGAAATCGAGAGAACCCTAAAAAAGTGGACTTAGGCTCAGAACGAAAAATAAAAAAAGTTCCACAATGAAGTAACTCAGCCTCTGAGTGTCCGATTTTCAAGCGGTTTGAAGCGGACTGTTGACCACACTCTCCTCCCTCTCCCGGAGGATATATAGGGGTCTAGAGGCTCAAGGCATGCCCGCTGAAGGTGACCTATTCTCGGACACATTCTGTCACATCCTGGTGCCTGTGGAGGATGTAACCAGGGGTGTAGCTGCTCAGGGCCAGTCCGCTGAGGGTGCACTGTTCTCGGACACATGTTCCTCAAATCCTGTTTCTCCTGGAGGATATAGAGGGGTCTAGAGGCTCATGGCATGTCCGCTGAAGGTGCAGTATTCTCGGACACCTTTGAGCAGGGTCCTACCCCTCTGGAGGTCTGAAAACTGTGGATTTTTTCTAAGTCCATTTTGGTTAACCATGGGTAGGGTTTTGGTTAACCATGGGTACGAAAAAGTTGGGGGTGGTGGCGGAGGCTCCACAAAATACCCTCCCGACCGAAAACGGTCAGTCCGACGACCATGCACCTTTCTCGGACACCTTCTGAAAATCCCCCTAAGGCCTGGAGGATCACAGAAAGAGGTTTTGCCACCGGGTGACGGCGCGAAATCGAGAGCACCCTAAAAAAGTGGACTTAGGCTCAGAACGAAAAATAAAAAAAGTTCCACGAGAGGTAACTCAGCCTCTGAGTGTCCGATTTTCAAGCGGTTTGAAGCGGACTGTTGACCACACTCTCCTCCCTCTCCTCTCCTAAACCTTCTGACCGATTGGAAACCGTGACCCGCCAGGGGAGGCACCCTGTCTCACAGGTCCCACCTCCCCGCCACCGCGGTCAGCCTCCAGGCCGGGGACGCCGAGGGCTCTACGGAGCTCTCTGTCACCGCGCCGAACCCATCTCTAGCGAGAATTTGCCCCGGATGAGTGGGGAGAGGCATATTGGTGGCTGAGGTACCTGAGAAGCACAGGTTCGAACCCCGCGAAGGGCAAGTCTCGGTGAAACCACCCATTAAAGGTGTTAGTTTCGACGAAACCACCTGAAAATCGTAGGATCGAACCCCACATGAAGCAACTCTGAGAGAGAGAAAGATTGAAAGAGAAAGAGCCTGGGAAAATATGGGGTGAGGAATCGGTGATTTGGGCGCACTGACAGGCGGAATTCTCTACCAGCACGGTGGCTTAGTGGGTAGGGCGCGGCACCACAGACCTGATGAGCACAGGTTCGAAACCCGCAAAGGGTAAGATTCCAGAAAACCATCTCAGAATTGCAGGTTCAAATCCCACCTGAAGCAACTCTGTCCTAAGTTGTGAATGACTCCCCGGTATGAAAGAAAGGCTCGACTCTATAAAGGAAAAGCTATACAGGGCAGAAGCACCGGACCACGATGCACATTATATCCTTAAAAACCTAAACATAATAAGCAGCTCAACACCCCGTAGTGCAACTGCGCTACACACTTAACAAACACACCACACAGTCAACTGCGCTACACACTAAACAAACACACCACACAGTGGGGCGTGGCAGATCGGTATGAATCTCCGGTTTTCATGAGGCGAACTTGTGCTGATGACTGATCGTCTGAAGGCTGTGGCGGCAAGTGAGAAACGGAGCGAGCTATCTAGAATTCAATGGCGACCTCAGTTAGACGTCCAGCAGTGCTGGGAGCTCTGTGTGTGTCTGTGGGAGCCTCATGAAGCTCACTGTGTTTGGGTGCTGGGGCTGAGGGCAGTACTGGGGGTTAGGGTTAGTGCTGGGCAGTGCTGGGAGCTCTGTGTGTGTCTGTGGGACCCTCAGAGAGCTTTAATATGAAAGAAAGGCTCGACTCTATAAAGGAAAAGCTATACAGGGCGGAAGCACCGGACCACGATGCACATTGCATCCTTAAAAACCTACACATAATAAGCAGCTCAACACCCCGTAGTGCAACTGCGCTACACACTAAACAAACACACCACACAGTCAACTGCGCTACACACTAAACAAACACACCACACAGTGGGGCGTGGCAGATCGGTATGAATCTCCGGTTTTCATGAGGCGAACTTGTGCTGATGACTGATTGTCTGAAGGCTGTGGCGGCAAGTGAGAAACGGAGCGAGCTATCTAGAATTCAATGGCGACCTCAGTTAGACGTCCAGCAGTGCTGGGAGCTCTGTGTGTGTCTGTGGGAGCCTCGTGGAGCTCACTGTGTTTGGGGGCAGTGGGCTGGGGCTAAGGGCAGTACTGGGGGTTAGGATTAGTGCTGGGCAGTGTTGGGAGCTCTGTGTGTGTCTGTGGGACCCTCAGAGAGCTTTAATAGCAGGCAGAATTTTTGGGCCTAAAGGGAGACAAGTGTGAGCCATTGGGGCTTGCTGTGACTTAACACAGTACACAGGGCAGTGTTTGGAGCTCTCTGTGTGTCTCTCTGACCTCTGGGGACCTTTAATAGACAGCAGGCTAATTAGGCCTGTCTGGGGAGGTGTGTGTGTCTGTAGGCCTCCCAGTAAGTGAACCCAACACACTGGGCAGTGTTTGGAGCTCTCTGTGTGTCTCTCTGACCTTTAGGGACCTTTAATAGACAGCAGGCTTCTTAGGCCTGTCTGGGGAGGTGTGTGTGTCTGTAGGCCTCCCAGTAAGTGAACCCAACACACTGGGCAGTGTTTGGAGCTCTCTGGGTGTCTCTCTGACCTTTGGGGACCTTTAATAGACAGCAGGCTTCTTAGGCCTGTCTGGGGAGGTGTGTGTGTCTGTAGGCCTCCCAGTAAGTGAACACAACACACTGGGCAGTGCTGGGAGCTCTCTGTGTGTCTCTCTGACCTTTGGGGACCTTTAATAGACAGCAGGCTTCTTAGGCCTGTCTGGGGAGGTGTGTGTGTCTGTAGGCCTCCCAGTAAGTGAACCCAACACACTGGGCAGTGTTTGGAGCTCTCTGTCTGTCTCTCTGACCTTTGGGGACCTTTAATAGACAGGAGGCTTCTTAGGCCTGTCTGGGGAGGTGTGTGTGTCTGTAGGCCTCCAGTGTTTTCTAAGTCCATTTTGGTTAACCATGGGTAGGGTTTTGGTTAACCAGGGGTGTAGCTGCTCAGGGCCAGTCCGCTGAAGGTGCACTGTTCTCGGACACATGTTCCTCAAATCCTGGTCCTCCTGGAGGATATAGAGGGGTCTAGAGGCTCATGGCATGTCCGCTGAAGGTGCAGTATTCTCGGACACCTTTGAGCAGGGTCCTACCCCTCTGGAGGTCTGAAAACTGTGGATTTTTTCTAAGTCCATTTTGGTTAACCATGGGTAGGGTTTTGGTTATCCATGGGTACGAAAAAGTTGGGGGTGGTGGCGGAGGCTCCACAAAATACCCTCCCGACCGAAAACGGTCAGTCCGACGACCATGCACCTTTCTCGGACACCTTCTGAAAATCCCCCTAAGGCCTGGAGGATCACAGAAAGAGGTTTTGCCACCGGGTGACGGCGCGAAATCGAGAGCACCCTAAAAAAGTGTACTTAGGTTCAGAACGAAAAATAAAAAAAGTTCCACAAAGAAGTAACTCAGCCTCTGAGTGTCCGATTTTCAAGCGGTTTGAAGCGGACTGTTGACCACACTCTCCTCCCTCTCCCGGAGGATATATAGGGGTCTAGAGGCTCAAGGCATGTCCGCTGAAGGTGACCTATTCTCGGACACATTCTGTCACATCCTGGTGCCTGTGGAGGATGTAACCAGGGGTGTAGCTGCTCAGGGCCAGTCCGCTGAGGGTGCACTGTTCTCGGACACATGTTCCTCAAATCCTGGTCCTCCTGGAGGATATAGAGGGGTCTAGAGGCTCATGGCATGTCCGCTGAAGGTGCAGTATTCTCGGACACCTTTGAGCAGGGTCCTACCCCTCTGGAGGTCTGAAAACTGTGGATTTTTTCTAAGTCCATTTTGGTTAACCATGGGTAGGGTTTTGGTTAACCATGGGTACGAAAAAGTTGGGGGTGGTGGCGGAGGCGTGGTGGCGGAGGCTCCACAAAATACCCATCCGACCGAAAACGGTCAGTCCGACGACCATGCACCTTTCTCGGACACCTTCTGAAAATCCCCCTAAGGCCTGGAGGATCACAGAAAGAGCTTTTGCCACCGGGTGACGGCGCGAAATCGAGACGTGGTACTGCTTTCGGTGGGGATGGTGACTTGGCTCTGTAAAATAAGAGCATACATAACAATGAATACAATACACTACACTACATCATGTGTAGGTTCAATCAATCAGTCTCTATTCAAACTGGGTCAATCTATTTACCTGGGTTGATTTTCTAGCCAGGCTTAGATTTGGCCTGGCCGCAGAAACATGAGCACCACCAAATCTTGACTTGTTCAACTGAAAAGCAACAAGGCAAACGTCTGTGTCGTGAGAGAACTATATTGACAAATTATCATTCAGTGAACAAAATGTAAAATATTTATGGTCAATTTATGAGGCCAAATACCATTAAAATATGTGGGGGTGGGTGCTTACGGCCCACAGACACCAGCAATGAACCTAAGGCCCTTTGGCCAGGACTTTGACTGGCTGCTGCTGTCTGCTGCCCTGCAGTGCCTTGAACCGGACCCACTGCTGCCGACTGCTGCCCTGCAGGCCCAGTAGGACTTTGCCTGGCTGCTGCCGTCTGCTGCCCTGCAGTGCCTTGAACCGGACCCACTAGTGCCGACTGCTGCCCTGCAGGCCCAGTAGGACTTTGCCTGGCTGCTGCCGTCTGCGGCCCTGCAGTGCCTTGAACCGGACCCACTGCTGCCGACTGCTGCCCTGCAGGCCCAGTAGGACTTTGCCTGGCTGCTGCCGTCTGCGGCCCTGCAGTGCCTTGAACCGGACCCACTGCTGCCGACTGCTGCCCTGCAGGCCCAGTAGGACTTTGCCTGGCTGCTGCCGTCTGCGGCCCTGCAGGCCCAGAGGCAGTACTTGCTCCAGTTGGCTGTAGAGACATCACAAATTAGTTTGCATATTGATACACACACACACACACACTTTTTGAGTCTTGAATTGACCAGCGTTACCTTCTGAGTGTGGAATCCACAAACACACGCCCTTACTAGACCAAACAAAGACCTCTGTCCTTGTGTCTGCATTGGACATTTTTCAATCTAGAAATAAAAGTTATACAATTGTTTGAGTTTTCATTTTCGTATGTGTAGTCACAGAGATATGATGTAACTGATTTGCTTTTTACATTTGGATTTCCTTGTGGGAACATTGCCTTTTATCCTATTTAATACATGTTATAATGACTTAATAACAATAAATACATTATACTGTGCCATGTATATAGTCATACCCTTTGATACAGCTCGTACCACTTCTTCTGCCTTGGTGCTGGCTTGTTCCCACCCCCGGCAGGCCAGGATCCAGTGCTGGCAAACTTTCTCAAACGTGCCAACCATTCTGATTCTGACATTGCCTTGTGTGACTTCACAGATTTTGCCTTTGGTGACATAGTAATTGCACATTGTTTTTAATGAATGAAAATAACATAAATCCATGAAGAGCTGACCATCCATGTAATAGTATTAGCCCTATTCTCCACACAGGTGAACCCCCCTCCTCACCACTGTCTCCCTTTCCTGCCATTACCTGTACAACCTCTCAATATTTTGTTTATACATCTGAATTTAAGCGATTGTGCATAAAATACTCTTATTCACAGTCAAAACATTTCGTTATCATTCATTCATAGCCGACGTAAAAGCACCCTTAATATAGTTAACGTTATTTGACGAGGACTAGCGTAATTCCAGTACAGATAACAGAGTGATTATAAGATAGCTATATAGCTAAATAAATCGAAATGACAACAACGGGAATAATTACTTCAATACTTCAATACTTCAAGTTATATCGTACAAGACTAACAGATTATATTAGCAGACCAAAGGCATGAGCGAAAGCGAAATTGCAGTCAGAGAAAGCAGCTTAGGTAAAAAGCTAGCTAAACCAAGGGGAAATGACTTCAATAATTAAAGTAAATACGATCTGCAGGTATACGACTTATGTTATTGTCATGCATTTAAAAATTAATTGTATGCATCTATGTCGCCAAAAGCAACATCTCTAAAATATAGCGACATTTTAGTCAGATAAATTATAGCGTTTTAAAGGTAGAAAGCTAGCTATACACAAAACAATTATCCCATTCAGCAGTGTAGTTAATGTGTAAATACTCACCATGTCGACAAATTTCCTCGGTTTATTTAACTTGATACAGCTTTAGAGGGAGGATTGCTTCCTTGAAGTTGTTTGAATTACGGACGCATCTTCTGGCTATTTGAGCTATCCAGAGGTTTGCATTTTCGATTTGCCCGCCCCCCCCTCCAGGTCCAGCGTCAGCTAAGTGACGTCGCCTGACGTCGCGCTCCAGCATTTCTGCCGTGCGTGCTGCCCGACGGCGCTCTCCAGGATTTCTGCCGTGATTGGTCAATTGTTATCAACTCTGCAAACTGGTGCGAATGTGATTGGCCAAATCTTTTCAGAATCTTTTCAGGTCTAAAAAAAATTAGCCGGTCGTGTAGTCGGCAGCTGTGGCTGTTAACCAGAAGGTGGCTGGTTCGATCCCCAACCAGAAGGACATTTTTTTTTTGCTGGTCCATCATAAGAGAGTCACTGTTACTCATTTTTCAGGCAATTGGGAACATAACTGACATTCAGAATACAAAAGGGACATTTGAGAATAATAACTGAAAAAAAATGCAGTTTTTTTGCCTAAGTCCATACTGGTGCTCTCCCTTGTGTGTTTGACCCTCAGTGACCTTTAATAGACGGCAGGCATATGGGGCCTACTCTGGTACATAAGTTAGCCATGTGGGCTCTCTCTGACTTAAAACAAGACACAGAGCAGTCATCGCTGCTGGTGTGTGACCCTCAGCAAAATCAAGATTCAAACACAGAAAAATACCTTCAAACTTTGTTTTATTTAGATATATTAAAAAATAGCAAATACAACACACAAACAAACACAAACAATTCCAAACATAACCACACACGGCGAACGTTGTGTGTGTGTGTGTGTGTGTGTGTGTGTGTGTGTCTGTGTGTGTCTGTGTCTGTGTCTGTGTGTATGTGTGTGTGTGTGTGTGTGTGTGTGCGCGTGCACATTAGGGATTTGGGGGTTAACTGCAGCTGGAACCTGCCTCCTCCACTACGCGCATTCTTCTGGGTAGGACCCGGTTTCTGTTGAGGGCCCGGCGTCTGAGGACCCGGAGATGCTGCATTACCAACTCCAATTCCCTCCTGGAACTTTCCAGTTTGTCCTGAAGAGATTTTCTTTGTTTTAGAAGGATTTTGCAGGACTCGCAGCACACTCGCAGAGTCATATCTAAACAACACAAAAAACATTCTGGTAATGGTAAAAATCTTAGATAATACGACACACACACACACACACACACACACCTATACAGGTCTTGGTGGATTAGGAGGCCAAATTTCCTCAACCTGAAAAAAAAGTGGTTTACGGGTACTTCCCTTTCCTTTTAGTCTAGAGCTACCAAAGTTGAATAAAAATGATTAGAAAAAATTGTGCATCGAAGAGCAAGGTTTTTTTTTTTTGTATCACCTACCAATCAAGATACTCAATTTTTTACACAACAAGAGTTTTCACCAAGTTATAGGGACATGTCCTACCTGAACACAAACCTGGCTTGCGAGGACACATGAATTGCAAGGACGCTGTGATGTCATTCTCGCGTCATATCTAATTAGCATATTGAATTAACATATCCATAACAGTACACAGAACTCTGGTTACACACTGTACTGCAAGGACTGTGTGTTTTACTTGGACAGTATGGTGTCAACATGGCTGACAACTACAAGTATGTATACACTAACAAGTTTTACTATTCACGCTATGTAAATAGTACATCATCATCATCTTGTGAGAGTTCCAGTGGTCATATCATTGTTGTGTAGTTCAACATTGTTTTTAGGTACCAGTTTATGTATCAGTACCATTGATAATACCTGCTTGCCAGGTAAACTGAAATTGTGGTATCTGCAGTTTGGATTTAAGGTGGTCTCTAAATGTTTACAAGTTCCAAAGTTGCTACTTCAGAGTTGGAGAAATGTAATAAAGTCATGAATAAGGCAGTTAGAAAAAAGCACAATTAATTATTGTGACATTTTTCGGAAAAAACTTTGGAATTACTCGACCAGCTTGATGGAGAAATTGAAGTGTGCTATTGCAAGCCTAGAGATGGCTTGTCACAGTCTAAGAACTGAAGAATATTGGTGTTTTCCATATACTTTCAACTTATGAACCCTCCTCAAAAGAATACTGTAATGACCAGTATGTTTTAATGTGTTCATGTTTATAGTGTCGTCTGTGTGCCTGTGACCTTGCTCTCTGTCAGCCGCGGCAACCTATGTGTTGCTATGCACTGCGGGGGCTGGCAGAGTAGCCAGGGGGCGGGGGCACCTGGTTAAGAGATGGTTTAACTTGCCTCTTGTGCTGGAAGTTCTGTGAGAAGCAGCCACAGAAACGTATGTGTTCAGCCAAAGTTATAACGGCCAATAAAGTCATTGTTGAATCATACTCGTTGTGTCTGAGATCGCTAGAATTGGTGTCAGAAGTAAACTATAAATAAAGTGAGTGAGCTAGGGTGACAAGTTCGTTACCGTTTATTTTTGGTAGTTAATTATCAGTTTGTGTGGGGTGTGCCAGCTGGAGGTAGCCACAGTGAGAGCCTGCCCATAATAAGAGTGGCAGTGGGCACCAAAGCTGTCCTGGAGAAGCCGGCATGGGCATCTGAGCTGACGGAGATGATACGGGCTATGTCTATCCAATCAACCCCTACCCTGCACACATCACCCAGGGTTTGTTGGGGGTGTGGCCAGCCTGGTCACCTCCTCAGGCAGTGCCCAAAAGCACCCAAGGGTCCGGGAAACGGCACCGGGTCCGCATAGGGGAGGCTGTGCGGACCCCAGCCCCATCCTCTTGTCTGCAGGAAGGGCCCGACAGCACAGACGGGGGAGTCAGGGCCCACTCCTCCCATAAGCAGACGAAAACATGCACATGGAGCCTGTGATAGTGGTTGGGCGTACTTGTGTGGGGGACTTTTGTCACCTCCCAGTGACCGTAGAGGGGGTTCCCTGCACTGCTCTCGTGGACACAGTGACTCTGGTAAGACCTGATGTGGTGCCGGGCTGGACTCAGTTAGAGCCCACCACTGTGCAGCTGCGCACAGTCACGGGCGGGCTGGCACCCATGAAAGGCAGGGGCACAATGACACTGACTGTGGGGGGCAAAGCTTTCCACCGCCCAGTGTGGGTGGCAAGCGTGCAGGACCCGTGCATACTGGGGCTGGATTTCTTGAAGGCTACGGGCTGTCAGCTGGACCTGGGAAGAGGCACGTTTCAGGATGCACCTGTCATCGCGTTGTCGGCCGTGACACCACCAGTTGCTGCACCCACTACCTTGCCGGCGCGAGAAGTTGGCACAGCAGAACCGAGCCACACCCACTTTTCCCCAAAACCCCTCACGACATCAGGGTGCGTGTTTCCCCAACCGGCCACCACTCCACGCCCACAGCATTGCTGTTCAATCACCTCCCTCTCAGCTGGAGACAGAGGTGACAGCATCCGACTCCTCTCCACCCCTGCTGGCAGTGCCAGCCCCCAACAGCATGGGCTGCCCGTCTCCAGCCCTGCTGCCCCAGACGGAGGAGGAGATGACGCGGGCTGCCATCACGAAAATCTGGACGGAGAACTGTGATGACCTGGACTCACAACAGCAGGAGCTGTTGTGGCGGCTGGTTGTGGAGTTTAAAGACAGCTTTGCACTGAGGGAGGATGACGTCGGGCGAACACAGCTGGTGGAGCGTGAGATTGACACCGGAGATGCCCGCCCGATAAAGTGCCGTCCCCGCCGAATGGGGTAACTAAGAAAGACTCTTATCCACTACCCCACGTGGATGAGTCTCCGGACCTAGTATCAGGCTCTGCCTGGTTTTCCTCACTGGACTTCCGCTCGGTTTATTACTATTGCAGACGTGGAGAGGGTAGTGGCATATTTCAGCCGGGTGTTCAATAAGGCTGAGAAGCGCTACTGCGTGACCCGGCGAGAGCTCCTGGCAGTGGTGCTCTCCGTGCGCCATTTTAAATATTACCTGTGCGGTCTGCCCTTCACTGTGAGAACCGACCATTCAGCTCTCCAGTGGCTGATGTCATTCAGGGAGCCGGAGGGGCAGGTCGCCAGGTGGTTGGAGGAGCTCAAGGCCTATAACTTCACAGTGGTGCACAGGGCAGGAGCTCAACACAGCAATGCATATGCCCTCTCCCGTCGCCCATGTGCTGCCGACGGGTGCCACCACTGTGAACGGAGGGAGAGTCGGGAGCTTGAATTGTGTGAAGGCAGTGTGGCGGGCAGAGGTGGTTGACTGCTGGGAGCTGCAGATGGTAAGCGTGGGGGATTGGAGGCAACAGCAGGAACTTGACCCCGACCTACACCCTGTGCATCAGTGGGTGGAGTCACAGCAGAGGCTGCCATGGGAAGAGGTGGCAAGCCTCTCAGGTCACTAAGGGGCTGTGGTCAAAGTTTGACTCGCTGTGTCTGATCGACGGGGTGCTGCAGAGGGCGTGGAAAGAGCCTGCTACAGGGGATGAGCGTTGGCAGATGGTGGTCCCCAAGGGCCTGAGGGTAGCTGTACTGCAGGGCATGCACGGAGCCTCGGGGTCAGGCCACTTTGGTGTGACAAAAACGCTCCGCCGCCTCCGCCGAGGCTTCTATGGGGGCTACTTTCGGCGGGACGTGGAAGACTTCCGCAGACGGTGTGAATAATGCACTGCACGGAAAGGCCCAACAGGTCGGTCACATGCCCAGCTGCATCTAGTGCGAGCCCCCATGGAGAGAGAGTTGCTTTAGATGTAATGAGCCCACTTACCCGCACCAACAAGGGGAATGCCTACATCCTCTCTGTGATCGACTACAAAGTGGCCAGAGGCCTATGCCCTCCCAAACCAGGAGGCAGAGACTGTGGCAGATTCCTTGCTTGGAGGCATACTCAGCCGGTTTGGGATGCCGCACACACTGCACAGTGACCAGGGGAGAAATTTTGAGTCCAAGGTATTCACTGCCATGTGCAGCCGAATGGGCATACAAAAGACATGAACCACCCCGTTACAGCCTCAAAGTGACGTGCACGTGGAGAGGCTCCACCGCACACTGGGTCAGCAGCTGGCCATACTGACATCGGAGCATCAGCGCGACTTGGATGAACATCTGCCGCTGGTGCTCATGGCGTGCCGGTCTGCAGTCCAGGAGTCGACCTCATGTTCCCCAGCACTCCTCATGCTAGGGAGGGAGCTCCGCACCCCAACAGAGCTGGCCTTTGGGCGGCCTCCAGACGGAATATGCGAGGAGGCTCCAGGACAGGCTTGAGTCTGCCCATGCGTTTGCCCGGGTGCAGCAGGAAAGTGCTGGTGCCATGCAAAAGCGTAACTATGACGTGCGGGCACGGGGTAGGCACTTCCAGGCTGGAGACCTTGTTTGGGTGTACAGCCCACAAAGAAAGAAGGGCCGGTGTCCAAAGCTTGACAGCCAGTGGGTGGGGCCCTGCAGGGTGTTGGAGCGGATGGGGGAGGTGGTGTATCGGGTGCAGCTACCGCCACGAGGACGGAAGGTTGCTCTGCACAGAGACAGACTGGCCCCCTATCGAGGCAATGCCTTTCCCCAGGTTCCAGGTAGCCCATGTCCCCTGCCCCTGGGTTAAGCCCGTCACCCCCCTTCTCACTACACACACACACACACCGCACCCCCCACAGCCAGTGCCTGATGGGGGTGACCCTGACTCTGTCCCTGTGGCCCCCTGGTCTCAGCCCACGTCCCCTGCCCCGGGGTTAAGCCTGTCACCTCCCTTCTCACATCCACAAAGGGCTAGGAGACCGCCCCAGAGTTTGGCAGACTTTGTTTGTTCCCTCAGGGACAAGGAACTTGGTAGCGGAGGGGTAATGTAACGACCAGTATGTTTAAATGTGTTCATGTTTTATAGTGTTGTCTGTGTGCCTGTGACCTTGCTCTCTGTCAGCCGCGGCAGCCCA
This sequence comes from Sprattus sprattus, assembly GCF_963457725.1. Classification (NCBI taxonomy): domain Eukaryota; kingdom Metazoa; phylum Chordata; class Actinopteri; order Clupeiformes; family Clupeidae; genus Sprattus; species Sprattus sprattus. Next base: position 399,843 of record NC_137909.1, on the reverse strand, counting down.
TGTGTTGCTATGCACTGCGGGGGCTGGCAGAGTAAGCAGGGGGCGGGGGCACCTGGTTAAGAGATGGTTTAACTTGCCTCTTGTGCTGGAAGTTCTGTGAGAAGCAGCCACAGAAACGTATGTGTTCAGCGGAAGTTATAACGGCCAATAAAGTCATTGCTGAATCATACTCGTAGTGTCTGGATCGCTAAAATACAAAACATTTACACCACTTTCATTAACATTAGAATGGTCAGTCCTGTCTGCAAACCTTCACATCTTTCATTCCTAGGTAGATACTGTTTCCCTTCCTAACACAGCCCACCTTATACCGTGAACCAGACCCCGAGAACTATTGATCTGATTAGGTTATTTGGCTATTTATGAGGTAACATGGAGAGTTTTGACAATATTCACACATTATAAGCATTTTAGTAATGGCGAATTTCAAAGAAAATATTACTGACTTTTGACTTTCAAAACATTCATAGATTTTTCCTTATAGAACTAAAGTGATGTTAAATAGCTGGTGGTATATATAGTTAATGGTTGTTTAAATGATTCTCCACCATGTCAGGGGTCATTATATAAATAAATGTAATTGACAGTGTGCACAGAAAGTGGTGAGTAAAAGTGTATTAAGATGCAATGTGTCTTAAGTGATGTTAAATCACTTGTACAGTTCTTTAACCTTCAGAAAACACATAGTTTATGGTGGTTTAAGTGATTCTCCACCATGTCAGGGTCATTATGTATCTGACGATCATGAAGAGTACCATAATACAATAGGCAGTGTATATAGATAATGATGTAATTTCTTTCCAATAGCTGCAACTAATCCTGCAGGAACAGGTTATATTGTATCTATTTTTTTTAAATGAAAAAACAATTTCCCCATTTATGGCAATTTCTCATTCATCACTATGGACTACTATATTACCCATCATCAGCAACATAAGAAAAAAAAAAAGAAAAGCAAAACACTGAAGAGAAGCCTCATAAATGTGCCCACTGTAGAAAAGTATTTTTGAAAACCATATGTTAGTACATACTGGAGAATGGCCTCATCGATGTGTTCAGTATGGATAAGCATTTACAAACTCCACAGGTCTTAAAAGCACACATACTAATACACACAAGCAAAGCTAAGTGGTCCTATGTAAAAGTATTTTGGCTGCCATGTGTAGTTCATTGTAAATTCCTACAGTTCCGGGAGGTAGATCGGAGGTAGCTGAAGGGCTACACAGACCAAGCAGATAAGTCTAAAATAAAATAAGTCTTTTTGTAACGGTTCGTTGTTGCCAACTAATCACATAAAAAGGCATAGGTTTGTCAGTGAAAGATTGCGAGGACTGGATGCCACAAAATTCAGTGAAGTAGTATGCATAAACTACCTCTACATGTATTTATCAATCTCAGCCTTCTCCTGGAGCATTTCAACAGTTTACTCTGAAAATATTGACACAGTTCTATTATACCAAACACAAATGATACACATGAGTAGAACAAATGATCCATTTTCCTGAATGAAATTTAATAAAAAACACAGACAAATCAAGACCACCCTAAAAACTAAAAGGGTTTATAGAGAACTTTTTCTTCCTGGAGAGATAGGCAAGGAAGTAGAAATGCTCAACAAAAGTCCAGACCACACTCAAAATTGTCTACCTGAACCTTGAATTGTTAGACCAGCATTACTTCTAGACTTCTCTCTTTTCATGTCTCTGTTTCTTACAAAGTCTCTAATATTTTGGACTGTTCTGTTTCTGAGGACAGGCTCTTCATCTGTTTGGCACTGGTGGCACTCTGCCTTTTTGGCCAAATATCCTCTAGTTATGTGACCCTTGGAGTGCCTCATAACAGCTGCAACTTCAGATTTGACCACCTCTTTGGAGTTCCTAAAATCAACAAAACACAGCCCAAGAAAATGTACATATAAAAAAAGAGTACAGTACAGAATACAACTGAGAAACCTACCATAATAATGTAAAAGTCACTAGAATACCTTTTGTATAATAATGTATAATAAACTCTATGGTTCTTTGTTCCTTTACTGACCTTTAGACCTGGATCCACAGTTCAGGGTGACATCTTGAAGTGCCTACACAAGAAACATCCAATTGATTTATTTCATTAATTAAAAGCAAATACCTGTTAGTTCAGAAGGGTCTTTTTTGACATTTTCCGCTTATATTTCACAGTTTTATTTCAAACTTGAATATATATGGCTCCATCAAATGCAATCAGTTAAAGTGTTTTATAATGTCATTTTAGTTAACATTTCAAAGCATCAAAACTAAAATATTTGTCAGAAAAAAAAACATAAAACACTTAATGTTCAAGCATTCATACTTTTTTCTTGCCTTCTGTACTACAGCAAACCATTCTGCATTAATTTCAGTGTAGTATATTGTAATTTCTTGTGAGAACACATATGATGGTCTGTATGCCTCTCCAAAATATACCCAAAAACCTATCCAAATCCATATAAAGGTGTATCATGTATGTTTTGTGATTTTGAGCTATGTTTGTGTAGTAAAATATGTTTTGTGGAAGTGGTGTGGTGGGGTGTAGAGGTGGTGTGGAGGAGGTGTGGTGGGGTATGGAGGTGGTGTAGTGGTGTGTGGATGTGTGTGGTGGTGTGTGTAGGGGATGTAGTGGGGTGTGGATGTGTGTGGTGGGGTGTGAAGGTGGTGTAGTGGTCTGTGGAGGTGGTGTGGTGTGGATGTGTATGGTGGGGTGTGGATGTGTGTGGAGGAGGTGTGGTGGGGTATGGAGGTGTGAAGTGTGGTGTGGAGGTGGTGTTTAGTGGGGTGATGGGGTGTGTGGTGGGGTGTGGAGGTGGTGTAGTGGTGTTTAGTGGGGTGTGTAGGTGTGTGGTGTGGAGGTGGTGTAGTGGGGTGTGGAGGTGTAGTGGTGTGTGGAGGAGGTGTGGTGTTGTGTAGAGGTGTGAAGTGTGGTGTGGAGGTGGTGTTTAGTGGGGTGATGGGGTGTGTGGTGGGGTGTGGAGGTGTGTGGTGGGGTGTGGAGGTGGTGTAGTGGTGTTTAGTGGGGTGTGGAGGTGTGGTGGGGTGTGGAGGTGTGTGGTGGGGTGTTGAGGTGGTGTAGTGGTGTTTAGTGGGGTGTGGAGGTGTGTGGGTGGGTGTGGAGGTGTGTGGTGGGGTGTGGAGGTGGTGTAGTGGTGTTTAGTGGGGTGTGGAGGTGTGTGGGTGGTTGTGGAGGTGTGTGGTGGGGTGTGGAGGTGGTGTAGTGGTGTTTAGTGGGGTGTGGAGGTGTGTGGGTGGGTGTGGAGGTGTGTGGTGGGGTGTGGAGGTGGTGTAGTGGTGTTTAGTGGGGTGTGGAGGTGGTGTAGTGGTGTTTAGTGGGGTGTGGAGGTGTGTGGTGGGGTGTGGAGGTGATGTGGAGGTTGTGTGGTGGGGTGTTGAGATGGGGTGATGGGGTGTGTATGGTTTAGCCTATCAAGAAATCTGCCTTCGCTCATAACTGTGATATCACAAAATGGTTGTGAACCATATTGTCCTTCCAGTGCAATGTGTTACTAAGATCAGCTAGATAACTAGCTATTATATCATGCAAATGGACCTCTTTCGTTTCAACAGTTTAAGGTTATTTAAAAGTTTCCATCCGTCATTATAGATGGAAATTCACTACAAATATCTAATAACCCTTTTGCAGATCACATAAATGTACTATACCTTCTCTGAGCTCACGTCAGGCAAGGATGACGCTGCCACCTCCCTGGTGGAAGCAACTCTGCAATCCTGTAAAGTAGAAGATTAAACCTTTCATAAAACACAGACTTCAGTTTAACAAACGCATAATAATTAATCTGGATATATGGCTTCTTGTGGATCACTGACAAACTCCTCGTAAATCATGGTGTCCTCCCAGTGCAGTGTGGTGCCAGAGTTGTGTATGGTGTAGCCATCTAGAAATCTGCCTTCGCTCATAACTGTGACATCACAAAGTCCTTGTAAATCATGGTGTCCTCCCAGTGCAGTGTGATGCCAGAGTTGTGTATGGTGTAGCCATCTAGAAATCTGCCTTCGCTCATAACTGTGACATCATAAAGTCCTTGTAAATCATGGTGTCCTCCCAGTGCAGTGTGATGCCAGAGTTGTGTATGGTGTAGCCATCTAGAAATCTGCCTTCGCTCATAACTGTGACATCACAAAGTCCTTGTAAATCATGGTGTCCTCCCAGTGCAGTGTGGTTCCAGACAGAGTTGTGTATGGTTTAGCCTATCAAGAAATCTGCCTTCACTCATAACTGTGACATCACAAAATCCTTCTAAACCAAAAGGGCTAGCATTCAAAATCTCACTTCCAGTTCTTGCCAACTGTTTCATTACACTACTGTGACAGTGCTGAAGAACTCAATTTCTTTAATTTGTTACACTGTGTGGCTATACAGCGGGTGAAATACCGTAAATCCTCAAATAAAGGCCGGGATTCAATTAGAAGCCGGGCTTCAGATAGTAGCCGGGGTCGTGGTCCATACGGACAAATAAAGGCCGGGCCCCGAATACAAGCCGGGGGTAAAATAAAGTAGCCTATACTGTAGCCTACCAGCATCAGTCCGTCAGCTCAAAGTAGACATCACAATTTAATTGAATGCATTTCACAAATACATGTTCTCCTCATGTTTAATATTTTATTAAATAATATTGTTGGCTAATTTCATGGGCTGTTTGCCACGTAGGACTAGGCTACTAGGCGAATTCGTTATTGTTTAGCCTAAATGCACGTATCGTACAGCCTACTGTTGTTTATCTGTAACGTTTTAGTTTGCTAGGTTACTTTTTCCAGAAGGGATCATAAAGCAGTAGTAGACTTACGTAACTTTGATATTAGATTCAAAGAGACGGTGTATGCTGATTGCTGAAGAACATTCGGGAGAAAAAATAGCAAAGAAGTTTGACATTGACCCGAGACGAATGCGATACGCTACGACTAGCAGGTGGAGGTAGAAAGAAAGTTAGGCTGGATATCAAACCAGCTCGTTGAGTACATGTTTTCAGTCCGCGATAAGCATTATAGAGTGTCTAGAAAAATTATTAAAATCCAGGCTTTGGAAATCTTTTCCTCCGTGACTGACAGTGGAGACCATAACTCCGATGTTTATTTTTTATGTTGACACCGCACCTAAAGCGCTACGCGATGTGCAGGAAGTGTTGAATGCATGCAATGAATTATATTAGCCTACTGCAATTATGCCCATTATTTAAATAATAAAATTGCCCCTAATACAAGCCTGCCCCAAATAAAGGCCGGTGCGCTGTGTAGCTTAAGTAAATACAAGCCCCGGCCACAATTGGAGGATTTACGGTAAGCGGGTGAACGTCGCCATTTTTCTCAGTAAATATATTTCCAAAGGTGCTATTGACATGCAACTTTCACCGCATGTTGGTAACAACCCAAGTAATACATACATACAAAAAAAAATAAAAAAATACATTCAGAAATTAAGTAATGTGTATTAATGTGAAATAACACAGGAAAAAAGTATTGAACACATGAAGAAAGGAAGGTGCAAAAAGGCATGGAAAGCTAAGAAAACAGCTGGAATCTTTCAGTAATTAGAAAGCAATCCGGCCGTTAGTCAGTGCAAATTAATATCCCAATTGATGGCCCGTAAAAAGGTGTCTTATTACCAAGGTGTCACACAAGAAGCATCTCATGATGGGTAAAAGCAAAGAGCTTTCTCAAGACCTTTGCAACCTTATTGTTGCAAAACATACTGATGGCATTGGTTACAGACGCATTTCTAAAAGTGGAAAGAACATCATTTCACCATAAGCTAGCCACGACCAGGTGCTCCTCGGAAGATTTCTGACAGAGGAGTGAAAAGAATTATCAGAGGAGTTGTCAAAGAGCCAAGGACCACTCGTGGAGAGCTTCAGTAAGACCTGAAATTTGCAGGTACAGTTGTTTAAAAGAATGCACTCAACCGCCATGGCCTGTATGCACACTCACCACATAAGACTCCATTACTGAAGAAAAAAGCATGTTGAAGCTCGTTGAAAGTTCGCAGCACAAAATGTTGACAAGTCTGTGAAATACTGGTAGAATAGTCTGGTCAGATGAGAGCAAAATTGAACTCTTTGGATGACATAATGCACACCATGTTTGTAGGAGACATGGCACTGCACATCATCCCAACAGTGACGTTTGGAGGTGGAAACATCATGGTGTGGGACTGCTTTTCAGCATAAGGTACTGGCAAACGTCACACAATTGAAGCAAGGATGAATGGAGAACTGTACCGAGACATCCTTGATAAAAATGTGCTGCCATCTACCAGGATGTTGAAGATGAAACAAGGGTGGACATTTCAGCAAGACAATGATCAGCCAAGGACACTCTCAATTGGTTTCAGAGAAAGAAAATAAGGATGCTGGAATGGCCCAGACAATCACCTGAATTGAATCCATTTGAAAATCTAAGAACTGAAGATCAGAGTTCATAGAAGAGGCCCACAGAACTTTCAAGATATGAAGACTGTTTGTGTGGAAGAATGGGCCAAACTCACATCTGAGCAATGCATACAAGTAGTTTCTCCATACAGGAAGCGTCTTGAAGCCGTCATTAGCTACAAAGGCTTTTGTACAAAGTATTCAATAAATAACAGTAAGCGTGTTCAATACTTTGTCCCTGTGTCTTTTCATATTATTAGACATAGCTTAATTTCTGAAAAAAATTGTTTTGGTTTCTTGTATGTTTGGATTACCTGGGTTGTTACCAACATCTGGTGAAAATTTCATGTCAATAACACCTTTGGAAATATATTTACTGAGAAAAATGGTGACGTGTTCAATACTTATTTCACCCGCCGTATCAATTGGTTTTGGTTGTAGTGCTGGAGAGCTTGGAAGTGCTGTTTTTACTGGGCAATATAGACCACAAAACAAGACTCATACTCACCATCAACATATCTGAAAAGGAGAGACTGAACTCATCTGGGAGAAAAAAATGACAAATAAAAAGCCCCTTTCAGTAAAACAGTAATTGACACAAAACATTATCTGCAAAAAGTAATCACATATTTGAAGATGAGTTTCTATACAGCTAATCTGAATAGACAACGCAAAGATGTCACCACTCGTTGGTAAATAATAGCTGACTGATATGATGCTGGCATGGCAGTGTGACATTCACCACAAGATAATGGTAGACAGCAGATACTTAAAATAACGTTATTCAATGGAGATATCTTATGCGAACAGTAGCTCAAGCACTAATCAAATATTGCAAACTAGCCTTCTAATCCCGGGCAAATTCTGCAAATTATAATGTTTCATATATAGTATAGTCGATTAACAGTTAAGGTTATACATATTTTGCAAACTACCTTCTTGTATTCTTCAATTCGGTCTACTCGTTCCTTTAAAGATATACATTGAAACCGTGACTGATAAATTTTGATAGTGTGACATTCACCTCAAAATAATGGTAGACAGCAGATACTTCAATTAACGTTATTAATGAAGATATCTTCTTATTTTCTGATTAACCCATCTCATGGTTTGTCTAAAACTAACAAGCTATACTTAAGCAACGTCAGACTACGCCAGCGAACAGCGCCCATCGAATATTGCAAGTTTGCAAACTAGCTCACGAATCTCGGGCGAATACCGCAAATTATAACTTTGCAAATGCAATTTAAACATTCACTCACCAGCCTTCACACACGGTAAAATGTATTAATGAATAATGGCGAATCACTTTCTGATATTTAATTCTCTAACTGTAATAAACCACACTAGACTACTACAAGCACCACGATGTTTCTGGGGCTAAGTATGGGAAGCAAACCAAGATATGCTGTTGACTCGGGGGATTGGAATGACCAGAAACGAAGTAATAGTAAATGAAAAAGGGCTTAACCAAAATGAAGTGAATAAAACGTAAACCCTTTGCAGGTTCTAATCAACACAAGTTGACACTGTTACTCTTCCTTTGCTGTAAGGCTAAACTGACATATATTGCCACCCTAGCTAGCTAGCTAGCTAGCATAGCCTAGCTAAAGACATAAGATGCTTGCCTTCTCCAACCTTGATTTCTACACACGTCGCGTGACAATTTTTCAAATGAATGTGATATGGATGAAATATGAATGAAAAAACTTAAACTTACCGTTTTGGTTGTAGACACTCTTGTCTTCTTAATTTTAGATGTTGTTCTCGCAGGGGAAGGCAAAGTGTTGGTCTTGGTGTATTACGACCCCAATTTACCTGAAAGTGTAAAGTTGCTACTGCGCCTGCGCATCATGCTTCCCGCTTATTTCCAACGTACATTCCCAATACACGCCCATTTTGTGTATGTTTTTGGACAGAAATGTGTATGACTCTGCAGTGACAAAACCTGTCGATAGTTGGCGCATTTTTTTTCCTGGGATACACATCAATACACAAAAAAACATGTTTTGTGGTTTATTAGGACTTCGCCCAAAAAAGCGGGAGGTTGTTCCTCAGGCTGAAATAAACTCAAATACAATGTCGGGATTATGAGGACAGGGCCTCGGTCTTCATAATCCCAAATGTCCTCATAGTGTTGGTATGTATTCAGGTAAATTGGGGTCGTAATACACCAAGACCAACACACACAAACACACACACACAAACGCACACACACACACACACACAGCTCCCCTCCCACCTCCCCCCTGGCTGACTGCCACACAGCTTCTCCAGCCACTAACCATCTAACTAATATCAGTCAGTAATATCAATAGCTAAACATACTTGTAATAACAGAACACTCACCGTCTTGAAAACTCACGGCAATCTTGAAAGAAATGTCTCTGAAATTTGTCTTTAAGAATCTTGCTGCTCCACTCTCCAGCTCTTTCGCCCACAAAATGGCGACAGAGTAGGTCAGGCTTATATACTGGGGAGAGATTCTGAGAGGCGGGTTCAGGCTTTGCTTCAGGGGGACTCTTGAAACAGTCAACAGAGGAATTTGAAGAATTTGAGGGTGCCTTGAAACTTTCTCGGTGTGTGTGTGAAAGAGAGAGAGTTGTGTGTGTGTGTCTGTGTGTCTGTGTGCCTGTGTGTTTGTCTGTGTGTCTGTGTGCCTGTGTGTGTGTCTGTGTGCCTGTGTGTGTGTGTGTTGTCTTTAGGTGTAAATGCAAGCTGAGTGCTGATGTAAATGGCTGAATTCCTAGTGCTATGAGAGCTGCAGTGGTAGCACAGGAAGAGATGACAGATTTCTCCTCCTTTTCTGTCAGAGGCAACCGTGGCCTACTGGTTAGGGTTCAGCGCTCAAGCTGGGGCCCATAAGGCCATCTAAGAGGGGGGGGGAGAAAAAAGAGGGGGAAGAAGGAAAATGGGAGAAAAGAGAGGAGAAAAGAAGAGAGGAGGAAGGAGGAAGAAAATGTGGGTGTTTCTGCATCCATACCTATCTGAGAAATGCATTTCTAACTGCTTTAACAATATTTGGACCCACAACTGGTTTTGTCTGCAGACGGGATACGAACCTACGATTTGGGAATTATGAGTTCCGTTTTTTTCACATCCTCTCCGCGGATATTTATATCAAATTAAGAGCTCCATAAGTGCATTTCCCATAACTTACAGAACACATAAAATTAGTATAATTGACACAATAGGATACAAATCAGCAACATAAAAAACTATTAATGAGAACACAAAACTCAACAACCCCACTATATTTCTATCTAAATTTAAACAATCGTCTCATACAAATACATTTGTGTTCTTTATGTGTAATAATTATTTATTTCTTCTCCCACATACCTGTACCCAGTGGCGGACCTACCATTAAGGCGAACTAGGCAACTGCCTTAGGCCCTCACCCAGCAGAAAGCCCACGATAAATTGCCCACCCAGGCACTGATGGGACGGCCTAAGTCCATAACCAACCGGCCCTCCCGCAGATATCGTCGGTTGCGACAGTTTTCCTTGCTTAAGCGAATACATTATATACCTGTCATGATAACCAACGGGATTCACTGTCTGCTATTTATACTACTCCTAGTGACCTGTATTCACACTCATGGTTACTATTGTCTTACTATTTTCTAATCTCCTCCGTCAGTCTTACTATGTTTATTTGTTATTAAATGTTAATCACTCTAGCCTAATACTTGCATGTCTCGCTCGTAGACACCTTTAACACCCCTACACACACACACACACACACACACACACACATAATCACACACCCAGCATGCAACACTATCATTACCACTGATGTTTACACCCCATCGTATGTTCTGTTCTGTTCATTTCTACAACAAAGTTCAAACCAGTGGCGGCGGACCTTAAGGGCGATTGTGGCGACGAACTGCTTTCAGGAAAAGGAGATTTTTTTCTCTGTCGGCGTACTAATTAAGATATATTGACAACAAAACAATTAGGACTTCCTACACCAAATGTATCGATTCAACATGTTTCTATAAAGGGTGGAACCCTACATCCAAGAATTGGAACGAAAGAAAATCATGGCTAGCACGCTGTGAAGTGGCTAACGCGGTCTGTATTTCTTTATTTGTAGGCTACCGCTGTCACTTTTCATAGGTTGTACAGTGTGAATGTTCGCTTTTTGCCCTAACACTGAGTTATTTTCTTTGTGAAGACTTAGTTAGCTTTTGTAAGCCAATACTTTCGAGATCAGTCAATAAATATAGTTGGTTTTGACTTATATGTTGCCCCCTTCTTTACGTTGTTACTGGACATTTATGTGTCCTGTAAAGCTATGTTGCATCATACAACATTTGAGACATGTGGATAATGAAAAAGTGGGATAATTTAATGCGGAGCCAAATCATGTTTGCTTATGAAGGCTCCTGAATGCAACTTTCTTCCATATAACTAGCTACTGTAGCTATGTAGGTAGAGGGGAAATATTTTGATTGTGTGCTGCCATCTACTATACAAAAAGGTATTGCTGTATGAGTTAATCAGCCTACAAAAAAAATGATATTGCTTAATGTAGGTCGCCCTAATCATTATCAAAAAAATTGTGTACTCTTTCTCTGCTGACATTTATTCCTAAAGGCTCTGTAGTTATACATATAGGCCTAACCATCTGATACTAGCCCAGAGTTAAGCATATTCATCTAGCAAACTATAGGCCCTACCTTCCTTGGAGTGTTACAATAGCCAGTATCATCTTATTCCATGTGTCCATCCAGGCAAATTTGTGGATCCAAATGTTATTAAAAAACATATATAATGTTATCTCTTTGTAATCATCCAAAATTATGTTAAGTGTATGGGTATTTTGCATACATTGAGCGAGCAACGCGCCGTATATTAAGTGGGCCGCTCTGACAGACAACTCCCGGGCCACTTTTTCCCCCCAGTCCGCCCCTGCTTTGAGGTGGCCCTTTTTTTTTTGCATTAAAAGGACGGATGAAGAGGGCCCCTGGCTATGTTTTCGCCTTAGGCCCCCAAATGACTAGGTCCGCCACTGCTCTCGATTTCGCGCCGTCACCCGGTGGCAAAAGCTCTTTCTGTGATCCTCCAGGCCTTAGGGGGATTTTCAGAAGGTGTCCGAGAAAGGTGCATGGTCGTCGGACTGACCGTTTTCGGTCGGATGGGTATTTTGTGGAGCCTCCGCCACCACGCCTCCGCCACCACCCCCAACTTTTTCGTACCCATGGTTAACCAAAACCCTACCCATGGTTAACCAAAATGGACTTAGAAAAAATCCACAGTTTTCAGACCTCCAGAGGGGTAGGACCCTGCTCAAAGGTGTCCGAGAATACTGCACCTTCAGCGGACATGCCATGAGCCTCTAGACCCCTCTATATCCTCCAGGAGGACCAGGATTTGAGGAACATGTGTCCGAGAACAGTGCACCTTCAGCGGACTGGCCCTGAGCAGCTACACCCCTGGTTACATCCTCCACAGGCACCAGGATGTGACAGAATGTGTCCGAGAATAGGTCACCTTCAGCGGACATGCCTTGAGCCTCTAGACCCCTATATATCCTCCGGGAGAGGGAGGAGAGTGTGGTCAACAGTCCGCTTCAAAATCGGACACTCAGAGGCTGAGTTACCTCTTTGTGGAACTTTTTTTATTTTTCGTTCTGAGCCTAAGTCCACTTTTTTAGGGTGCTCTCGATTTCGCGCCGTCACCCGATGGCAAAACCTCTTTCTGTGATCCTCCAGGCCTTAGGGGGATTTTCAGAAGGTGTCCGAGAAAGGTACATGGTCGTCGGACTGACCGTTTTCGGTCGGGAGGGTATTTTGTGGAGCCTCCGCCACCACCCCCAACTTTTTCGTACCCATGGTTAACCAAAACCCTACCCATGGTTAACCAAAATGGACTTAGAAAAAATCCACAGTTTTCAGACCTCCAGAGGGGTAGGACCCTGCTCAAAGGTGTCCGAGAATACTGCACCTTCAGCGGACATGCCATGAGCCTCTAGACCCCTCTATATCCTCCAGGAGGACCAGGATTTGAGGAACATGTGTCCGAGAACAGTGCACCTTCAGCGGACTGGCCCTGAGCAGCTACACCACTGGTTACATCCTCCACAGGCACCAGGATGTGACAGAATGTGTCCGAGAATAGGTCACCTTCAGCGGACATGCCTTGAGCCTCTAGACCCCTAAATATCCTCCGGGAGAGGGAGGAGAGTGTGGTCAACAGTCCGCTTCAAACCGCTTGAAAATCGGACACTCAGAGGCTGAGTTACCTCTTTGTGGAACTTTTTTTATTTTTCGTTCTGAGCCTAAGTCCACTTTTTTAGGGTGCTCTCGATTACGCGCCATCACCCGGTGGCAAAACCTCTTTCTGTGATCCTCCAGGCCTTAGGGGGATTTTCAGAAGGTGTCCGAGAAAGGTGCATGGTCGTCGGACTGACCGTTTTCGGTCGGGAGGGTATTTTCTGGAGCCTCCGCCACCACCCCCAACTTTTTCATACCCATGGTTAACCAAAACCCTACCCATGGTTAACCAAAATGGACTTAGAAAAAATCCACAGTTTTCAGACCTCCAGAGGGGTAGGACCCTGCTCAAAGGTGTCCGAGAATACTGCACCTTCAGCGGACATGCCATGAGCCTCTAGACCCCTCTATATCCTCCAGGAGGACCAGGATTTGAGGAACATGTGTCCGAGAACAGTGCACCTTCAGCGGACTGGCCCTGAGCAGCTACACCCCTAGTTACATCCTCCACAGGCACCAGGATGTGAACATAATGTTTCCGAGGACAGAGCACCATCAACGGACTCTTTACCAGCTTCGAGTCCCTTGTTTTCGACTTCCAGAGGCACCATAATGTCAAAAACATGTGTCCGCCAAAGATGCACCATCAACGGACTCTCTGCGAGCTTCGAGTCCCTTGTTTTCGACTTCCAGATGCACCATAATGTCAAAAACATGTGCCCAAGAAAGATGCACCATCAACAGACTCTCTATGAGCTTCTGGGGCCTTGTTACAATCCTCCAGGAGGCTTCTGAAAAGGAGCTCTCTAGTCCCGAGATGGTACCCGGTGGCAAAACCTCTTTTTGGCATCCTCCAGGCTTAAGGGGAATCCTCAGAGAGTGTCCGAAAAAAGTGCACTGTCGTCGGACTGACCGTTTTGGCTCGGGAGGGTAGGTCATGGAGCTCGCGCCAGCACCCCCAACTTTTTTTTACCCATGGTTAACCAGTAACTATGAGTCTCTTAAGGTTCCATAAGAGAGTCATACTATGACTCTTATGGAAAAGTAACTATGACTCTCTTAAGGTTTTCATTAGTCTCTTAAGGTTTTCACACACACCTCCCCAGACAGTCCTAAGAAGCCTGCTGTCTATTAAAGGTCCCCAAAGGTCAGAGAGACACCCAGACAGCTCCAAACACTGCCCAGTGTGTTGGGTTCACTTACTGGGAGGCCTACAGACACACACACCTCCCCAGACAGGCCTAAGAAGCCTGCTGTCTATTAAAGGTCCCCAAAGGTCAGAGAGACACACAGAGAGCTCCCAGCACTGCCCAGTGTGTTGTGTTCACTTACTGGGAGGCCGACAGACACACACACCTCCCCAGACAGGCCTAAGAAGCCTGCTGTCTATTAAAGGTCCCCAAAGGTCAGAGAGACACACAGAGAGCTCCCAGCACTGCCCAGTGTGTTGTGTTCACTTACTGGGAGGCCGACAGACACACACACCTCCCCAGACAGGCCTAAGAAGCCTGCTGTCTATTAAAGGTCCCCAAAGGTCAGAGAGACACACAGAGAGCTTCCAGCACTGCCCAGTGTGTTGTGTTCACTTACTGGGAGGCCTAAAGACACACACACCTCCCCAGACAGGCCTAAGAAGCCTGTTGTCTATTAAAGGTCCCCAGAGGTCAGAGAGACACACAGAGAGCTCCAAACACTGCCCAGTGTGTTGGGTTCACTTACTGGGAGGCCTACAGACACACACACCTCCCCAGACAGGCCTAATTAGCCTGCTGTCTATTAAAGGTCCCCAGAGGTCAGAGAGACACACAGAGAGCTCCAAACACTGCCCTGTGTACTGTATTAAGTCACAGCAAGCCCCAATGGCTCACACTTGTCTCCCTTTAGGCCCAAAAATTCTGCCTGCTATTAAAGCTCTCTGAGGGTCCCACAGACACACACAGAGCTCCCAGCACTGCCCAGCACTAACCCTAACCCCCAGTACTGCCCTCAGCCCCAGCCCACTGCCCCCAAACACAGTGAGCTTCATGAGGCTCCCACAGACACACACAGAGCTCCCAGCACTGCTGGACGTCTAACTGAGGTCGCCATTGAATTCTAGATAGCTTGCTCCGTTTCTCGCTTGCCGCCACAGCCTTCAGACGATCAGTCATCAGCACAAGTTCGCCTCATGAAAACCGGAGATTCATACCGATCTGCCACGCCCCACTGTGTGGTGTGTTTGTTTAGTGTGTAGCGCAGTTGCACTACGGGGTGTTGAGCTGCTTATTATGTGTAGGTTTTTAAGGATGCAATGTGTCGAGCCTTATAGAGTCGAGCCTTCCTCTTGAGCCAGAGAGACCTATGTGACAAGGACCGAGTTGCTTCATGTGGGGTTCGATCCTACGATTTTCAGGTGGTTTCGTTGAAACTAACACCTTTAATGGGTGGTTTCACAGAGACTTGCCCTTCGCGGGGTTCGAACCTGTGCTTCTCAGGTACCTCAGCCACTAATATGCCTCTCCCCACTCATCCGGGGCAAATTCTCGCTAGAGAAGGGTTCGGCGCAGTGACAGAGAGCTCCGTAGAGCCCTCGGCGTCCCAGGCCTGGAGGCTGACCGCGGTGGCGGGGAGGTGGGACCTGTGAGACAGGGTGCCTCCCCTGGCGGGTCACGGTTTCCAATCGGTCAGAAGGTTTAGGAGAGGAGAGGGATGAGAGTGTGGTCAACAGTCCGCTTCAAACCGCTTGAAAATCGGACACTCAGAGGCTGAGTTACCTCTTTGTGGAACTTTTTTTATTTTTCGTTCTGAGCCTAAGTCCACTTTTTTAGGGTGCTCTCGATTTCGCGCCGTCACCCAGTGGCAAAACCTCTTTCTGTGATCCTCCAGGCCTTAGGGGGATTTCCAGAAGGTGTCCGAGAAAGGTGCATGGTCGTCGGACTGACCGTTTTCGGTCGGGAGGGTATTTTGTGGAGCCTCCGCCACCACCCCCAACTTTTTCGTACCCATGGTTAACCAAAACCCTACCCATGGTTAACCAAAATGGACTTAGAAAAAATCCACAGTTTTCAGACCTCCAGAGGGGTAGGACCCTGCTCAAAGGTGTCCGAGAATACTGCACCTTCAGCGGACATGCCATGAGCCTCTAGACCCCTCTATATCCTCCAGGAGGACCAGGATTTGAGGAACATGTGTCCGAGAACAGTGCACCCTCAGCGGACTGGCCCTGAGCAGCTACACCCCTGGTTACATCCTCCACAGGCACCAGGATGTGACAGAATGTGTCCGAGAATAGGTCACCTTCAGCGGACATGCCTTGAGCCTCTAGACCCCTATATATCCTCCGCGAGAGGGAGGAGAGTGTGGTCAACAGTGCGCTTCAAACCGCTTGAAAATCGGACACTCAGAGGCTGAGTTACCTCTTTGTGGAACTTTTTTTATTTTTCGTTCTGAGTCTAAGTCCACTTTTTTAGGGTGCTCTCGATTTCGCGCCGTCACCCGGTGGCAAAACCTCTTTCTGTGATCCTCCAGGCCTTAGGGGGATTTTCAGAAGGTGTCCGAGAAAGGTGCATGGTCGTCGGACTGACCGTTTTCGGTCGGGAGGGTATTTTGTGGAGCCCTCGCCACCACCCCCAACTTTTTCGTACCCATGGTTAACCAAAACCCTACCCATGGTTAACCAAAATGGACTTAGAAAAAATCCAGAATATTCAGACCTCCAGAGGGGTAGGACCCTGCTCAAAGGTGTCCGAGAATACTGCACCTTCAGCGGACATGCCATGAGCCTCTAGACCCCTCTATATCCTCCAGGAGGACCAGGATTTGAGGAACATTTGTCCGAGAACAGTGCACCTTCAGCGGACTAGCCATGTGCAGCTACACCCCTAGTTACATCCTCCACAGGCACCAGGATGTGACAGAATGTGTCCGAGAATAGGTCACCTTCAGCGGACTGGCCTTGTGCAGCTACACCCCTAGTTACATCCTCCACAGGCACCAGGATGTGAACATAATGTTTCCGAGGACAGAGCACCATCAACGGACTCTTTACCAGCTTCGAGTGCCTTGTTTTCGACTTCCAGAGGCACCATAATGTCAAAAACATGTGTCCGCCAAAGATGCACCATCAACGGACTCTCTGCGAGCTTCGAGTCCCTTGTTTTCGACTTCCAGATGCACCATAATGTCAAAAACATGTGCCCAAGAAAGATGCACCATCAACGGACTCTCTATGAGCTTCTGGGGCCTTGTTACAATCCTCCAGGAGGCTTCTGAAAAGGAGCTCTCTAGTCCCGAGATGGTACCCGGTGGCAAAACCTCTTTTTGGCATCCTCCAGGCTTAAGGGGAATCCTCAGAGAGTGTCCGAAAAAAGTGCACTGTCGTCGGACTGACCGTTTTGGCTCAGGAGGGTAGGTCATGGAGCTCGCGCCAGCACCCCCAACTTTTTTTTACCCATGGTTAACCAGTAACTATGAGTCTCTTAAGGTTCCATAAGAGAGTCATACTATGACTCTTATGGAAAAGTAACTATGACTCTCTTAAGGTTTTCATTAGTCTCTTAAGGTTTTCACACACACCTCCCCAGACAGTCCTAAGAAGCCTGCTGTCTATTAAAGGTCCCCAAAGGTCAGAGAGACACCCAGACAGCTCCAAACACTGCCCAGTGTGTTGGGTTCACTTACTGGGAGGCCTACAGACACACACACCTCCCCAGACAGGCCTAAGAAGCCTGCTGTCTATTAAAGGTCCCCAAAGGTCAGAGAGACACACAGAGAGCTCCCAGCACTGCCCAGTGTGTTGTGTTCACTTACTGGGAGGCCGACAGACACACACACCTCCCCAGACAGGCCTAAGAAGCCTGCTGTCTATTAAAGGTCCCCAAAGGTCAGAGAGACACACAGAGAGCTCCCAGCACTGCCCAGTGTGTTGTGTTCACTTACTGGGAGGCCGACAGACACACACACCTCCCCAGACAGGCCTAAGAAGCCTGCTGTCTATTAAAGGTCCCCAAAGGTCAGAGAGACACACAGAGAGCTCCCAGCACTGCCCAGTGTGTTGTGTTCACTTACTGGGAGGCCTAAAGACACACACACCTCCCCAGACAGGCCTAATTAGCCTGCTGTCTATTAAAGGTCCCCAGAGGTCAGAGAGACACACAGAGAGCTCCAAACACTGCCCTGTGTACTGTATTAAGTCACAGCAAGCCCCAATGGCTCACACTTGTCTCCCTTTAGGCCCAAAAATTCTGCCTGCTATTAAAGCTCTCTGAGGGTCCCACAGACACACACAGAGCTCCCAGCACTGCCCAGCACTAACCCTAACCCCCAGTACTGCCCTCAGCCCCAGCCCACTGCCCCCAAACACAGTGAGCTTCATGAGGCTCCCACAGACACACACAGAGCTCCCAGCACTGCTGGACGTCTAACTGAGGTCGCCATTGAATTCTAGATAGCTTGCTCCGTTTCTCGCTTGCCGCCACAGCCTTCAGACGATCAGTCATCAGCACAAGTTCGCCTCATGAAAACCGGAGATTCATACCGATCTGCCACGCCCCACTGTGTGGTGTGTTTGTTTAGTGTGTAGCGCAGTTGCACTACGGGGTGTTGAGCTGCTTATTATGTGTAGGTTTTTAAGGATGCAATGTGTCGAGCCTTATAGAGTCGAGCCTTCCTCTTGAGCCAGAGAGACCTATGTGACAAGGACCGAGTTGCTTCATGTGGGGTTCGATCCTACGATTTTCAGGTGGTTTCGTCGAAACTAACACCTTTAATGGGTGGTTTCACAGAGACTTGCCCTTCGCGGGGTTCGAACCTGTGCTTCTCAGGTACCTCAGCCACTAATATGCCTCTCCCCACTCATCCGGGGCAAATTCTCGCTAGAGAAGGGTTCGGCGCAGTGACAGAGAGCTCCGTAGAGCCCTCGGCGTCCCAGGCCTGGAGGCTGACCGCGGTGGCGGGGAGGTGGGACCTGTGAGACAGGGTGCCTCCCCTGGCGGGTCACGGTTTCCAATCGGTCAGAAGGTTTAGGAGAGGAGAGGGATGAGAGTGTGGTCAACAGTCCGCTTCAAACCGCTTGAAAATCGGACACTCAGAGGCTGAGTTACCTCTTTGTGGAACTTTTTTTATTTTTCGTTCTGAGCCTAAGTCAACTTTTTTAGGGTGCTCTCGATTTCGCGCCGTCACCCAGTGGCAAAACCTCTTTCTGTGATCCTCCAGGCCTTAGGGGGATTTCCAGAAGGTGTCCGAGAAAGGTGCATGGTCGTCGGACTGACCGTTTTCGGTCGGGAGGGTATTTTGTGGAGCCTCCGCCACCACCCCCAACTTTTTCGTACCCATGGTTAACCAAAACCCTACCCATGGTTAACCAAAATGGACTTAGAAAAAATCCACAGTTTTCAGACCTCCAGAGGGGTAGGACCCTGCTCAAAGGTGTCCGAGAATACTGCACCTTCAGCGGACATGCCATGAGCCTCTAGACCCCTCTATATCCTCCAGGAGGACCAGGATTTGAGGAACATGTGTCCGAGAACAGTGCACCTTCAGCGGACTGGCCCTGAGCAGCTACACCCCTGGTTACATCCTCCACAGGCACCAGGATGTGACAGAATGTGTCCGAGAATAGGTCACCTTCAGCGGACATGCCTTGAGCCTCTAGACCCCTATATATCCTCCGGGAGAGGGAGGAGAGTGTGGTCAACAGTCCGCTTCAAACCGCTTGAAAATCGGACACTCAGAGGCTGAGTTACCTCTTTGTGGAACTTTTTTTATTTTTCGTTCTGAGTCTAAGTCCACTTTTTTAGGGTGCTCTCGATTTCGCGCCGTCACCCGGTGGCAAAACCTCTTTCTGTGATCCTCCAGGCCTTAGGGGGATTTTCAGAAGGTGTCCGAGAAAGGTGCATGGTCGTCGGACTGACCGTTTTCGGTCGTGAGGGTATTTTGTGGAGCCCTCGCCACCACCCCCAACTTTTTCGTACCCATGGTTAACCAAAACCCTACCCATGGTTAACCAAAATGGACTTAGAAAAAATCCAGAATATTCAGACCTCCAGAGGGGTAGGACCCTGCTCAAAGGTGTCCGAGAATACTGCACCTTCAGCGGACATGCCATGAGCCTCTAGACCCCTCTATATCCTCCAGGAGGACCAGGATTTGAGGAACATGTGTCCGAGAACAGTGCACCTTCAGCGGACTGGCCATGTGCAGCTACACCCCTAGTTACATCCTCCACAGGCACCAGGATGTGACAGAATGTGTCCGAGAATAGGTCACCTTCAGCGGACTGGCCTTGTGCAGCTACACCCCTAGTTACATCCTCCACAGGCACCAGGATGTGAACATAATGTTTCCGAGGACAGAGCACCATCAACGGACTCTTTACCAGCTTCGAGTCCCTTGTTTTCGACTTCCAGAGGCACCATAATGTCAAAAACATGTGTCCGCCAAAGATGCACCATCAACGGACTCTCTGCGAGCTTCGAGTCCCTTGTTTTCGACTTCCAGATGCACCATAATGTCAAAAACATGTGCCCAAGAAAGATGCACCATCAACGGACTCTCTATGAGCTTCTGGGGCCTTGTTACAATCCTCCAGGAGGCTTCTGAAAAGGAGCTCTCTAGTCCCGAGATGGTACCCGGTGGCAAAACCTCTTTTTGGCATCCTCCAGGCTTAAGGGGAATCCTCAGAGAGTGTCCGAAAAAAGTGCACTGTCGTCGGACTGACCGTTTTGGCTCGGGAGGGTAGGCCATGGAGCTCGCGCCAGCACCCCCAACTTTTTTTTACCCATGGTTAACCAGTAACTATGAGTCTCTTAAGGTTCCATAAGAGAGTCATACTATGACTCTTATGGAAAAGTAACTATGACTCTGTCATAGGGTCGGGGCAAAAACGAATCTCAAGAACATTAAGGCTAAATAAATATCAGAGTTGATCCAAATGATTGAGGGAAGTTGGCTAGCAATAACCCCAATTATGGGATAAAGATTGGCTCTGAAAGAGGAAATAGCCTGGAAATGTACTGTTGGAGGAATCGGTGACTTGGTCGCACTGACAGGTGGGATTCTGTATCAGCACGGTGGCTCAGTGGGTAGGGCGCGGCACCACGTACCTGAAGAGCACAGGTTCGAAACCCGCAAAGGGTAAGATTTCAGAAGAACATCTGAGAATCGCAGGTTCAAATCCCACCTGAAGCAACTATGTCCTAAGTTGCATATGAATCCCCGGAGAAAAATAACACACAAATCGCAATCAAACTCTGTAAACAGAACGTGGCAAACTCTGTAAGCAGAACATGGCATACTTTGAAGACAGAACTTGGCAAACTCTGTATACACAACCCGGCAAACTCTGTAAAAAGAATGTGGCAAACTCTGTAAACGGAGTGAGGCAAACTCTGTAAACAGAACGTGGCAAACTCTGTAACAGAACTCAGCAAACTCTGTGAAAAGAACCTGGCAAGTTCTTTAAACAGAAAATATAATATTTTGTTTTTATCTTTTTTTAAAGCCATTCGTCTCACACGTTTCACCCTAGAAAGGCGCCCGGTGTACGCCGGAGTATCCTTTCTGCCCCCGGTGATTTCGTAAAGCATCCCAGGTGCTGAGGTCCCACGGGGCCTCTACTTGGGAGGGTAGGGAATTTCGGTCGACCCCTCCCGCTGGCAGGCCGTTGCTGAGGATTGTGTAAATCAGTTGTAAAAGTCACACAGCAATCATATAATATAAAATTATATGTTTTTCGGTTTCCTAACCGTTGTCGGCAGTGGAAGTCGATTGTAAAAATCACAGGTACGGTGTTGCACCCCGCACAGTAACCGGAACCCCACGGGGTGGGCAGAGAAATCTGCCAGAACATCCAGCAGGAATGGCTGCGATGAAGAAGGGCAAGACCACAGGTCGCAAGGCTAAGTGGTCTGTAAAAGAACTAAAAACTTTGATGGAGATGGAGGAGGCTCTCGAGCAAGGCCAATACTCTGTATATTACATGAATGTGGAAATTGCAAGTCAGCTTCCAGGTAGGTCCTCCCACGAAGTGAAAGAGAAAAGACAGTGCATGAGACGGCAATCTCACAGGAGAAGCACTAAGCTCTTACTGCAGCCAACAGAGGCAAACCTGGAGAGGCAGGAAATCCCTGCTGAACTCAATCTGCTGATACAGCCACGAGGTTTCCAAGCAGTAACTGGCCTCAACAGAAAATTAAGGTGGCAAGCTGGTGCTCTCATTGACATGTACACTCACGAACACGAAATCAGGCGGGCGCTCACACTGGCAAGCAGGAAGGACCCGGGCGCAGCAGTGGCCATTGAGACCGCTACGGCGATGGTGATAAGGGAGGCGAGAAGAAAAGGTCCAGCGACCAAAAAGAACAGCAAAGCTGGCGAGCCGATGAAGCCCCGAAGCAAGCGAGAAATGAAGAGGGATGAGGTCCATAAACTCAGAAAACTAATGAGTACGGACCCGGCTAAGCTTGTTAGCTATGTCCTTGACGGGAGTGAAGCGACCGACTGCCCAGTCCCGCTGCCTCAATTACACTAAGTGTTTGAAAGGCGTTGGATGGGGTCAGAAGGTGCCTTCAAGGGCTTGGGAGGCTTTAAGGCCGCCAGCGGGGCGGACAACGAACACTTCTCCACCCTGTTCACCCCCGAAGAGGTGCTCACACACCTCAGAAAGACGGACAGGAAATCGGCACCAGGCACGGACGGCATCGGGCGGGATGACCTACTCCTCTGGGACCCGAAGGGTGTGAAGCTATCAAAACTCTTTGGCAGCTGGCTTGCGGCGGGGTTCATACCTCAGTGTGTAAAGCCCGCGAGAACTGTACTGATACCAAAGACCTCCGACCCTCTGCTGTTGAATGACCCGAATAACTGGCGCCCAATCACTATCGGCTCGATGCTGATGCGGCTGTTCTCACGACTGCTAAATGGGCGCCTTACGAAAGCCTGCACTATCCACGACAGGCAGCGAGGGTTCAGGGACTCTCCTGGCTGTAGTGAGAATCTTCACATCCTTCAAAGTCTGGTTAAAGCCAGCAGGAGGGAGAGAAAGTCACTAGCGGTGGTGCTCGTGGACGTGGCAAAGGCTTTCGATACGGTGACACACGAGCACTTGCTTGCAGTGCTCAGGCAGAGAGGTCTGGATGAACACATCATAAACACAATACAAAGCTCGTACGACGGGGGCGTAACTTGCATTGAAGCCGGGGGAGAACAATCTGAACCCATTGCAATGAAAGTCGGTGTGAAGCAGGGTGACCCACTGTCCCCATTGCTTTTCAATCTGGCTCTTGATCCACTGCTCCACACACTGGAAAGCCTCGGTAAGGGAGTAAATATCGCAGACACAAAGCTGGTCTCGCTTGCATTCGCAGATGACCTGGTGCTGGTCAGCGACACACTGAATGACTTCTGTGCCCTGACGGGGCTTAAGGTGCACGCAAGTAAGTGCTTCGACTTCATGGTTACCCCCTTGAAACACAGCATGAAAATGAAAGTGAATGACTGTCCCCCCTGGCAGATCGAGGGGACACCAATAGAAATGGTTGAAAGTGGAAGGGCGGTAAGATATCTGGGAATTCAGGTCGGTCCAGTGAGGGGCCTCGAGAAACCCGACATTCTCAAAGAGTTACAAGTGGCGCTGGATAAGGTAGGGGCGACACCATTAACTGCCCCTCAAAAGATTTGGCTGCTTAAGACCTTCATAATCCCCAGGCATTTCTACCGGGCCGACCACTGCGACTACAGTATAGTTCGGCTGCGACTGCTGGACCGGCTACTACGTAGCACAGTAAAAACATGGCTGGGTCTAGCGCAGACCACATGTGATGGGTTGCTCTATGCTAGAGCGAGAGACGGAGGTCTGGGGCTACAAAAGTTGAGCGCCGTTATTCCTGCTATGCAGGCAAAGCGGTTGTGGAAACTTTTGCACTCTGATGATGAAGTCATCAGAAAGATAGCCTGGGACCAGAACGGGCTGGAGGACTGGAGAAGAGCTTGGCTCAAAAAGGGCGGGCAACTGGAGAAATTACCAACTCCAGAGGGTGTGCCAGTAACGAACGTTACTGAAGCAGATGGGGCCCCTCAGCTATCCCGGTACAAGAGACCATGCGAGTGGCAAGATGTAGAGTTCGACCGGTGGGCAGGCAAGTCGGTGCAGGGAGTTGGAATAGCCTGGTTCAAAGACTCTCCAGAGTCTAATGCCTGGCTCTCCAAACTCCCAAAAGTGCAACACAAATTCTGCTCACAAGCACTACAGCTACAAGCGAACGTCTACCCTACCAGGGAATTTATGGCAAGGGGCCAAAGCAAGTGGAACGCGAGTTGCCGAGGCTGTCACGCGAGGCTTGAGTCCGCCTCACACCTCCTCGGAGCATGTCCCAGCGGTAGGGCGAAACGACTGGAGCGACACAAATTTGCATGCCATCGACTGGCAGTCGCTGCGAAGAAGCAGGGCTGGGTTGTCCACAGGGAGAAAGAATTTGGAAGCAGACCAAATGTGAGACGCCCAGACTTGGTCTTTTGCAAAGATGGTAAGGCAATGGTGCTGGATGTGACAGTGCGGTTTGAAAGGAACATCAACACACTAAAACTCGCAGGCCGAGAGAAAGTAAAGCACTACAAACCCATCAAGAACTTGGTGAAACAGGTCATGGGTGTAGAGGAAGTGGAAATACACGGATTTCCACTGGGAGCGAGGGGCCTCTGGCATAAACCCAACAACAAGATCCTCAAGAGAATGGGACTTTCTAAGAGCAGTGCAAAAGCTCTTGCGTCGAGACTTTGTAAGAGTGTTCTGAGAGGATCCTTAACTATCTTGAGTGACATCCTACAAAGTAGGGATTGAATACTTTATATTAAAGTGAAAAGCTTAAGAGGAAAAGCTATACAGGGCGGAAGCACCGGACCACAATGCACATTGCATCCTTAAAAACCTACACATAATAAGCAGCTCAACACCCCGTAGTGTAACTGCGCTACACACTAAACAAACACACCACACAGTGGGACGTGGCAGATCGGTAGGAATCTCCGGTTTTCATGAGGCGAACTTGTGCTGATGACTGATCGTCTGAAGGCTGTGGCGGCAAGCGAGAAACGGAGCGAGGTATCTAAAGTTCAATGGCGACCTCAGTTAGACGTCCGTTCCACAAACCTGAAGAACGAGGCACCAGTCAGGAACGCTGAGTGGAGGGTGTGTCTCAGGTTACGGGTCAGACCTTAACTGCGCACCCGAAAATCTGGGGCGAGAAGCGAGGAATGGAGAAAGATGTTGTAGATATCAACAACGATCTCGGTTGGACGTCCGTTCCCCGGTGCCACGGGGCTGTGCAGTGAGGTTCTCGATGCCGGCTTGGCACACACTCAGGGCGACCTGGTGCGGACAAGCAAGGTGGATAATTAAACCCTTAAAGCTACACATAATATTACAACTCAACACCCCATAGCATAACTGCGCTACACACTAAACAAACACATTCTTATTGTGATAAGATAAAAACAACCCCACTATAGTGGGTCAACAAACATAACCACACAAGGAGAAGACAAGCCCAGGATTCAGAGCGAGAGGACAAGCACATAGAAACCCAGTTTCCACTTCGGTGGCGTCTGGGGTCCACAGGTGGTGGTTCAGCCTCTCTGAGCAGACAATAAAACATCACCTGCTGAGCCAAAACCCAAAAGCTGATGGTGGTAGGTAGATAGCTTGGGATACAGAGTATAATGGAGCCGTTACCCACGAATGCGCGTCCAGACGAATGCAAGGATACAGAATCTCCGATGCCTGGATAGGTACAAAGCCTCGAGACACGGTCAGGGTCCTGTATGTTCGTCTGCCCGAGCTAGCAGGGCGGCAAGCGGGTGGGAGCGCAGCTAATGCAATACGCAGCGTCCCCAGGACGTCCGACACCCTGCTAGTAGGAAACAGGAACGGTAAGATCAGGACGCAGGCTCGGTGGCCTCCCTTGAAAGGCGAGAAACGCCTGGATGAAGAAGCCCCGGGCGGTGGTGGGGGTAGCGAACAGAGTAAGAGCCTGGTAAACTCCGCCGTAAACCACCTCCCATGGGCTGCAAGAACTCCTGCACGAGGTTCAGAACACCTCCATCCAGGCGGATACCCCCAGGAGTTCCGAGGACCGACCTCGTACAAAAAAGTCGGTCATTGAGCATGTTGCTCGGCGGCCAGCACTGGTCCGTGGGTCAACTCACCGCCTTGAGGGACGCGCTTGGTGACAGGTCGCCCGCGGCCCTAGCGGGCTGCCGGCTCCTGACTCTCTAAGGTAGCCAAATGACTGCTGGAGGCAGACCAATGACTGCTGCTCTCCACGGTCCTGAAGACACACACACACACAGGCAGAGTGCAGGCAGACTCCCAGGCAGACTGCAGGCACACTCCCAGGCAGACTCCCATGAAAAATTTCGCCAAAAAAAGGCCCCTGAGCCCAAGTCCAAACAGGACTAAGGCTCAGGGGCTTAATAGAGTCACACATACTCAGTCAGGACTTTAAAAAATTCCAGTCAAAAGTCAGAGAGTAACTATGACTCTCTTATGGAAATTTCGCAAAAAAAAAGCCCCTGAGCCCAAGTCCAAACAGGACTTAGGCTCAGGAGCTAAAGAAAACCTTAAGAGAGTCACACAAACCTTAAGAGAGTCACACATACTCAGTCGGGAGTAACTATGACTCTCTTATGGAAATTTCGCAAAAAAAAAAGCCCCTGAGCCCTAGCCAAACAGGACTTAGGCTCAGGAGCTAAAAGAAAAACCTTGAGAGAGTCACACTTACTCTGGGACAACCTCACACCTCACCCCCACCAGAGTGCACTTTACCCGGGGACACCCTCCACCCTCCACCTGAGTGCACCTTACCCGGGGACACCCTCCACCCTCCACCCCCACCACACCTCACACCTCACCCCCACCAGAGTGCACCTTCTCCGGGGCTCTCCCTGGCCTGGCACCCCCCCTCCAGGGGACACGCCCCCCTAGGAATAACCAGACTTAAGCACCGGTCCACCCTTAAGCCCATAAC
Source organism: Sprattus sprattus (assembly GCF_963457725.1). Classification (NCBI taxonomy): domain Eukaryota; kingdom Metazoa; phylum Chordata; class Actinopteri; order Clupeiformes; family Clupeidae; genus Sprattus; species Sprattus sprattus. The sequence goes on along the minus strand of NC_137909.1, from coordinate 373,225 downwards.
CGGCCTTAAAGCCCCTCTCTGAGGCTTAAGGCGAGACACGGTAGGCAAAAACATCGTTTTTTTAAGCAGTGGTCAATTTTGAGATTTTGAGCTAGTTCACTCCCTAAACATGTAATCTTTCATACTAGCATAAAGAAAATATCCTTATTATACATTAATGTGTATATTTATTCACATTTTGTCTGTTCGCGGCGTCAGCATTCTCCTATGGTTTCCTGGAAAGTTAGCATTCTAACGTAACGTGCAGTATATCGGCTTTCTGATACCCGACATGTTTGGTATGGTTGAAAAGCTATGTTTCTTCCACATAACGCTATGTACTCCAAATAAGGTCATTTCCTTTCCAGCAGTAACCAATGATGTTAGCAAAAACGGGGCTTTAAAACTAAAGACGCAATTTCATTGGTTTGCGGTGGTTTCTGATAACGTGATTCGTTCAGACGCATCACGTGGTATGGCTTGACACTTCCTGAATCTTTAAATGCGATTTTCTCAAAATAATTTTTTTGTCATTCTCCGGTAGATACTTCTCAGCCTATGTAGCACCTATGTACACCAAACTTTCCAGTTATACACTTAGCAGTATTCTGAAGATATTTACAGAAGGATTTGTTAATTAATCATTCATGGCCTGATTTATGTGACATTTTGATAAAAAAAAGGTGGCGAAAATCGGTTTTCTAAGGCTATAGACAGTATATTTTGATTTTCTAGGTAATGAAAGC
>NC_137909.1:305000-367500 GCF_963457725.1 Sprattus sprattus | reverse complement strand
TCGTGGATAGTGCAGGCTTTCGTAAGGCGCCCATTTAGCAGTCGTGAGAACAGCCGCATCAGCATCGAGCCGATAGTGATTGGGCGCCAGTTATTCGGGTCATTCATCAGCAGAGGGTCGGAGGTCTTTGGTATCAGTACAGTTCTCGCGGGCTTTACACACTGAGGTATGAACCCCGCCGCAAGCCAGCTGCCAAAGAGTTTTGATAGCTTCACACCCTTCGGGTCCCAGAGGAGTAGGTCATCCCGCCCGATGCCGTCCGTGCCTGGTGCCGATTTCCTGTCCGTCTTTCTGAGGTGTGTGAGCACCTCTTCGGGGGTGAACAGGGTGGAGAAGTGTTCGTTGTCCGCCCCGCTGGCGGCCTTAAAGCCTCCCAAGCCCTTGAAGGCACCTTCTGACCCCATCCAACGCCTTTCAAACACTTCGTGTAATTGAGGCAGCGGGACTGGGCAGTCGGTCGCTTCACTCCCGTCAAGGACATAGCTAACAAGCTTAGCCGGGTCCGTACTCATTAGTTTTCTGAGTTTATGGACCTCATCCCTCTTCATTTCTTGCTTGCTTCGGGGCTTCATCGGCTCGCCAGCTTTGCTGTTCTTTTTGGTCGCTGGACCTTTTCTTCTCGCCTCCCTTATCACCATCGCCGTAGCGGTCTCAATGGCCACTGCTGCGCCCGGGTCCTTCCTGCTTGCCAGTGTGAGCGCCCGCCTGATTTCGTGTTCGTGAGTGTACATGTCAATGAGAGCACCAGCTTGCCACCTTAATTTTCTGTTGAGGCCAGTTACTGCTTGTAACCCTCGTGGCTGTATCAGCAGATTGAGTTCAGCAGGGATTTCCTGCCTCTCCAGGTTTGCCTCTGTTGGCTGCAGTAAGAGCTTAGTGCTTCTCCTGTGAGATTGCCGTCTCATGCACTGTCTTTTCTCTTTCACTTCGTGGGAGGACCTACCTGGAAGCTGACTTGCAATTTCCACATTCATGTAATATACAGAGTATTGGCCTTGCTCGAGAGCCTCCTCCATCTCCATCAAAGTTTTTAGTTCTTTTACAGACCACTTAGCCTTGCGACCTGTGGTCTTGCCCTTCTTCATCGCAGCCATTCCTGCTGGATGTTCTGGCAGATTTCTCTGCCCACCCCGTGGGGTTCCGGTTACTGTGCGGGGTGCAACACCGTACCTGTGATTTTTACAATCGACTTCCACTGCCGACAACGGTTAGGAAACCGAAAAACATATAATTTTATATTATATGATTGCTGTGTGACTTTTACAACTGATTTACACAATCCTCAGCAACGGCCTGCCAGCGGGAGGGGTCGACCGAAATTCCCTACCCTCCCAAGTAGAGGCCCCGTGGGACCTCAGCACCTGGGATGCGAAATCACCGGGATCAGAAAGGATACTCCGGCGTACACCGGGCGCCTTTCTAGGGTGAAACGTGTGAGACGAATGGCTTTAAAAAAAGATAAAAACAAAATATTATATTTTCTGTTTAAAGAACTTGCCAGGTTCTTTTCACAGAGTTTGCTGAGTTCTGTTACAGAGTTTGCCACGTTCTGTTTACAGAGTTTGCCTCACTCCGTTTACAGAGTTTTCCGGGTTGTGTATACAGAGTTTGCCAAGTTCTGTCTTCAAAGTATGCCATGTTCTGCTTACAGAGTTTGCCACGTTCTGTTTACAGAGTTTGATTGCGATTTGTGTGTTATTTTTCTCCGGGGATTCATATGCAACTTAGGACATAGTTGCTTCAGGTGGGATTTGAACCTGCGATTCTCAGATGTTCTTCTGAAATCTTACCCTTTGCGGGTTTCGAACCTGTGCTCTTCAGGTTCGTGGAGCCGCGCCCTACCCACTGAGCCACCGTGCTGATACAGAATCCCACCTGTCAGTGCGACCAAGTCACCGATTCCTCCCACAGTAAATTTCCAGGCTATTTCCTCTTTCAGAGCCAATCTTTATCCCATAATTGGGGTTATTGCCAGCCAACTTCCCTCAATCATTTGGATCAACTCTGATATTTATTTAGCCTTAATGTTCTTGAGATTCGTTTTTGCCCCGACCCTATGACAGAGTCATAGTTACTTTTCCATAAGAGTCATAGTATGACTCTCTTATGGAACCTTAAGAGACTCATAGTTACTGGTTAACCGTGGGTAAAAAAAAGTTGGGGGTGCTGGCGCGAGCTCCATGGCCTACCCTCCCGAGCCAAAACGGTCAGTCCGACGACAGTGCACTTTTTTCGGACACTCTCTGAGGAGTCCCCTTAAGCCTGGAGGATGCCAAAAAGAGGTTTTGCCACCGGGTACCATCTCGGGACTAGAGAGCTCCTTTTCAGAAGCCTCCTGGAGGATTGTAACAAGGCCCCAGAAGCTCATAGAGAGTCCGTTGATGGTGCATCTTTCTCGGGCACATGTTTTTGACATTATGGTGCATCTGGAGGTCGAAAACAAGGGACTCGAAGCTCGCAGAGAGTCCGTTGATGGTGCATCTTTGGCGGACACATGTTTTTGACATTATGGTGCCTCTGGAAGTCGAAAACAAGGGACTCAAAGCTGGTAAAGAGTCCGTTGATGGTGCTCTGTCCTCGGACACATTATGTTCACATCCTGGTGCCTGTGGAGGATGTAACTAGGGGTGTAGCTGCACATGGCCAGTCCGCTGAAGGTGACCTATTCTCGGACACATTCTGTCACATCCTGGTGCCTGTGGAAGGTGTAACTAGGGGTGTAGCTGCACATGGCCAGTCCGCTGAAGGTGCACTGTTCTCGGACACATGTTCCTCAAATCCTGGTCCTCCTGGAGGATATAGAGGGGTCTAGAGGCTCATGGCATGTCCGCTGAAGGTGCAGTATTCTCGGACACCTTTGAACAGGGTCCTACCCCTCTGGAGGTCTGAAAATTCTGGATTTTTTCTAAGTCCATTTTGGTTAACCATGGGTAGGGTTTTGGTTAACCATGGGTACGAAAAAGTTGGGGGTGGTGGCGAGGGCTCCACAAAATACCCTCCCGACCGAAAACGGTCAGTCCGACGACCATGCACCTTTCTCGGACACCTTCTGAAAATCCCCCTAAGGCCTGGAGGATCACAGAAAGAGGTTTTGCCACCGGGTGACGGCGCGAAATCGAGAGCACCCTAAAAAAGTGGACTTAGGCTCAGAACGAAAAAAAAAAAAAGTTCCACAAAGAGGTAACTCAGCCTCTGAGTGTCCGATTTTCAAGCGGTTTGAAGCGGACTGTTGACCACACTCTCGTCCCTCTCCCGGAGGATGTATAGGGGTCTAGAGGCTCAAGGCATGTCCGCTGAAGGTGACCTATTCTCGGACACATTCTGTCACATCCTGGTGCCTGTGGAGGATGTAACCAGGGGTGTAGCTGCTCAGGGCCAGTCCGCTGAAGGTGCACTGTTCTCGGACACATGTTCCTCAAATCCTGGTCCTCCTGGAGGATATAGAGGGGTCTAGAGGCTCATGGCATGTCCGCTGAAGGTGCAGTATTCTCGGACACCTTTGAGCAGGGTCCTACCCCTCTGGAGGTCTGAAAACTGTGGATTTTTTCTAAGTCCATTTTGGTTAACCATGGGTAGGGTTTTGGTTATCCATGGGTACGAAAAAGTTGGGGGTGGTGGCGGAGGCTCCACAAAATACCCTCCCGACCGAAAACGGTCAGTCCGACGACCATGCACCTTTCTCGGACACCTTCTGAAAATCCCCCTAAGGCCTGGAGGATCACAGAAAGAGGTTTTGCCACCGGGTGACGGCGCGAAATCGAGAGCACCCTAAAAAAGTGGACTTAGGCTCAGAACGAAAAATAAAAAAAGTTCCACAAAGAAGTAACTCAGCCTCTGAGTGTCCGATTTTCAAGCGGTTTGAAGCGGACTGTTGACCACACTCTCCTCCCTCTCCTCTCCTAAACCTTCTGACCGATTGGAAACCGTGACCCGCCAGGGGAGGCACCCTGTCTCACAGGTCCCACCTCCCCGCCACCGCGGTCAGCCTCCAGGCCGGGGACGCCGAGGGCTCTACGGAGCTCTCTGTCACCGCGCCGAACCCTTCTCTAGCGAGAATTTGCCCCGGATGAGTGGGGAGAGGCATATTAGTGGCTGAGGTACCTGAGAAGCACAGGTTCGAACCCCGCGAAGGGCAAGTCTCGGTGAAACCACCCATTAAAGGTGTTAGTTTCGACGAAACCACCTGAAAATCGTAGGATCGAACCCCACATGAAGCAACTCTGAGAGAGAGAAAGATTGAAAGAGAAAGAGCCTGGGAAAATATGGGGTGAGGAATCGGTGATTTGGGCGCACTGACAGGCGGAATTCTGTACCAGCACGGTGGCTTAGTGGGTAGGGCGCGGCACCACAGACCTGATGAGCACAGGTTCGAAACCCGCAAAGGGTAAGATTCCAGAAAACCATCTCAGAATTGCAGGTTCAAATCCCACCTGAAGCAACTCTGTCCTAAGTTGTGAATGACTCCCCGGTATGAAAGAAAGGCTCGACTCTATAAAGGAAAAGCTATACAGGGCAGAAGCACAGGGCAGAAGCACCGGACCACGATGAACATTATATTTGGGCGCACTGACAGGCGGAATTCTGTACCAGCACGGTGGCTTAGTGGGTAGGGCGCGGCACCACAGACCTGATGAGCACAGGTTCGAAACCCGCAAAGGGTAAGATTCCAGAAAACCATCTCAGAATTGCAGGTTCAAATCCCACCTGAAGCAACTCTGTCCTAAGTTGTGAATGACTCCCCGGTATGAAAGAAAGGCTCGACTCTATAAAGGAAAAGCTATACAGGGCAGAAGCACCGGACCACGATGCACATTATATCCTTAAAAACCTACACATAATAAGCAGCTCAAAACCCCGTAGTGCAACTGCGCTACACACTTAACAAACACACCACACAGTCAACTGCGCTACACACTAAACAAACACACCACACAGTGGGGCGTGGCAGATCGGTATGAATCTCCGGTTTTCATGAGGCGAACTTGTGCTGATGACTGATCGTCTGAAGGCTGTGGCGGCAAGTGAGAAACGGAGCGAGCTATCTAGAATTCAATGGCGACCTCAGTTAGACGTCCAGCAGTGCTGGGAGCTCTGTGTGTGTCTGTGGGAGCCTCATGAAGCTCACTGTGTTTGGGTGCTGGGGCTGAGGGCAGTACTGGGGGTTAGGGTTAGTGCTGGGCAGTGCTGGGAGCTCTGTGTGTGTCTGTGGGACCCTCAGAGAGCTTTAATATGAAAGAAAGGCTCGACTCTATAAAGGAAAAGCTATACAGGGCGGAAGCACCGGACCACGATGCACATTGCATCCTTAAAAACCTACACATAATAAGCAGCTCAACACCCCGTAGTGCAACTGCGCTACACACTAAACAAACACACCACACAGTCAACTGCGCTACACACTAAACAAACACACCACACAGTGGGGCGTGGCAGATCGGTATGAATCTCCGGTTTTCATGAGGCGAACTTGTGCTGATGACTGATTGTCTGAAGGCTGTGGCGGCAAGTGAGAAACGGAGCGAGCTATCTAGAATTCAATGGCGACCTCAGTTAGACGTCCAGCAGTGCTGGGAGCTCTGTGTGTGTCTGTGGGAGCCTCGTGGAGCTCACTGTGTTTGGGGGCAGTGGGCTGGGGCTAAGGGCAGTACTGGGGGTTAGGATTAGTGCTGGGCAGTGTTGGGAGCTCTGTGTGTGTCTGTGGGACCCTCAGAGAGCTTTAATAGCAGGCAGAATTTTTGGGCCTAAAGGGAGACAAGTGTGAGCCATTGGGGCTTGCTGTGACTTAACACAGTACACAGGGCAGTGTTTGGAGCTCTCTGTGTGTCTCTCTGACCTCTGGGGACCTTTAATAGACAGCAGGCTAATTAGGCCTGTCTGGGGAGGTGTGTGTGTCTGTAGGCCTCCCAGTAAGTGAACCCAACACACTGGGCAGTGTTTGGAGCTCTCTGTGTGTCTCTCTGACCTTTAGGGACCTTTAATAGACAGCAGGCTTCTTAGGCCTGTCTGGGGAGGTGTGTGTGTCTGTAGGCCTCCCAGTAAGTGAACCCAACACACTGGGCAGTGTTTGGAGCTCTCTGGGTGTCTCTCTGACCTTTGGGGACCTTTAATAGACAGCAGGCTTCTTAGGCCTGTCTGGGGAGGTGTGTGTGTCTGTAGGCCTCCCAGTAAGTGAACCCAACACACTGGGCAGTGTTTGGAGCTCTCTGTCTGTCTCTCTGACCTTTGGGGACCTTTAATAGACAGGAGGCTTCTTAGGCCTGTCTGGGGAGGTGTGTGTGTCTGTAGGCCTCCAGTGTTTTCTAAGTCCATTTTGGTTAACCATGGGTAGGGTTTTGGTTAACCAGGGGTGTAGCTGCTCAGGGCCAGTCCGCTGAAGGTGCACTGTTCTCGGACACATGTTCCTCAAATCCTGGTCCTCCTGGAGGATATAGAGGGGTCTAGAGGCTCATGGCATGTCCGCTGAAGGTGCAGTATTCTCGGACACCTTTGAGCAGGGTCCTACCCCTCTGGAGGTCTGAAAACTGTGGATTTTTTCTAAGTCCATTTTGGTTAACCATGGGTAGGGTTTTGGTTATCCATGGGTACGAAAAAGTTGGGGGTGGTGGCGGAGGCTCCACAAAATACCCTCCCGACCGAAAACGGTCAGTCCGACGACCATGCACCTTTCTCGGACACCTTCTGAAAATCCCCCTAAGGCCTGGAGGATCACAGAAAGAGGTTTTGCCACCGGGTGACGGCGCGAAATCGAGAGCACCCTAAAAAAGTGGACTTAGGCTCAGAACGAAAAATAAAAAAAGTTCCACAAAGAAGTAACTCAGCCTCTGAGTGTCCGATTTTCAAGCGGTTTTGAAGCGCACTGTTGACCACACTCTCCTCCCTCTCCCGGAGGATATATAGGGGTCTAGAGGCTCAAGGCATGTCCGCTGAAGGTGACCTATTCTCGGACACATTCTGTCACATCCTGGTGCCTGTGGAGGATGTAACCAGGGGTGTAGCTGCTCAGGGCCAGTCCGCTGAGGGTGCACTGTTCTCGGACACATGTTCCTCAAATCCTGGTCCTCCTGGAGGATATAGAGGGGTCTAGAGGCTCTTGGCATGTCCGCTGAAGGTGCAGTATTCTCGGACACCTTTGAGCAGGGTCCTACCCCTCTGGAGGTCTGAAAACTGTGGATTTTTTCTAAGTCCATTTTGGTTAACCATGGGTAGGGTTTTGGTTAACCATGGGTACGAAAAAGTTGGGGGTGGTGGCGGAGGCTCCACAAAATACCCTCCCGACCGTAAACGGTCAGTCCGACGACCATGTACCTTTCTCGGACACCTTCTGAAAATCCCCCTAAGGCCTGGAGGATCACAGAAAGAGGTTTTGCCATCGGTTGACGGCGCGAAATCGAGAGCACCCTAAAAAAGTGGACTTAGGCTCAGAACGAAAAATAAAAAAAGTTCCACAAAGAGGTAACTCAGCCTCTGAGTGTCCGATTTTGAAGCGGACTGTTGACCACACTCTCCTCCCTCTCCCGGAGGATATATAGGGGTCTAGAGGCTCAAGGCATGTCCGCTGAAGGTGACCTATTCTCGGACACATTCTGTCACATCCTGGTGCCTGTGGAGGATGTAACCAGGGGTGTAGCTGCTCAAGGCCAGTCCGCTGAAGGTGCACTGTTCTCGGACACATGTTCCTCAAATCCTGGTCCTCCTGGAGGATATAGAGGGGTCTAGAGGCTCATGGCATGTCCGCTGAAGGTGCAGTATTCTCGGACACCTTTGAGCAGGGTCCTACCCCTCTGGAGGTCTGAAAACTGTGGATTTTTTCTAAGTCCATTTTGGTTAACCATGGGTAGGGTTTTGGTTAACCAGGGGTACGAAAAAGTTGGGGGTGGTGGCGGAGGCGTGGTGGCGGAGGCTCCACAAAATACCCATCCGACCGAAAACGGTCAGTCCGACGACCATGCACCTTTCTCGGACACCTTCTGAAAATCCCCCTAAGGCCTGGAGGATCACAGAAAGAGCTTTTGCCACCGGGTGACGGCGCGAAATCGAGACGTGGTACTGCTTTCGGTGGGGATGGTGACTTGGCTCTGTAAAATAAGAGCATACATAACAATGAATACAATACACTACACTACATCATGTGTAGGTTCAATCAATCAGTCTCTATTCAAACTGGGTCAATCTATTTACCTGGGTTGATTTTCTAGCTAGGCTTAGATTTGGACTGGCCGCAGAAACATGAGCACCACCAAATCTTGACTTGTTCAACTGAAAAGCAACAAGGCAAACGTCTGTGTCGTGAGAGAACTATATTGACAAATTATCATTCAGTGAACAAAATGTAAAATATTTATGGTCAATTTATGAGGCCAAATACCATTAAAATATGTGGGGGTGGGTGCTTACGGCCCACAGACACCAGCAATGAACCTAAGGCCCTTTGGCCAGGACTTTGACTGGCTGCTGCTGTCTGCTGCCCTGCAGTGCCTTGAACCGGACCCACTGCTGCCGACTGCTGCCCTGCAGGCCCAGTAGGACTTTGCCTGGCTGCTGCCGTCTGCTGCCCTGCAGTGCCTTGAACCGGACCCACTAGTGCCGACTGCTGCCCTGCAGGCCCAGTAGGACTTTGCCTGGCTGCTGCCGTCTGCGGCCCTGCAGTGCCTTGAACCGGACCCACTGCTGCCGACTGCTGCCCTGCAGGCCCAGTAGGACTTTGCCTGGCTGCTGCCGTCTGCGGCCCTGCAGTGCCTTGAACCGGACCCACTGCTGCCGACTGCTGCCCTGCAGGCCCAGTAGGACTTTGCCTGGCTGCTACCGTCTGCGGCCCTGCAGGCCCAGAGGCAGTACTTGCTCCAGTTGGCTGTAGAAACATCACAAATTAGTTTGCATATTGATACACACACACACACACACTTTTTGAGTCTTGAATTGACCAGCGTTACCTTCTGAGTGTGGAATCCACAAACACACGCCCTTACTAGACCAAACAAAGACCTCTGTCCTTGTGTCTGCATTGGACATTTTTCAATCTAGAAATAAAAGTTATACAATTGTTTGAGTTTTCATTTTCGTATGTGTAGTCACAGAGATATGATGTAACTGATTTGCTTTTTACATTTGGATTTCCTTGTGGGAACATTGCCTTTTATCCTATTTAATACATGTTATAATGACTTAATAACAATAAATACATTATACTGTGCCATGTATATAGTCATACCCTTTGATATAGCTCGTACCACTTCTTCTGCCTTGGTGCTGGCTTGTTCCCACCCCCGGCAGGCCAGGATCCAGTGCTGGCAAACTTTCTCAAACGTGCCAACCATTCTGATTCTGACATTGCCTTGTGTGACTTCACAGATTTTGCCTTTGGTGACATAGTAATTGCACATTGTTTTTAATGAATGAAAATAACATAAATCCATGAAGAGCAGACCATCCATGTAATAGTATTAGCCCTATTCTCCACACAGGTGAACCCCCCTCCTCACCACTGTCTCCCTTTCCTGCCATTACCTGTACAACCTCTCAATATTTTGTTTATACATCTGAATTTAAGCGATTGTGCATAAAATACTCTTATTCACAGTCAAAACATTTCGTTATCATTCATTCATAGCCGACGTAAAAGCACCCTTAATATAGTTAACGTTATTTGACGAGGACTAGCGTAATTCCAGTACAGATAACAGAGTGATTATAAGATAGCTATATAGCTAAATAAATCGAAATGACAACAACGGGAATAATTACTTCAATACTTCAATACTTCAAGTTATATCGTACAAGACTAACAGATTATATTAGCAGACCAAAGGCATGAGCGAAAGCGAAATTGCAGTCAGAGAAAGCAGCTTAGGTAAAAAGCTAGCTAAACCAAGGGGAAATGACTTCAATAATTAAAGTAAATACGATCTGCAGGTATACGACTTATGTTATTGTCATGCATTTAAAAATTAATTGTATGCATCTATGTCGCCAAAAGCAACATCTCTAAAATATAGCGACATTTTAGTCAGATAAATTATAGCGTTTTAAAGGTAGAAAGCTAGCTATACACAAAACAATTATCCCATTCAGCAGTGTAGTTAATGTGTAAATACTCACCATGTCGACAAATTTCCTCGGTTTATTTAACTTGATACAGCTTTAGAGGGAGGATTGCTTCCTTGAAGTTGTTTGAATTACGGACGCATCTTCTGGCTATTTGAGCTATCCAGAGGTTTGCATTTTCGATTTGCCCGCCCCCCCCTCCAGGTCCAGCGTCAGCTAAGTGACGTCGCCTGACGTCGCGCTCCAGCATTTCTGCCGTGCGTGCTGCCCGACGGCGCTCTCCAGGATTTCTGCCGTGATTGGTCAATTGTTATCAACTCTGCAAACTGGTGCGAACGTGATTGGCCAAATCTTTTCAGAATCTTTTCAGGTCTAAAAAAAATTAGCCGGTCGTGTAGTCGGCAGCTGTGGCTGTTAACCAGAAGGTGGCTGGTTCGATCCCCAACCAGAAGGACATTTTTTTTTTGCTGGTCCATCATAAGAGAGTCACTGTTACTCATTTTTCAGGCAATTGGGAACATAACTGACATTCAGAATACAAAAGGGACATTTGAGAATAATAACTGAAAAAAAATGCATTTTTTTTGCCTAAGTCCATACTGGTGCTCTCCCTTGTGTGTTTGACCCTCAGTGACCTTTAATAGACGGCAGGCATATGGGGCCTACTCTGGTACATAAGTTAGCCATGTGGGCTCTCTGTGACTTAAAACAAGACACAGAGCAGTCATCGCTGCTGGTGTGTGACCCTCAGCAAAATCAAGATTCAAACACAGAAAAATACCTTCAAACTTTGTTTTATTTAGATATATTAAAAAATAGCAAATACAACACACAAACAAACACAAACAATTCCAAACATAACCACACACGGCGAACGTTGTGTGTGTGTGTGTGTGTGTGTGTGTGTGTGTGTCTGTGTGTGTCTGTGTCTGTGTCTGTGTGTATGTGTGTGTGTGTGTGTGTGTGTGTGCGCGTGCACATTAGGGATTTGGGGGTTAACTGCAGCTGGAACCTGCCTCCTCCACTACGCGCATTCTTCTGGGTAGGACCCGGTTTCTGTTGAGGGCCCGGCGTCTGAGGACCCGGAGATGCTGCATTACCAACTCCAATTCCCTCCTGGAACTTTCCAGTTTGTCCTGAAGAGATTTTCTTTGTTTTAGAAGGATTTTGCAGGACTCGCAGCACACTCGCAGAGTCATATCTAAACAACACAAAAAACATTCTGGTAATGGTAAAAATCTTAGATAATACGACACACACACACACACACACACACACCTATACAGGTCTTGGTGGATTAGGAGGCCAAATTTCCTCAACCTGAAAAAAAAGTGGTTTACGGGTACTTCCCTTTCCTTTTAGTCTAGAGCTACCAAAGTTGAATAAAAATGATTAGAAAAAATTGTGCATCGAAGAGCAAGGTTTTTTTTTTTTGTATCACCTACCAATCAAGATACTCAATTTTTTACACAACAAGAGTTTTCACCAAGTTATAGGGACATGTCCTACCTGAACACAAACCTGGCTTGCGAGGACACATGAATTGCAAGGACGCTGTGATGTCATTCTCGCGTCATATCTAATTAGCATATTGAATTAACATATCCATAACAGTACACAGAACTCTGGTTACACACTGTACTGCAAGGACTGTGTGTTTTACTTGGACAGTATGGTGTCAACATGGCTGACAACTACAAGTATGTATACACTAACAAGTTTTACTATTCACGCTATGTAAATAGTACATCATCATCATCTTGTGAGAGTTCCAGTGGTCATATCATTGTTGTGTAGTTCAACATTGTTTTTAGGTACCAGTTTATGTATCAGTACCATTGATAATACCTGCTTGCCAGGTAAACTGAAATTGTGGTATCTGCAGTTTGGATTTAAGGTGGTCTCTAAATGTTTACAAGTTCCAAAGTTGCTACTTCAGAGTTGGAGAAATGTAATAAAGTCATGAATAAGGCAGTTAGAAAAAAGCACAATTAATTATTGTGACATTTTTCGGAAAAAACTTTGGAATTACTAGACCAGCTTGATGGAGAAATTGAAGTGTGCTATTGCAAGCCTAGAGATGGCTTGTCACAGTCTAAGAACTGAAGAATATTGGTGTTTTCCATATACTTTCAACTTATGAACCCTCCTCAAAAGAATACTGTAATGACCAGTATGTTTTAATGTGTTCATGTTTATAGTGTCGTCTCTGTGCCTGTGACCTTGCTCTCTGTCAGCCGCGGCAACCTATGTGTTGCTATGCACTGCGGGGGCTGGCAGAGTAGCCAGGGGGCGGGGGCACCTGGTTAAGAGATGGTTTAACTTGCCTCTTGTGCTGGAAGTTCTGTGAGAAGCAGTCAGGGCCCACTCCTCCCATAAGCAGACGAAAACATGCACATGGAGCCTGTGATAGTGGTTGGGCGTACTTGTGTGGGGGACTTTTGTCACCTCCCAGTGACCGTAGAGGGGGTTCCCTGCACTGCTCTCGTGGACACAGTGACTCTGGTAAGACCTGATGTGGTGCCGGGCTGGACTCAGTTAGAGCCCACCACTGTGCAGCTGCGCACAGTCACGGGCGGGCTGGCACCCATGAAAGGCAGGGGCACAATGACACTGACTGTGGGGGGCAAAGCTTTCCACCGCCCAGTGTGGGTGGCAAGCGTGCAGGACCCGTGCATACTGGGGCTGGATTTCTTGAAGGCTACGGGCTGTCAGCTGGACCTGGGAAGAGGCACGTTTCAGGATGCACCTGTCATCGCGTTGTCGGCCGTGACACCACCAGTTGCTGCACCCACTACCTTGCCGGCGCGAGAAGTTGGCACAGCAGAACCGAGCCACACCCACTTTTCCCCAAAACCCCTCACGACATCAGGGTGCGTGTTTCCCCAACCGGCCACCACTCCACGCCCACAGCATTGCTGTTCAATCACCTCCCTCTCAGCTGGAGACAGAGGTGACAGCACCCGACTCCTCTCCACCCCTGCTGGCAGTGCCAGCCCCCAACAGCATGGGCTGCCCGTCTCCAGCCCTGCTGCCCCAGACGGAGGAGGAGATGACGCGGGCTGCCATCACGAAAATCTGGACGGAGAACTGTGATGACCTGGACTCACAACAGCAGGAGCTGTTGTGGCGGCTGGTTGTGGAGTTTAAAGACAGCTTTGCACTGAGGGAGGATGACGTCGGGCGAACACAGCTGGTGGAGCGTGAGATTGACACCGGAGATGCCCGCCCGATAAAGTGCCGTCCCCGCCGAATGGGGTAACTAAGAAAGACTCTTATCCACTACCCCACGTGGATGAGTCTCCGGACCTAGTCTCAGGCTCTGCCTGGTTTTCCTCACTGGACTTCCGCTCGGGCTATTACCAGATCACATCTGCCCGACCAAAGACTGCCTTTTGCACTGGACGTGGGCTCTGGCAGTTTAAGGTCCTCAGTGTTGGCTTATGCAATGCCCCTGCTTCCTTCGCCAGACTGATGGATCAGGTGTTGACTGGCCTCCCACGCCAGGAGTGCCTGGTTTATCTGGACGACATCTTGGCACAAGGACCCTCCTTCGATGCATGCCAGGGGGCGTTCGACCAGCTGCGTCGGTCCTTCAGCGATGCCCCTGTGCTGGCTCCAGCTGACCCCTCTCTTCCATTTATGTTGGACACTGATGCCAGTGGGGTGGGTGCTGGAGGAGTGCTGTCTCAGATGGGTGCAGACGTGGAGAGGGTAGTGGCATATTTCAGCCGGGTGTTCAATAAGGCTGAGAAGCGCTACTGCGTGACCCGGCGAGAGCTCCTGGCAGTGGTGCTCTCCGTGCGCCATTTTAAATATTACCTGTGCGGTCTGCCCTTCACTGTGAGAACCGACCATTCAGCTCTCCAGTGGCTGATGTCATTCAGGGAGCCGGAGGGGCAGGTCGCCAGGTGGTTGGAGGAGCTCAAGGCTTATAACTTCACAGTGGTGCACAGGGCAGGAGCTCAACACAGCAATGCATATGCCCTCTCCCGTCGCCCATGTGCTGCCGACGGGTGCCACCACTGTGAACGGAGGGAGAGTCGGGAGCTTGAATTGTGTGAAGGCAGTGTGGCGGGCAGAGGTGGTTGACTGCTGGGAGCTGCAGATGGTAAGCGTGGGGGATTGGAGGCAACAGCAGGAACTTGACCCCGACCTACACCCTGTGCATCAGTGGGTGGAGTCACAGCAGAGGCTGCCATGGGAAGAGGTGGCAAGCCTCTCAGGTCACTAAGGGGCTGTGGTCAAAGTTTGACTCGCTGTGTCTGATCGACGGGGTGCTGCAGAGGGCGTGGAAAGAGCCTGCTACAGGGGATGAGCGTTGGCAGATGGTGGTCCCCAAGGGCCTGAGGGTAGCTGTACTGCAGGGCATGCACGGAGCCTCGGGGTCAGGCCACTTTGGTGTGACAAAAACGCTCAACCGCCTCCGCCGAGGCTTCTATGGGGGCTACTTTCGGCGGGACGTGGAAGACTTCCGCAGACGGTGTGAATAATGCACTGCACGGAAAGGCCCAACAGGTCGGTCACATGCCCAGCTGCATCTAGTGCGGGCCCCCATGGAGAGAGAGTTGCTTTAGATGTAATGAGCCCACTTACCCGCACCAACAAGGGGAATGCCTACATCCTCTCTGTGATCGACTACAAAGTGGCCAGAGGCCTATGCCCTCCCAAACCAGGAGGCAGAGACTGTGGCAGATTCCTTGCTTGGAGGCATACTCAGCCGGTTTGGGATGCCGCACACACTGCACAGTGACCAGGGGAGAAATTTTGAGTCCAAGGTATTTGCTGCCATGTGCAGCCGAATGGGCATACAAAAGACACGAACCACCCCGTTACAGCCTCAAAGTGACGTGCACGTGGAGAGGCTCCACCGCACACTGGGTCAGCAGCTGGCCATACTGACATCGGAGCATCAGCGCGACTTGGATGAACATCTGCCGCTGGTGCTCATGGCGTGCCGGTCTGCAGTCCAGGAGTCGACCTCATGTTCCCCAGCACTCCTCATGCTAGGGAGGGAGCTCCGCACCCCAACAGAGCTGGCCTTTGGGCGGCCTCCAGACGGAATATGCGAGGAGGCTCCAGGACAGGCTTGAGTCTGCCCATGCGTTTGCCCGGGTGCAGCAGGAAAGTGCTGGTGCCATGCAAAAGCGTAACTATGACGTGCGGGCACGGGGTAGGCACTTCCAGGCTGGAGACCTTGTTTGGGTGTACAGCCCACAAAGAAAGAAGGGCCGGTGTCCAAAGCTTGACAGCCAGTGGGTGGGGCCCTGCAGGGTGTTGGAGCGGATGGGGGAGGTGGTGTATCGGGTGCAGCTACCGCCACGAGGACGGAAGGTTGCTCTGCACAGAGACAGACTGGCCCCCTATCGAGGCAATGCCTTTCCCCAGGTTCCAGGTAGCCCATGTCCCCTGCCCCTGGGTTAAGCCCGTCACCCCCCTTCTCACTACACACACACACACACCGCACCCCCCACAGCCAGTGCCTGATGGGGGTGACCCTGACTCTGTCCCTGTGGCCCCCTGGTCTCAGCCCACGTCCCCTGCCCCGGGGTTAAGCCTGTCACCTCCCTTCTCACATCCACAAAGGGCTAGGAGACCGCCCCAGAGTTTGGCAGACTTTGTTTATTCCCTCAGGGACAAGGAACTTGGTAGCGGAGGGGTAATGTAACGACCAGTATGTTTAAATGTGTTCATGTTTTATAGTGTTGTCTGTGTGCCTGTGACCTTGCTCTCTGTCAGCCGCGGCAGCCCATGTGTTGCTATGCACTGCGGGGGCTGGCAGAGTAAGCAGGGGGCGGGGGCACCTGGTTAAGAGATGGTTTAACTTGCCTCTTGTGCTGGAAGTTCTGTGAGAAGCAGCCACAGAAACGTATGTGTTCAGCGGAAGTTATAACGGCCAATAAAGTCATTGCTGAATCATACTCGTAGTGTCTGGATCGCTAAAATACAAAACATTTACACCACTTTCATTAACATTAGAATGGTCAGTCCTGTCTGCAGACCTTCACATCTTTCATTCCTAGGTAGATACTGTTTCCCTTCCTAACACAGCCCACCTTATACCGTGAACCAGACCCCGAGAACTATTGATCTGATTAGGTTATTTGGCTATTTATGAGGTAACATGGAGAGTTTTGACAATATTCACACATTATAAGCATTTTAGTAATGGCGAATTTCAAAGAAAATATTACTGACTTTTGACTTTCAAAACATTCATAGATTTTTCCTTATAGAACTAAAGTGATGTTAAATAGCTGGTGGTATATATAGTTAATGGTTGTTTAAATGATTCTCCACCATGTCAGGGGTCATTATATAAATAAATGTAATTGACAGTGTGCACAGAAAGTGGTGAGTAAAAGTGTATTAAGATGCAATGTGTCTTAAGTGATGTTAAATCACTTGTACAGTTCTTTAACCTTCAGAAAACACATAGTTTATGGTGGTTTAAGTGATTCTCCACCATGTCAGGGTCATTATGTATCTGACGATCATGAAGAGTACCATAATACAATAGGCAGTGTATATAGATAATGATGTAATTTCTTTCCAATAGCTGCAACTAATCCTGCAGGAACAGGTTATATTGTATCTATTTTTTTTAAATGAAAAAACAATTTCCCCATTTATGGCAATTTCTCATTCATCACTATGGACTACTATATTACCCATCATCAGCAACATAAGAAAAAAAAAAAAGAAAAGCAAAACACTGAAGAGAAGCCTCATAAATGTGCCCACTGTAGAAAAGTATTTTTGAAAACCATATGTTAGTACATACTGGAGAATGGCCTCATCGATGTGTTCAGTATGGATAAGCATTTACAAACTCCACAGGTCTTAAAAGCACACATACTAATACTCACAAGCAAAGCTAAGTGGTCCTATGTAAAAGTATTTTGGCTGCCATGTGTAGTTCATTGTAAATTCCTACAGTTCCGGGAGGTAGATCGGAGGTAGCTGAAGGGCTACACAGACCAAGCAGATAAGTCTAAAATAAAATAAGTCTTTTTGTAACGGTTCGTTGTTGCCAACTAATCACATAAAAAGGCATAGGTTTGTCAGTGAAAGATTGCGAGGACTGGATGCCACAAAATTCAGTGAAGTAGTATGCATAAACTACCTCTACATGTATTTATCAATCTCAGCCTTCTCCTGGAGCATTTCAACAGTTTACTCTGAAAATATTGACACAGTTCTATTATACCAAACACAAATGATACACATGAGTAGAACAAATGATCCATTTTCCTGAATGAAATTTAATAAAAAACACAGACAAATCAAGACCACCCTAAAAACTAAAAGGGTTTATAGAGAACTTTTTCTTCCTGGAGAGATAGGCAAGGAAGTAGAAATGCTCAACAAAAGTCCAGACCACACTCAAAATTGTCTACCTGAACCTTGAATTGTTAGACCAGCATTACTTCTAGACTTCTCTCTTTTCATGTCTCTGTTTCTTACAAAGTCTCTAATATTTTGGACTGTTCTGTTTCTGAGGACAGGCTCTTCATCTGTTTGGCACTGGTGGCACTCTGCCTTTTTGGCCAAATATCCTCTAGTTATGTGACCCTTGGAGTGCCTCATAACAGCTGCAACTTCAGATTTGACCACCTCTTTGGAGTTCCTAAAATCAACAAAACACAGCCCAAGAAAATGTACATATAAAAAAAGAGTACAGTACAGAATACAACTGAGAAACCTACCATAATAATGTAAAAGTCACTAGAATACCTTTTGTATAATAATGTATAATAAACTCTATGGTTCTTTGTTCCTTTACTGACCTTTAGACCTGGATCCACAGTTCAGGGTGACATCTTGAAGTGCCTACACAAGAAACATCCAATTGATTTATTTCATTAATTAAAAGCAAATACCTGTTAGTTCAGAAGGGTCTTTTTGACAATTTCCGCTTATATTTCACAGTTTTATTTCAAACTTGAATATATATGGCTCCATCAAATGCAATCAGTTAAAGTGTTTTATAATGTCATTTTAGTTAACATTTCAAAGCATCAAAACTAAAATATTTGTCAGAAAAAAACCCATAAAACACTTAATGTTCAAGCATTCATACTTTTTTCTTGCCTTCTGTACTACAGCAAACCATTCTGCATTAATTTCAGTGTAGTATATTGTAATTTCTTGTGAGAACACATATGATGGTCTGTATGCCTCTCCAAAATATACCCAAAAACCTATCCAAATCCATATAAAGGTGTATCATGTATGTTTTGTGATTTTGAGCTATGTTTGTGTAGTAAAATATGTTTTGTGGAAGTGGTGTGGTGGGGTGTAGAGGTGGTGTGGAGGAGGTGTGGTGGGGTATGGAGGTGGTGTAGTGGTGTGTGGATGTGTGTGGTGGTGTGTGTAGGGGATGTAGTGGGGTGTGGATGTGTGTGGTGGGGTGTGAAGGTGGTGAAGTGGTCTGTGGAGGTGGTGTGGTGTGGATGTGTGTGGTGGGGTGTGGATGTGTGTGGAGGAGGTGTGGTGGGGTATGGAGGTGTGAAGTGTGGTGTGGAGGTGGTGTTTAGTGGGGTGATGGGGTGTGTGGTGGGGTGTGGAGGTGGTGTAGTGGTGTTTAGTGGGGTGTGGAGGTGGTGTAGTGGGGTGTGGAGGTGTAGTGGTGTGTGGAGGAGGTGTGGTGTTGTGTAGAGGTGTGAAGTGTGGTGTGGAGGTGGTGTTTAGTGGGGTGATGGGGTGTGTGGTGGGGTGTGGAGGTGTGTGGTGGGGTGTGGAGGTGGTGTAGTGGTGTTTAGTGGGGTGTGGAGGTGTGGTGGGGTGTGGAGGTGTGTGGTGGGGTGTGGAGGTGGTGTAGTGGTGTTTAGTGGGGTGTGGAGGTGTGTGGGTGGGTGTGGAGGTGTGTGGTGGGGTGTGGAGGTGGTGTAGTGGTGTTTAGTGGGGTGTGGAGGTGTGTGGGTGGGTGTGGAGGTGTGTGGTGGGGTGTGGAGGTGGTGTAGTGGTGTTTAGTGGGGTGTGGAGGTGTGTGGGTGGGTGTGGAGGTGTGTGGTGGGGTGTGGAGGTGGTGTAGTGGTGTTTAGTGGGGTGTGGAGGTGGTGTAGTGGTGTTTAGTGGGGTGTGGAGGTGTGTGGTGGGGTGTGGAGGTGATGTGGAGGTTGTGTGGTGGGGTGTTGAGATGGGGTGATGGGGTGTGTATGGTTTAGCCTATCAAGAAATCTGCCTTCGCTCATAACTGTGATATCACAAAATGGTTGTGAACCATATTGTCCTTCCAGTGCAATGTGTTACTAAGATCAGCTAGATAACTAGCTATTATATCATGCAAATGGACCTCTTTCGTTTCAACAGTTTAAGGTTATTTAAAAGTTTCCATCCGTCATTATAGATGGAAATTCACTACAAATATCTAATAACCCTTTTGCAGATCACATAAATGTACTATACCTTCTCTGAGCTCACGTCAGGCAAGGATGACGCTGCCACCTCCCTGGTGGAAGCAACTCTGCAATCCTGTAAAGTAGAAGATTAAACCTTTCATAAAACACAGACTTCAGTTTAACAAACGCATAATAATTAATCTGGATATATGGCTTCTTGTGGATCACTGACAAACTCCTCGTAAATCATGGTGTCCTCCCAGTGCAGTGTGGTGCCAGAGTTGTGTATGGTGTAGCCATCTAGAAATCTGCCTTCGCTCATAACTGTGACATCACAAAGTCCTTGTAAATCATGGTGTCCTCCCAGTGCAGTGTGATGCCAGAGTTGTGTATGGTGTAGCCATCTAGAAATCTGCCTTCGCTCATAACTGTGACATCACAAAGTCCTTGTAAATCATGGTGTCCTCCCAGTGCAGTGTGATGCCAGAGTTGTGTATGGTGTAGCCATCTAGAAATCTGCCTTCGCTCATAACTGTGACATCACAAAGTCCTTGTAAATCATGGTGTCCTCCCAGTGCAGTGTGGTTCCAGACAGAGTTGTGTATGGTTTAGCCTATCAAGAAATCTGCCTTCACTCATAACTGTGACATCACAAAATCCTTCTAAACCAAAAGGGCTAGCATTCAAAATCTCACTTCCAGTTCTTGCCAACTGTTTCATTACACTACTGTGACAGTGCTGAAGAACTCAATTTCTTTAATTTGTTACACTGTGTGGCTATACAGCGGGTGAAATACCGTAAATCCTCAAATAAAGGCCGGGATTCAATTAGAAGCCGGGCTTCAGATAGTAGCCGGGGTCGTGGTCCATACGGACAAATAAAGGCCGGGCCCCGAATACAAGCCGGGGGTAAAATAAAGTAGCCTATACTGTAGCCTACCAGCATCAGTCCGTCAGCTCAAAGTAGACATCACAATTTAATTGAATGCATTTCACAAATACATGTTCTCCTCATGTTTAATATTTTATTAAATAATATTGTTGGCTAATTTCATGGGCTGTTTGCCACGTAGGACTAGGCTACTAGGCGAATTCGTTATTGTTTAGCCTAAATGCACGTATCGTACAGCCTACTGTTGTTTATCTGTAACGTTTTAGTTTGCTAGGTTACTTTTTCCAGAAGGGATCATAAAGCAGTAGTAGACTTACGTAACTTTGATATTAGATTCAAAGAGACGGTGTATGCTGATTGCTGAAGAACATTCGGGAGAAAAAATAGCAAAGAAGTTTGACATTGACCCGAGACGAATGCGATACGCTACGACTAGCAGGTGGAGGTAGAAAGAAAGTTAGGCTGGATATCAAACCAGCTCGTTGAGTACATGTTTTCAGTCCGCGATAAGCATTATAGAGTGTCTAGAAAAATTATTAAAATCCAGGCTTTGGAAATCTTTTCCTCCGTGACTGACAGTGGAGACCATAACTCCGATGTTTATTTTTTATGTTGACACCGCACCTAAAGCGCTACGCGATGTGCAGGAAGTGTTGAATGCATGCAATGAATTATATTAGCCTACTGCAATTATGCCCATTATTTAAATAATAAAATTGCCCCTAATACAAGCCTGCCCCAAATAAAGGCCGGTGCGCTGTGTAGCTTAAGTAAATACAAGCCCCGGCCACAATTGGAGGATTTACGGTAAGCGGGTGAACGTCGCCATTTTTCTCAGTAAATATATTTCCAAAGGTGCTATTGACATGCAACTTTCACCGCATGTTGGTAACAACCCAAGTAATACATACATACAAAAAAAATAAAAAAATACATTCAGAAATTAAGTAATGTGTATTAATGTGAAATAACACAGGAAAAAAGTATTGAACACATGAAGAAAGGAAGGTGCAAAAAGGCATGGAAAGCTAAGAAAACAGCTGGAATCTTTCAGTAATTAGAAAGCAATCCGGCCGTTAGTCAGTGCAAATTAATATCCCAATTGATGGCCTATAAAAAGGTGTCTTATTACCAAGGTGTCACACAAGAAGCATCTCATGATGGGTAAAAGCAAAGAGCTTTCTCAAGACCTTTGCAACCTTATTGTTGCAAAACATACTGATGGCATTGGTTACAGACGCATTTCTAAAAGTGGAAAGAACATCATTTCACCATAAGCTAGCCACGACCAGGTGCTCCTTGGAAGATTTCTGACAGAGGAGTGAAAAGAATTATCAGAGGAGTTGTCAAAGAGCCAAGGACCACTCGTGGAGAGCTTCAGTAAGACCTGAAATTTGCAGGTACAGTTGTTTAAAAGAATGCACTCAACCGCCATGGCCTGTATGCACACTCACCACATAAGACTCCATTACTGAAGAAAAAAGCATGTTGAAGCTCGTTGAAAGTTCGCAGCACGAAATGTTGACAAGTCTGTGAAATACTGGGAGAATAGTCTGGTCAGATGAGAGCAAAATTGAACTCTTTGGATGACATAATGCACACCATGTTTGTAGGAGACATGGCACTGCACATCATCCCAACAGTGACGTTTGGAGGTGGAAACATCATGGTGTGGGACTGCTTTTCAGCATAAGGTACTGGCAAACGTCACACAATTGAAGCAAGGATGAATGGAGAACTGTACCGAGACATCCTTGATAAAAATGTGCTGCCATCTACCAGGATGTTGAAGATGAAACAAGGGTGGACATTTCAGCAAGACAATGATCAGCCAAGGACACTCTCAATTGGTTTCAGAGAAAGAAAATAAGGATGCTGGAATGGCCCAGACAATCACCTGAATTGAATCCATTTGAAAATCTAAGAACTGAAGATCAGAGTTCATAGAAGAGGCCCACAGAACTTTCAAGATATGAAGACTGTTTGTGTGGAAGAATGGGCCAAACTCACATCTGAGCAATGCATACAAGTAGTTTCTCCATACAGGAAGCGTCTTGAAGCCGTCATTAGCTACAAAGGCTTTTGTACAAAGTATTCAATAAATAACAGTAAGCGTGTTCAATACTTTGTCCCTGTGTCTTTTCATATTATTAGACATAGCTTAATTTCTGAAAAAAATTGTTTTGGTTTCTTGTATGTTTGGATTACCTGGGTTGTTACCAACATCTGGTGAAAATTTCATGTCAATAACACCTTTGGAAATATATTTACTGAGAAAAATGG
Organism: Sprattus sprattus; assembly: GCF_963457725.1. Lineage (NCBI taxonomy): Eukaryota > Metazoa > Chordata > Actinopteri > Clupeiformes > Clupeidae > Sprattus > Sprattus sprattus. The sequence goes on along the minus strand of NC_137909.1, from coordinate 344,940 downwards.
TGACGTGTTCAATACTTATTTCACCCGCCGTATCAATTGGTTTTGGTTGTAGTGCTGGAGAGCTTGGAAGTGCTGTTTTTACTGGGCAATATAGACCACAAAACAAGACTCATACTCACCATCAACATATCTGAAAAGGAGAGACTGAACTCATCTGGGAGAAAAAAATGACAAATAAAAAGCCCCTTTCAGTAAAACAGTAATTGACACAAAACATTATCTGCAAAAAGTAATCACATACTTGAAGATGAGTTTCTATACAGCTAATCTGAATAGACAACGCAAAGATGTCACCACTCGTTGGTAAATAATAGCTGACTGATATGATGCTGGCATGGCAGTGTGACATTCACCACAAGATAATGGTAGACAGCAGATACTTAAAATAACGTTATTCAATGGAGATATCGCATGCGAACAGTAGCTCAAGCACTAATCAAATATTGCAAACTAGCCTTCTAATCCCGGGCAAATTCTGCAAATTATAATGTTTCATATATAGTATAGTCGATTAACAGTTAAGGTTATACATATTTTGCAAACTACCTTCTTGTATTCTTCAATTCGGTCTACTCGTTCCTTTAAAGATTTACATTGAAACCGTGACTGATAAATTCTGATAGTGTGACATTCACCACAAAATAATGGTAGACAGCAGATACTTCAATTAACGTTATTAATGAAGATATCTTCTTATTTTCTGATTAACCCATCTCATGGTTTGTCTAAAACTAACAAGCTATACTTAAGCAACGTCAGACTACGCCAGCGAACAGCGCCCATCGAATATTGCAAGTTTGCAAACTAGCTCACGAATCTCGGGCGAATACCGCAAATTATAACTTTGCAAATGCAATTTAAACATTCACTCACCAGCCTTCACACACGGTAAAATGTATTAATGAATAATGGCGAATCACTTTCTGATATTTAATTCTCTAACTGTAATAAACCACACTAGACTACTACAAGCACCACGATGTTTCTGGGGCTAAGTATGGGAAGCAAACCAAGATATGCTGTTGACTCGGGGGATTGGAATGACCAGAAACGAAGTAATAGTAAATGAAAAAGGGCTTAACCAAAATGAAGTGAATAAAACGTAAACCCTTTGCAGGTTCTAATCAACACAAGTTGACACTGTTACTCTTCCTTTGCTGTAAGGCTAAACTGACATATATTGCCACCCTAGCTAGCTAGCTAGCTAGCATAGCCTAGCTAAAGATATAAGATGCTTGCCTTCTCCAACCTTGATTTCTACACACGTCGCGTGACAATTTTTCAAATGAATGTGATATGGATGAAATATGAATGAAAAAACTTAAACTTACCGTTTTGGTTGTAGACACTCTTGTCTTCTTAATTTTAGATGTTGTTCTCACAGGGGAAGGCAAAGTGTTGGTCTTGGTGTATTACGACCCCAATTTACCTGAAAGTGTAAAGTTGCTACTGCGCCTGCGCATCATGCTTCCCGCTTATTTCCAACGTACATTCCCAATACACGCCCATTTTGTGTATGTTTTTGGACAGAAATGTGTATGACTCTGCAGTGACAAAACCTGTCGATAGTTGGCGCATTTTTTTTCCTGGGATACACATCAATACACAAAAAAACATGTTTTGTGGTTTATTAGGACTTCGCCCAAAAAAGCGGGAGGTTGTTCCTCAGGCTGAAATAAACTCAAATACAATGTCGGGATTATGAGGACAGGGCCTCGGTCTTCATAATCCCAAATGTCCTCATAGTGTTGGTATGTATTCAGGTAAATTGGGGTCGTAATACACAAAGACCAATACACACAAACACACACACACAAACGCACACACACACACACACACAGCTCCCCTCCCACCTCCCCCCTGGCTGACTGCCACACAGCTTCTCCAGCCACTAACCATCTAACTAATACTTACAACTCAATAGCTAAACATACTTGTAATAACAGAACACTCACCGTCTTGAAAACTCACGGCAATCTTGAAAGAAATGTCTCTGAAATTTGTCTTTAAGAATCTTGCTGCTCCACTCTCCAGCTCTTTCGCCCACAAAATGGCGACAGAGTAGGTCAGGCTTATATACTGGGGAGAGATTCTGAGAGGCGGGTTCAGGCTTTGCTTCAGGGGGACTCTTGAAACAGTCAACAGAGGAATTTGAAGAATTTGAGGGTGCCTTGAAACTTTCTCGGTGTGTGTGTGAAAGAGAGAGAGTTGTGTGTGTGTGTCTGTGTGTCTGTGTGCCTGTGTGTTTGTCTGTGTGTCTGTGTGCCTGTGTGTGTGTCTGTGTGCCTGTGTGTGTGTGTGTTGTCTTTAGGTGTAAATGCAAGCTGAGTGCTGATGTAAATGGCTGAATTCCTAGTGCTATGAGAGCTGCAGTGGTAGCACAGGAAGAGATGACAGATTTCTCCTCCTTTTCTGTCAGAGGCAACCGTGGCCTACTGGTTAGGGTTCAGCGCTCAAGCTGGGGCCCATAAGGCCATCTAAGAGGGGGGGGGAGAAAAAAGAGGGGGAAGAAGGAAAAAGGGAGAAAAGAGAGGAGAAAAGAAGAGAGGAGGAAGGAGGAAGAAAATGTGGGTGTTTCTGCATCCATACCTATCTGAGAAATGCATTTCTAACTGCTTTAACAATATTTGGACCCACAACTGGTTTTGTCTGCAGACGGGATACGAACCTACGATTTGGGAATTATGAGTTCCGTTTTTTTCACATCCTCTCCGCGGATATTTATATCAAATTAAGAGCTCCATAAGTGCATTTCCCATAACTTACAGAACACATAAAATTAGTATAATTGACACAATAGGATACAAATCAGCAACATAAAAAACTATTAATGAGAACACAAAACTCAACAACCCCACTATATTTCTATCTAAATTTAAACAATCGTCTCATACAAATACATTTGTGTTCTTTATGTGTAATAATTATTTATTTCTTCTCCCACATACCTGTACCCAGTGGCGGACCTACCATTAAGGCGAACTAGGCAACTGCCTTAGGCCCTCACCCAGCAGAAAGCCCATGATAAATTGCCCACCCAGGCACTGATGGGACGGCCTAAGTCCATAACCAACCGGCCCTCCCGCAGATATCGTCGGTTGCGACAGTTTTCCTTGCTTAAGCGAATACATTATATACCTGTCATGATAACCAACGGGATTCACTGTCTGCTATTTATACTACTCCTAGTGACCTGTATTCACACTCATGGTTACTATTGTCTTACTATTTTCTAATCTCCTCCGTCAGTCTTACTATGTTTATTTGTTATTAAATGTTAATCACTCTAGCCTAATACTTGCATGTCTCGCTCGTAGACACCTTCAACACCCCTACACACACACACACACACACACACACACACATAATCACACACCCAGCATGCAACACTATCATTACCACTGATGTTTACACCCCATCGTATGTTCTGTTCTGTTCATTTCTACAACAAAGTTCAAACCAGTGGCGGCGGACCTTAAGGGCGATTGTGGCGACGAACTGCTTTCAGGAAAAGGAGATTTTTTTCTCTGTCGGCGTACTAATTAAGATAAATTGACAACAAAACAATTAGGACTTCCTACACCAAATGTATCGATTCAACAGGTTTCTATAAAGGGTGGAACCCTACATCCAAGAATTGGAACGAAAGAAAATCATGGCTAGCACGCTGTGAAGTGGCTAACGCGGTCTGTATTTCTTTATTTGTAGGCTACCGCTGTCACTTTTCATAGGTTGTACAGTGTGAATGTTCGCTTTTTGCCCTAACACTGAGTTATTTTCTTTGTGAAGACTTAGTTAGCTTTTGTAAGCCAATACTTTCGAGATCAGTCAATAAATATAGTTGGTTTTGACTTATATGTTGCCCCCTTCTTTACGTTGTTACTGAACATTTATGTGTCCTGTAAAGCCATGTTGCATCATACAACATTTGAGACATGTGGATAATGAAAAAGTGGGATAATTTAATGCGGAGCCAAATCATGTTTGCTTATGAAGGCTCCTGAATGCAACTTTCTTCCATATAACTAGCTACTGTAGCTATGTAGGTAGAGGGGAAATATTTTGATTGTGTGCTGCCATCTACTATACAAAAAGGTATTGCTGTATGAGTTAATCAGCCTACAAAAAAAATGATATTGCTTAATGTAGGTCGCCCTAATCATTATCAAAAAAATTGTGTACTCTTTCTCTGCTGACATTTATTCCTAAAGGCTCTGTAGTTATACATATAGGCCTAACCATCTGATACTAGCCCAGAGTTAAGCATATTCATCTAGCAAACTATAGGCCCTACCTTCCTTGGAGTGTTACAATAGCCAGTATCATTTTATTCCATGTGTCCATCCAGGCAAATTTGTGGATCCAAATGTTATTAAAAAACATATATAATGTTATTTCTTTGTAATCATCCAAAATTATGTTAAGTGTATGGGTATTTTGCATACATTGAGCGGGCAACGCGCCGTATATTAAGTGGGCCGCTCTGACAGACAACTCCCGGGCCACTTTTTCCCCCCAGTCCGCCCCTGCTTTGAGGTGGCCCTTTTTTTTTTGCATTAAAAGGACGGATGAAGAGGGCCCCTGGCTATGTTTTCGCCTTAGGCCCCCAAATGACTAGGTCCGCCACTGCTCTCGATTTCGCGCCGTCACCCGGTGGCAAAACCTCTTTCTGTGATCCTCCAGGCCTTAGGGGGATTTTCAGAAGGTGTCCGAGAAAGGTGCATGGTCGTCGGACTGACCGTTTTCGGTCGGGAGGGTATTTTGTGGAGCCTCCGCCACCACGCCTCCGCCACCACCCCCAACTTTTTCGTACCCATGGTTAACCAAAACCCTACCCATGGTTAACCAAAATGGACTTAGAAAAAATCCACAGTTTTCAGACCTCCAGAGGGGTAGGACCCTGCTCAAAGGTGTCCGAGAATACTGCACCTTCAGCGGACATGCCATGAGCCTCTAGACCCCTCTATATCCTCCAGGAGGACCAGGATTTGAGGAACATGTGTCCGAGAACAGTGCACCTTCAGCGGACTGGCCCTGAGCAGCTACACCCCTGGTTACATCCTCCACAGGCACCAGGATGTGACAGAATGTGTCCGAGAATAGGTCACCTTCAGCGGACATGCCTTGAGCCTCTAGACCCCTATATATCCTCCGGGAGAGGGAGGAGAGTGTGGTCAACAGTCCGCTTCAAAATCGGACACTCAGAGGCTGAGTTACCTCTTTGTGGAACTTTTTTTATTTTTCGTTCTGAGCCTAAGTCCACTTTTTTAGGGTGCTCTCGATTTCGCGCCGTCACCCGGTGGCAAAACCTCTTTCTGTGATCCTCCAGGCCTTAGGGGGATTTTCAGAAGGTGTCCGAGAAAGGTACATGGTCGTCGGACTGACCGTTTTCGGTCGGGAGGGTATTTTGTGGAGCCTCCGCCACCACCCCCAACTTTTTCGTACCCATGGTTAACCAAAACCCTACCCATGGTTAACCAAAATGGACTTAGAAAAAATCCACAGTTTTCAGACCTCCAGAGGGGTAGGACCCTGCTCAAAGGTGTCCGAGAAAACTGCACCTTCAGCGTGTGGTGTGTTTGTTTAGTGTGTAGCGCAGTTGACTGTGTGGTGTGTTTGTTTAGTGTGTAGCGCAGTTGCACTACGGGGTGTTGAGCTGCTTATTATGTGTAGGTTTTTAAGGATGCAATGTGCATCGTGGTCTGGTGCTTCCGCCCTGTATAGCTTTTCCTTTATAGAGTAGAGCCTTTCTTTCATACCGGGGAGTCATTCACAACTTAGGACAGAGTTGCTTCAGGTGGGATTTGAACCTGCAATTCTCAGATGGTTTTCTGGAATCTTACCCTTTGCGGGTTTCGAACCTGTGCTCATCAGGTCTGTGGTGCCGCGCCCTAACCACTAAGCCACCGTGCTGGTACAGAATTCCGCCCGTCAGTGCGCCCAAATCACCGATTACTCACCCCATATTTTCCCAGGCTCTTTCTCTTTCAATCTTTCTCTCTCTCAGAGTTGCTTCATGTGGGGTTCGATCCTACGATTTTCAGGTGGTTTCGTCGAAACTAACACCTTTAATGGGTGGTTTCACCGAGACTTGCCCTTCGCGGGGTTCGAACCTGTGCTTCTCAGGTACCTCAGCCACTAATATGCCTCTCCCCACTCATCCGGGGGAAATTCTCGCTAAAGAAGGGTTCGGCGCGGTGACAGAGAGCTCCGTAGAGCCCTCGGCGTCCCCGGCCTGGAGGCTGACCGCGGTGGCGGGGAGGTGGGACCGGTGAGACAGGGTGCCTCCCCTGGAGGGTCACGGTTTCCAATCGGTCAGAAGGTTTAGGAGAGGAGCGGGAGGAGAGTGTGGTCAACAGTCCGCTTCAAACCGCTTGAAAATCGGACACTCAGAGGCTGAGTTACCTCTCGTGGAACTTTTTTTATTTTTCGTTCTGAGCCTAAGTCCACTTTTTTAGGGTGCTCTCGATTTCGCGCCGTCACCCGGTGGCAAAACCTCTTTCTGTGATCCTCCAGGCCTTAGGGGGATTTTCAGAAGGTGTCCGAGAAAGGTGCATGGTCGTCGGACTGACCGTTTTCGGTCGGGAGGGTATTTTGTGGAGCCTCCGCCACCACCCCCAACTTTTTCGTACCCATGGTTAACCAAAACCCTACCCATGGTTAACCAAAATGGACTTAGAAAAAATCCACAGTTTTCAGACCTCCAGAGGGGTAGGACCCTGCTCAAAGGTGTCCGAGTATACTGCACCTTCAGCGGACATGCCATGAGCCTCTAGACCCCTCTATATCCTCCAGGAGGACCAGGATTTGAGGAACATGTGTCCGAGAACAGTGCACCTTCAGCGGACTGGCCTTGAGCAGCTACACCCCTGGTTACATCCTCCACAGGCACCAGGATGTGACAGAATGTGTCCGAGAATAGGTCACCTTCAGCGGACATGCCTTGAGCCTCTAGACCCCTATACATCCTCCGGGAGAGGGAGGAGAGTGTGGTCAACAGTCCGCTTCAAACCGCTTGAAAATCGGACACTCAGAGGCTGAGTTACCTCTTTGTGGAACTTTTTTTATTTTTCGTTCTGAGCCTAAGTCCACTTTTTTAGGGTGCTCTCGATTTCGCGCCGTCACCCGGTGGCAAAACCTCTTTCTGTGATCCTCCAGGCCTTAGGGGGATTTCCAGAAGGTGTCCGAGAAAGGTGCATGGTCGTCGGACTGACCGTTTTCGGTCGGGAAGGTATTTTGTGGAGCCTCCGCCACCACCCCCAACTTTTTCGTACCCATGGTTAACCAAAACCCTACCCATGGTTAACCAAAATGGACTTAGAAAAAATCCACAGTTTTCAGACCTCCAGAGAGGTAGGACCCTGCTCAAAGTTGTCCGAGAATACTGCACCTTCAGCGGACATGCCATGAGCCTCTAGACCCCTCTATATCCTCCAGGAGGACCAGGATTTGAGGAACATGTGTCCGAGAACAGTGCACCTTCAGCGGACTGGCCCTGAGCAGCTACACCCCTGGTTACATCCTCCACAGGCACCAGGATGTGACAGAATGTGTCCGAGAATAGTTCACCTTCAGCGGACATGCCTTGAGCCTCTAGACCCCTATATATCCTCCGGGAGAGGGAGGAGAGTGTGGTCAACAGTCCTCTTCAAGCCGCTTGAAAATCGGACACTCAGAAGCTGAGTTACCTCTTTGTGGAACTTTTTTTATTTTTCGTTCTGAGCCTAAGTCCACTTTTTTAGGGTGCTCTCGATTACGCGCCGTCACCCGGTGGCAAAACCTCTTTCTGTGATCCTCCAGGCCTTAGGGGGATTTTCAGAAGGTGTCCGAGAAAGGTGCATGGTCGTCGGACTGACCGTTTTCGGTCGGGAGGGTATTTTCTGGAGCCTCCGCCACCATCCCCAACTTTTTCGTACCCATGGTTAACCAAAACCCTACCCATGGTTAACCAAAATGGACTTAGAAAAAATCCACAGTTTTCAGACCTCCAGAGAGGTAGGACCCTGCTCAAAGGTGTCCGAGAATACTGCACCTTCAGCGGACATGCCATGAGCCTCTAGACCCCTCTATATCCTCCAGGAGGACCAGGATTTGAGGAACATGTGTCCGAGAACAGTGCACCTTCAGCGGACTGGCCCTGAGCAGCTACACCCCTGGTTACATCCTCCACAGGCACCAGGATGTGACAGAATGTGTCCGAGAATAGGTCACCTTCAGCGGACATGCCTTGAGCCTCTAGACCCCTATACATCCTCCGGGAGAGGGAGGAGAGTGTGGTCAACAGTCCGCTTCAAACCGCTTGAAAATCGGACACTCAGAGGCTGAGTTACCTCTTTGTGGAACTTTTTTTATTTTTCGTTCTGAGCCTAAGTCCACTTTTTTAGGGTGCTCTCGATTTCGCGCCGTCACCCGGTGGCAAAACCTCTTTCTGTGATCCTCCAGGCCTTAGGGGGATTTCCAGAAGGTGTCCGAGAAAGGTGCATGGTCGTCGGACTGACCGTTTTCGGTCGGGAGGGTATTTTGTGAGCCTCCGCCACCACCCCCAACTTTTTCATACCCATGGTTAACCAAAACCCTACCCAGGGTTAACCAAAATGGACTTAGAAAAAATCCACAGTTTTCAGACCTCCAGAGAGGTAGGACCCTGCTCAAAGGTGTCCGAGAATACTGCACCTTCAGCGGACATGCCTCGAGCCTCTAGACCCCTCTATATCCTCCAGGAGGACCAAGATTTGAGGAACATGTGTCCGAGAACAGTGCACCTTCAGCGGACTGGCCCTGAGCAGCTAAACCCCTGGTTAACCAAAACCCTACCCATGGTTAACCAAAATGGACTTAGAAAACACTGGAGGCCTACAGACACACACACCTCCCCAGACAGGCCTAAGAAGCCTCCTGTCTATTAAAGGTCCCCAAAGGTCAGAGAGACACACAGAGAGCTCCAAACACTGCCCAGTGTGTTGGGTTCACTTACTGGGAGGCCTACAGACACACACACCTCCCCAGACAGGCCTAAGAAGCCTGCTGTCTATTAAAGGTCCCCAAAGGTAAGAGAGACACACAGAGAGCTCCCAGCACTGCCCAGTGTGTTGTGTTCACTTACTGGGAGGCCTACAGACACACACACCTCCCCAGACAGGCCTAAGAAGCCTGCTGTCTATTAAAGGTCCCCAGAGGTCAGAGAGACACACAGAGAGCTCCAAACACTGCCCAGTGTGTTGGGTTCACTTACTGGGAGGCCTACAGACACACACACCTCCCCAGACAGGCCTAAGAAGCCTGCTGTCTATTAAAGGTCCCCAGAGGTCAGAGAGACACACAGAGAGCTCCAAACACTGCCCAGTGTGTTGGGTTCACTTACTGGGAGGCCTACAGACACACACACACCTCCCCAGACAGGCCTAATTAGCCTGCTGTCTATTAAAGGTCCCCAGAGGTCAGAGAGACACACAGAGAGCTCCAAACACTGCCCTGTGTACTGTATTAAGTCACAGCAAGCCCCAATGGCTCACACTTGTCTCCCTTTAGGCCCAAAAATTCTGCCTGCTATTAAAGCTCTCTGAGGGTCCCACAGACACACACAGAGCTCCCAGCACTGCCCAGCACTAACCCTAACCCCCAGTACTGCCCTCAGCCCCAGCCCACTGCCCCCAAACACAGTGAGCTTCTTGAGGCTCCCACAGACACACACAGAGCTCCCAGCACTGCTGGACGTCTAACTGAGGTCGCCATTGAATTCTAGATAGCTCGCTCCGTTTCTCGCTTGCCGCCACAGCCTTCAGACGATCAGTCATCAGCACAAGTTCGCCTCATGAAAACCGGAGATTCATACCGATCTGCCACGCCCCACTGTGTGGTGTGTTTGTTTAGTGTGTAGCGCAGTTGCACTACGGGGTGTTGAGCTGCTTATTATGTGTAGGTTTTTAAGGATGCAATGTGTCGAGCCTTATAGAGTCGAGCCTTCCTCTTGAGCCAGAGAGACCTATGTGACAAGGACCGAGTTGCTTCATGTGGGGTTCGATCCTACGATTTTCAGGTGGTTTCGTCGAAACTAACACCTTTAATGGGTGGTTTCACCAAGACTTGCCCTTCGCGGGGTTCGAACCTGTGCTTCTCAGGTACCTCAGCCACTAATATGCCTCTCCCCACTCATCCGGGGCAAATTCTCGCTAGAGAAGGGTTCGGCAAGGTGACAGAGAGCTCCGTAGAGCCCTCGGCGTCCCAGGCCTGGAGGCTGACCGCGGTGGCGGGGAGGTGGGACCTGTGAGACAGGGTGCCTCCCCTGGCGGGTCAAGGTTTCCAATCGGTCAGAAGGTTTAGGAGAGGAGAGGGAGGAGAGTGTGGTCAACAGTCCGCTTCAAACCGCTTGAAAATCGGACACTCAGAGGCTGAGCTACCTCTTCGTCGAACTTTTTTTATTTTTCGTTCTGAGCCTAAGTCCACTTTTTTAGGGTGCTCTCGATTTCGCGCCGTCACCCGGTGGCAAAACCTCTTTCTGTGATCCTCCAGGCCTTAGGGGGATTTCCAGAAGGTGTCCGAGAAAGGTGCATGGTCGTCGGACTGACCGTTTTCGGTCGGGAGGGTATTTTGTGGAGCCTCCGCCACCACCCCCAACTTTTTCGTACCCATGGTTAACCAAAACCCTACCCATGGTTAACCAAAATGGACTTAGAAAAAATCCACAGTTTTCAGACCTCCAGAGGGGTAGGACCCTGCTCAAAGGTGTCCGAGAATACTGCACCTTCAGCGGACATGCCATGAGCCTCTAGACCCCTCTATATCCTCCAGGAGGACCAGGATTTGAGGAACATGTGTCCGAGAACAGTGCACCTTCAGCGGACTGGCCCTGAGCAGCTACACCCCTGGTTACATCCTCCACAGGCACCAGGATGTGACAGAATGTGTCCGAGAATAGGTCACCTTCAGCGGACATGCCTTGAGCCTCTAGACCCCTATATATCCTCCGGGAGAGGGAGGAGAGTGTGGTCAACAGTCCGCTTCAAACCGCTTGAAAATCGGACACTCAGAGGCTGAGTTACCTCTTTGTGGAACTTTTTTTATTTTTCGTTCTGAGTCTAAGTCCACTTTTTTAGGGTGCTCTCGATTTCGCGCCGTCACCCGGTGGCAAAACCTCTTTCTGTGATCCTCCAGGCCTTAGGGGGATTTTCAGAAGGTGTCCGAGAAAGGTGCATGGTCGTCGGACTGACCGTTTTCGGTCGGGAGGGTATTTTGTGGAGCCCTCGCCACCACCCCCAACTTTTTCGTACCCATGGTTAACCAAAACCCTACCCATGGTTAACCAAAATGGACTTAGAAAAAATCCAGAATATTCAGACCTCCAGAGGGGTAGGACCCTGCTCAAAGGTGTCCGAGAATACTGCACCTTCAGCGGACATGCCATGAGCCTCTAGACCCCTCTATATCCTCCAGGAGGACCAGGATTTGAGGAACATGTGTCCGAGAACAGTGCACCTTCAGCGGACTAGCCATGTGCAGCTACACCCCTAGTTACATCCTCCACAGGCACCAGGATGTGACAGAATGTGTCCGAGAATAGGTCACCTTCAGCGGACTGGCCTTGTGCAGCTACACCCCTAGTTACATCCTCCACAGGCACCAGGATGTGAACATAATGTTTCCGAGGACAGAGCACCATCAACGGACTCTTTACCAGCTTCGAGTCCCTTGTTTTCGACTTCCAGAGGCACCATAATGTCAAAAACATGTGTCCGCCAAAGATGCACCATCAACGGACTCTCTGCGAGCTTCGAGTCCCTTGTTTTCGACTTCCAGATGCACCATAATGTCAAAAACATGTGCCCAAGAAAGATGCACCATCAACGGACTCTCTATGAGCTTCTGGGGCCTTGTTACAATCCTCCAGGAGGCTTCTGAAAAGGAGCTCTCTAGTCCCGAGATGGTACCCGGTGGCAAAACCTCTTTTTGGCATCCTCCAGGCTTAAGGGGAATCCTCAGAGAGTGTCCGAAAAAAGTGCACTGTCGTCGGACTGACCGTTTTGGCTCGGGAGGGTAGGTCATGGAGCTCGCGCCAGCACCCCCAACTTTTTTTTACCCATGGTTAACCAGTAACTATGAGTCTCTTAAGGTTCCATAAGAGAGTCATACTATGACTCTTATGGAAAAGTAACTATGACTCTCTTAAGGTTTTCATTAGTCTCTTAAGGTTTTCACACACACCTCCCCAGACAGTCCTAAGAAGCCTGCTGTCTATTAAAGGTCCCCAAAGGTCAGAGAGACACCCAGACAGCTCCAAACACTGCCCAGTGTGTTGGGTTCACTTACTGGGAGGCCTACAGACACACACACCTCCCCAGACAGGCCTAAGAAGCCTGCTGTCTATTAAAGGTCCCCAAAGGTCAGAGAGACACACAGAGAGCTCCCAGCACTGCCCAGTGTGTTGTGTTCACTTACTGGGAGGCCGACAGACACACACACCTCCCCAGACAGGCCTAAGAAGCCTGCTGTCTATTAAAGGTCCCCAAAGGTCAGAGAGACACACAGAGAGCTCCCAGCACTGCCCAGTGTGTTGTGTTCACTTACTGGGAGGCCGACAGACACACACACCTCCCCAGACAGGCCTAAGAAGCCTGCTGTCTATTAAAGGTCCCCAAAGGTCAGAGAGACACACAGAGAGCTTCCAGCACTGCCCAGTGTGTTGTGTTCACTTACTGGGAGGCCTAAAGACACACACACCTCCCCAGACAGGCCTAAGAAGCCTGTTGTCTATTAAAGGTCCCCAGAGGTCAGAGAGACACACAGAGAGCTCCAAACACTGCCCAGTGTGTTGGGTTCACTTACTGGGAGGCCTACAGACACACACACCTCCCCAGACAGGCCTAATTAGCCTGCTGTCTATTAAAGGTCCCCAGAGGTCAGAGAGACACACAGAGAGCTCCAAACACTGCCCTGTGTACTGTATTAAGTCACAGCAAGCCCCAATGGCTCACACTTGTCTCCCTTTAGGCCCAAAAATTCTGCCTGCTATTAAAGCTCTCTGAGGGTCCCACAGACACACACAGAGCTCCCAGCACTGCCCAGCACTAACCCTAACCCCCAGTACTGCCCTCAGCCCCAGCCCACTGCCCCCAAACACAGTGAGCTTCATGAGGCTCCCACAGACACACAAAGAGCTCCCAGCACTGCTGGACGTCTAACTGAGGTCGCCATTGAATTCTAGATAGCTTGCTCCGTTTCTCGCTTGCCGCCACAGCCTTCAGACGATCAGTCATCAGCACAAGTTCGCCTCATGAAAACCGGAGATTCATACCGATCTGCCACGCCCCACTGTGTGGTGTGTTTGTTTAGTGTGTAGCGCAGTTGCACTACGGGGTGTTGAGCTGCTTATTATGTGTAGGTTTTTAAGGATGCAATGTGTCGAACCTTATAGAGTCGAGCCTTCCTCTTGAGCCAGAGAGACCTATGTGACAAGGACCGAGTTGCTTCATGTGGGGTTCGATCCTACGATTTTCAGGTGGTTTCGTCGAAACTAACACCTTTAATGGGTGGTTTCACAGAGACTTGCCCTTCGCGGGGTTCGAACCTGTGCTTCTCAGGTACCTCAGCCACTAATATGCCTCTCCCCACTCATCCGGGGCAAATTCTCGCTAGAGAAGGGTTCGGCGCAGTGACAGAGAGCTCCGTAGAGCCCTCGGCGTCCCAGGCCTGGAGGCTGACCGCGGTGGCGGGGAGGTGGGACCTGTGAGACAGGGTGCCTCCCCTGGCGGGTCACGGTTTCCAATCGGTCAGAAGGTTTAGGAGAGGAGAGGGATGAGAGTGTGGTCAACAGTCCGCTTCAAACCGCTTGAAAATCGGACACTCAGAGGCTGAGTTACCTCTTTGTGGAACTTTTTTTATTTTTCGTTCTGAGCCTAAGTCCACTTTTTTAGGGTGCTCTCGATTTCGCGCCGTCACCCAGTGGCAAAACCTCTTTCTGTGATCCTCCAGGCCTTAGGGGGATTTCCAGAAGGTGTCCGAGAAAGGTGCATGGTCGTCGGACTGACCGTTTTCGGTCGGGAGGGTATTTTGTGGAGCCTCCGCCACCACCCCCAACTTTTTCGTACCCATGGTTAACCAAAACCCTACCCATGGTTAACCAAAATGGACTTAGAAAAAATCCACAGTTTTCAGACCTCCAGAGGGGTAGGACCCTGCTCAAAGGTGTCCGAGAATACTGCACCTTCAGCGGACATGCCATGAGCCTCTAGACCCCTCTATATCCTCCAGGAGGACCAGGATTTGAGGAACATGTGTCCGAGAACAGTGCACCCTCAGCGGACTGGCCCTGAGCAGCTACACCCCTGGTTACATCCTCCACAGGCACCAGGATGTGACAGAATGTGTCCGAGAATAGGTCACCTTCAGCGGACATGCCTTGAGCCTCTAGACCCCTATATATCCTCCGGGAGAGGGAGGAGAGTGTGGTCAACAGTGCGCTTCAAAACCGCTTGAAAATCGGACACTCAGAGGCTGAGTTACCAGTTTGTGGAACTTTTTTTATTTTTCGTTCTGAGTCTAAGTCCACTTTTTTAGGGTGCTCTCGATTTCGCGCCGTCACCCGGTGGCAAAACCTCTTTCTGTGATCCTCCAGGCCTTAGGGGGATTTTCAGAAGGTGTCCGAGAAAGGTGCATGGTCGTCGGACTGACCGTTTTCGGTCGGGAGGGTATTTTGTGGAGCCCTCGCCACCACCCCCAACTTTTTCGTACCCATGGTTAACCAAAACCCTACCCATGGTTAACCAAAATGGACTTAGAAAAAATCCAGAATATTCAGACCTCCAGAGGGGTAGGACCCTGCTCAAAGGTGTCCGAGAATACTGCACCTTCAGCGGACATGCCATGAGCCTCTAGACCCCTCTATATCCTCCAGGAGGACCAGGATTTGAGGAACATTTGTCCGAGAACAGTGCACCTTCAGCGGACTAGCCATGTGCAGCTACACCCCTAGTTACATCCTCCACAGGCACCAGGATGTGACAGAATGTGTCCGAGAATAGGTCACCTTCAGCGGACTGGCCTTGTGCAGCTACACCCCTAGTTACATCCTCCACAGGCACCAGGATGTGAACATAATGTTTCCGAGGACAGAGCACCATCAACGGACTCTTTACCAGCTTCGAGTCCCTTGTTTTCGACTTCCAGAGGCACCATAATGTCAAAAACATGTGTCCGCCAAAGATGCACCATCAACGGACTCTCTGCGAGCTTCGAGTCCCTTGTTTTCGACTTCCAGATGCACCATAATGTCAAAAACATGTGCCCAAGAAAGATGCACCATCAACGGACTCTCTATGAGCTTCTGGGGCCTTGTTACAATCCTCCAGGAGGCTTCTGAAAAGGAGCTCTCTAGTCCCGAGATGGTACCCGGTGGCAAAACCTCTTTTTGGCATCCTCCAGGCTTAAGGGGAATCCTCAGAGAGTGTCCGAAAAAAGTGCACTGTCGTCGGACTGACCGTTTTGGCTCGGGAGGGTAGGTCATGGAGCTCGCGCCAGCACCCCCAACTTTTTTTTACCCATGGTTAACCAGTAACTATGAGTCTCTTAAGGTTCCATAAGAGAGTCATACTATGACTCTTATGGAAAAGTAACTATGACTCTCTTAAGGTTTTCATTAGTCTCTTAAGGTTTTCACACACACCTCCCCAGACAGTCCTAAGAAGCCTGCTGTCTATTAAAGGTCCCCAAAGGTCAGAGAGACACCCAGACAGCTCCAAACACTGCCCAGTGTGTTGGGTTCACTTACTGGGAGGCCTACAGACACACACACCTCCCCAGACAGGCCTAAGAAGCCTGCTGTCTATTAAAGGTCCCCAAAGGTCAGAGAGACACACAGAGAGCTCCCAGCACTGCCCAGTGTGTTGTGTTCACTTACTGGGAGGCCGACAGACACACACACCTCCCCAGACAGGCCTAAGAAGCCTGCTGTCTATTAAAGGTCCCCAAAGGTCAGAGAGACACACAGAGAGCTCCCAGCACTGCCCAGTGTGTTGTGTTCACTTACTGGGAGGCCGACAGACACACACACCTCCCCAGACAGGCCTAAGAAGCCTGCTGTCTATTAAAGGTCCCCAAAGGTCAGAGAGACACACAGAGAGCTTCCAGCACTGCCCAGTGTGTTGTGTTCACTTACTGGGAGGCCTAAAGACACACACACCTCCCCAGACAGGCCTAAGAAGCCTGTTGTCTATTAAAGGTCCCCAGAGGTCAGAGAGACACACAGAGAGCTCCAAACACTGCCCAGTGTGTTGGGTTCACTTACTGGGAGGCCTACAGACACACACACCTCCCCAGACAGGCCTAATTAGCCTGCTGTCTATTAAAGGTCCCCAGAGGTCAGAGAGACACACAGAGAGCTCCAAACACTGCCCTGTGTACTGTATTAAGTCACAGCAAGCCCCAATGGCTCACACTTGTCTCCCTTTAGGCCCAAAAATTCTGCCTGCTATTAAAGCTCTCTGAGGGTCCCACAGACACACACAGAGCTCCCAGCACTGCCCAGCACTAACCCTAACCCCCAGTACTGCCCTCAGCCCCAGCCCACTGCCCCCAAACACAGTGAGCTTCATGAGGCTCCCACAGACACACAAAGAGCTCCCAGCACTGCTGGACGTCTAACTGAGGTCGCCATTGAATTCTAGATAGCTTGCTCCGTTTCTCGCTTGCCGCCACAGCCTTCAGACGATCAGTCATCAGCACAAGTTCGCCTCATGAAAACCGGAGATTCATACCGATCTGCCACGCCCCACTGTGTGGTGTGTTTGTTTAGTGTGTAGCGCAGTTGCACTACGGGGTGTTGAGCTGCTTATTATGTGTAGGTTTTTAAGGATGCAATGTGTCGAACCTTATAGAGTCGAGCCTTCCTCTTGAGCCAGAGAGACCTATGTGACAAGGACCGAGTTGCTTCATGTGGGGTTCGATCCTACGATTTTCAGGTGGTTTCGTCGAAACTAACACCTTTAATGGGTGGTTTCACAGAGACTTGCCCTTCGCGGGGTTCGAACCTGTGCTTCTCAGGTACCTCAGCCACTAATATGCCTCTCCCCACTCATCCGGGGCAAATTCTCGCTAGAGAAGGGTTCGGCGCAGTGACAGAGAGCTCCGTAGAGCCCTCGGCGTCCCAGGCCTGGAGGCTGACCGCGGTGGCGGGGAGGTGGGACCTGTGAGACAGGGTGCCTCCCCTGGCGGGTCACGGTTTCCAATCGGTCAGAAGGTTTAGGAGAGGAGAGGGATGAGAGTGTGGTCAACAGTCCGCTTCAAACCGCTTGAAAATCGGACACTCAGAGGCTGAGTTACCTCTTTGTGGAACTTTTTTTATTTTTCGTTCTGAGCCTAAGTCCACTTTTTTAGGGTGCTCTCGATTTCGCGCCGTCACCCAGTGGCAAAACCTCTTTCTGTGATCCTCCAGGCCTTAGGGGGATTTCCAGAAGGTGTCCGAGAAAGGTGCATGGTCGTCGGACTGACCGTTTTCGGTCGGGAGGGTATTTTGTGGAGCCTCCGCCACCACCCCCAACTTTTTCGTACCCATGGTTAACCAAAACCCTACCCATGGTTAACCAAAATGGACTTAGAAAAAATCCACAGTTTTCAGACCTCCAGAGGGGTAGGACCCTGCTCAAAGGTGTCCGAGAATACTGCACCTTCAGCGGACATGCCATGAGCCTCTAGACCCCTCTATATCCTCCAGGAGGACCAGGATTTGAGGAACATGTGTCCGAGAACAGTGCACCCTCAGCGGACTGGCCCTGAGCAGCTACACCCCTGGTTACATCCTCCACAGGCACCAGGATGTGACAGAATGTGTCCGAGAATAGGTCACCTTCAGCGGACATGCCTTGAGCCTCTAGACCCCTATATATCCTCCGGGAGAGGGAGGAGAGTGTGGTCAACAGTGCGCTTCAAAACCGCTTGAAAATCGGACACTCAGAGGCTGAGTTACCAGTTTGTGGAACTTTTTTTATTTTTCGTTCTGAGTCTAAGTCCACTTTTTTAGGGTGCTCTCGATTTCGCGCCGTCACCCGGTGGCAAAACCTCTTTCTGTGATCCTCCAGGCCTTAGGGGGATTTTCAGAAGGTGTCCGAGAAAGGTGCATGGTCGTCGGACTGACCGTTTTCGGTCGGGAGGGTATTTTGTGGAGCCCTCGCCACCACCCCCAACTTTTTCGTACCCATGGTTAACCAAAACCCTACCCATGGTTAACCAAAATGGACTTAGAAAAAATCCAGAATATTCAGACCTCCAGAGGGGTAGGACCCTGCTCAAAGGTGTCCGAGAATACTGCACCTTCAGCGGACATGCCATGAGCCTCTAGACCCCTCTATATCCTCCAGGAGGACCAGGATTTGAGGAACATTTGTCCGAGAACAGTGCACCTTCAGCGGACTAGCCATGTGCAGCTACACCCCTAGTTACATCCTCCACAGGCACCAGGATGTGACAGAATGTGTCCGAGAATAGGTCACCTTCAGCGGACTGGCCTTGTGCAGCTACACCCCTAGTTACATCCTCCACAGGCACCAGGATGTGAACATAATGTTTCCGAGGACAGAGCACCATCAACGGACTCTTTACCAGCTTCGAGTGCCTTGTTTTCGACTTCCAGAGGCACCATAATGTCAAAAACATGTGTCCGCCAAAGATGCACCATCAACGGACTCTCTGCGAGCTTCGAGTCCCTTGTTTTCGACTTCCAGATGCACCATAATGTCAAAAACATGTGCCCAAGAAAGATGCACCATCAACGGACTCTCTTTGAGCTTCTGGGGCCTTGTTACAATCCTCCAGGAGGCTTCTGAAAAGGAGCTCTCTAGTCCCGAGATGGTACCCGGTGGCAAAACCTCTTTTTGGCATCCTCCAGGCTTAAGGGGAATCCTCAGAGAGTGTCCGAAAAAAGTGCACTGTCGTCGGACTGACCGTTTTGGCTCGGGAGGGTAGGTCATGGAGCTCGCGCCAGCACCCCCAACTTTTTTTTACCCATGGTTAACCAGTAACTATGAGTCTCTTAAGGTTCCATAAGAGAGTCATACTATGACTCTTATGGAAAAGTAACTATGACTCTCTTAAGGTTTTCATTAGTCTCTTAAGGTTTTCACACACACCTCCCCAGACAGTCCTAAGAAGCCTGCTGTCTATTAAAGGTCCCCAAAGGTCAGAGAGACACCCAGACAGCTCCAAACACTGCCCAGTGTGTTGGGTTCACTTACTGGGAGGCCTACAGACACACACACCTCCCCAGACAGGCCTAAGAAGCCTGCTGTCTATTAAAGGTCCCCAAAGGTCAGAGAGACACACAGAGAGCTCCCAGCACTGCCCAGTGTGTTGTGTTCACTTACTGGGAGGCCGACAGACACACACACCTCCCCAGACAGGCCTAAGAAGCCTGCTGTCTATTAAAGGTCCCCAAAGGTCAGAGAGACACACAGAGAGCTCCCAGCACTGCCCAGTGTGTTGTGTTCACTTACTGGGAGGCCGACAGACACACACACCTCCCCAGACAGGCCTAAGAAGCCTGCTGTCTATTAAAGGTCCCCAAAGGTCAGAGAGACACACAGAGAGCTCCCAGCACTGCCCAGTGTGTTGTGTTCACTTACTGGGAGGCCTAAAGACACACACACCTCCCCAGACAGGCCTAAGAAGCCTGTTGTCTATTAAAGGTCCCCAGAGGTCAGAGAGACACACAGAGAGCTCCAAACACTGCCCAGTGTGTTGGGTTCACTTACTGGGAGGCCTACAGACACACACACCTCCCCAGACAGGCCTAATTAGCCTGCTGTCTATTAAAGGTCCCCAGAGGTCAGAGAGACACACAGAGAGCTCCAAACACTGCCCTGTGTACTGTATTAAGTCACAGCAAGCCCCAATGGCTCACACTTGTCTCCCTTTAGGCCCAAAAATTCTGCCTGCTATTAAAGCTCTCTGAGGGTCCCACAGACACACACAGAGCTCCCAGCACTGCCCAGCACTAACCCTAACCCCCAGTACTGCCCTCAGCCCCAGCCCACTGCCCCCAAACACAGTGAGCTTCATGAGGCTCCCACAGACACACACAGAGCTCCCAGCACTGCTGGACGTCTAACTGAGGTCGCCATTGAATTCTAGATAGCTTGCTCCGTTTCTCGCTTGCCGCCACAGCCTTCAGACGATCAGTCATCAGCACAAGTTCGCCTCATGAATGCTTATTATGTGGAGGTTTTTAAGGATGCAATGTGTCGAGCCTTATAGAGTCGAGCCTTCCTCTTGAGCCAGAGAGACCTATGTGACAAGGACCGAGTTGCTTCATGTGGGGTTCGATCCTACGATTTTCAGGTGGTTTCGTCGAAACTAACACCTTTAATGGGTGGTTTCACAGAGACTTGCCCTTCGCGGGGTTTGAACCTGTGCTTCTCAGGTACCTCAGCCACTAATATGCCTCTCCCCACTCATCCGGGGCAAATTCTCGCTAGAGAAGGGTTCGGCGCAGTGACAGAGAGCTCCGTAGAGCCCTCGGCGTCCCAGGCCTGGAGGCTGACCGCGGTGGCGGGGAGGTGGGACCTGTGAGACAGGGTGCCTCCCCTGGCGGGTCACGGTTTCCAATCGGTCAGAAGGTTTAGGAGAGGAGAGGGATGAGAGTGTGGTCAACAGTCCGCTTCAAACCGCTTGAAAATCGGACACTCAGAGGCTGAGTTACCTCTTTGTGGAACTTTTTTTATTTTTCGTTCTGAGCCTAAGTCCACTTTTTTAGGGTGCTCTCGATTTCGCGCCGTCACCCAGTGGCAAAACCTCTTTCTGTGATCCTCCAGGCCTTAGGGGGATTTCCAGAAGGTGTCCGAGAAAGGTGCATGGTCGTCGGACTGACCGTTTTCGGTCGGGAGGGTATTTTGTGGAGCCTCCGCCACCACCCCCAACTTTTTCGTACCCATGGTTAACCAAAACCCTACCCATGGTTAACCAAAATGGACTTAGAAAAAATCCACAGTTTTCAGACCTCCAGAGGGGTAGGACCCTGCTCAAAGGTGTCCGAGAATACTGCACCTTCAGCGGACATGCCATGAGCCTCTAGACCCCTCTATATCCTCCAGGAGGACCAGGATTTGAGGAACAAATGTCCGAGAACAGTGCACCCTCAGCGGACTGGCCCTGAGCAGCTACACCCCTGGTTACATCCTCCACAGGCACCAGGATGTGACAGAATGTGTCCGAGAATAGGTCACCTTCAGCGGACATGCCTTGAGCCTCTAGACCCCTATATATCCTCCGGGAGAGGGAGGAGAGTGTGGTCAACAGTGCGCTTCAAAACCGCTTGAAAATCGGACACTCAGAGGCTGAGTTACCTCTTTGTGGAACTTTTTTTATTTTTCGTTCTGAGTCTAAGTCCACTTTTTTAGGGTGCTCTCGATTTCGCGCCGTCACCCGGTGGCAAAACCTCTTTCTGTGATCCTCCAGGCCTTAGGGGGATTTTCAGAAGGTGTCCGAGAAAGGTGCATGGTCGTCGGACTGACCGTTTTCGGTCGGGAGGGTATTTTGTGGAGCCCTCGCCACCACCCCCAACTTTTTCGTACCCATGGTTAACCAAAACCCTACCCATGGTTAACCAAAATGGACTTAGAAAAAATCCAGAATATTCAGACCTCCAGAGGGGTAGGACCCTGCTCAAAGGTGTCCGAGAATACTGCACCTTCAGCGGACATGCCATGAGCCTCTAGACCCCTCTATATCCTCCAGGAGGACCAGGATTTGAGGAACATTTGTCCGAGAACAGTGCACCTTCAGCGGACTAGCCATGTGCAGCTACACCCCTAGTTACATCCTCCACAGGCACCAGGATGTGACAGAATGTGTCCGAGAATAGGTCAACTTCAGCGGACTGGCCTTGTGCAGCTACACCCCTAGTTACATCCTCCACAGGCACCAGGATGTGAACATAATGTTTCCGAGGACAGAGCACCATCAACGGACTCTTTACCAGCTTCGAGTGCCTTGTTTTCGACTTCCAGAGGCACCATAATGTCAAAAACATGTGTCCGCCAAAGATGCACCATCAACGGACTCTCTGCGAGCTTCGAGTCCCTTGTTTTCGACTTCCAGATGCACCATAATGTCAAAAACATGTGCCCAAGAAAGATGCACCATCAACGGACTCTCTATGAGCTTCTGGGGCCTTGTTACAATCCTCCAGGAGGCTTCTGAAAAGGAGCTCTCTAGTCCCGAGATGGTACCCGGTGGCAAAACCTCTTTTTGGCATCCTCCAGGCTTAAGGGGAATCCTCAGAGAGTGTCCGAAAAAAGTGCACTGTCGTCGGACTGACCGTTTTGGCTCGGGAGGGTAGGTCATGGAGCTCGCGCCAGCACCCCCAACTTTTTTTTACCCATGGTTAACCAGTAACTATGAGTCTCTTAAGGTTCCATAAGAGAGTCATACTATGACTCTTATGGAAAAGTAACTATGACTCTCTTAAGGTTTTCATTAGTCTCTTAAGGTTTTCACACACACCTCCCCAGACAGTCCTAAGAAGCCTGCTGTCTATTAAAGGTCCCCAAAGGTCAGAGAGACACCCAGACAGCTCCAAACACTGCCCAGTGTGTTGGGTTCACTTACTGGGAGGCCTACAGACACACACACCTCCCCAGACAGGCCTAAGAAGCCTGCTGTCTATTAAAGGTCCCCAAAGGTCAGAGAGACACACAGAGAGCTCCCAGCACTGCCCAGTGTGTTGTGTTCACTTACTGGGAGGCCGACAGACACACACACCTCCCCAGACAGGCCTAAGAAGCCTGCTGTCTATTAAAGGTCCCCAAAGGTCAGAGAGACACACAGAGAGCTCCCAGCACTGCCCAGTGTGTTGTGTTCACTTACTGGGAGGCCGACAGACACACACACCTCCCCAGACAGGCCTAAGAAGCCTGCTGTCTATTAAAGGTCCCCAAAGGTCAGAGAGACACACAGAGAGCTCCCAGCACTGCCCAGTGTGTTGTGTTCACTTACTGGGAGGCCTAAAGACACACACACCTCCCCAGACAGGCCTAAGAAGCCTGTTGTCTATTAAAGGTCCCCAGAGGTCAGAGAGACACACAGAGAGCTCCAAACACTGCCCAGTGTGTTGGGTTCACTTACTGGGAGGCCTACAGACACACACACCTCCCCAGACAGGCCTAATTAGCCTGCTGTCTATTAAAGGTCCCCAGAGGTCAGAGAGACACACAGAGAGCTCCAAACACTGCCCTGTGTACTGTATTAAGTCACAGCAAGCCCCAGTGGCTCACACTTGTCTCCCTTTAGGCCCAAAAATTCTGCCTGCTATTAAAGCTCTCTGAGGGTCCCACAGACACACACAGAGCTCCCAGCACTGCCCAGCACTAACCCTAACCCCCAGTACTGCCCTCAGCCCCAGCCCACTGCCCCCAAACACAGTGAGCTTCATGAGGCTCCCACAGACACACACAGAGCTCCCAGCACTGCTGGACGTCTAACTGAGGTCGCCATTGCATTCTAGATAGCTTGCTCCGTTTCTCGCTTGCCGCCACAGCCTTCAGACGATCAGTCATCAGCACAAGTTCGCCTCATGAAAACCGGAGATTCATACCGATCTGCCACGCCCCACTGTGTGGTGTGTTTGTTTAGTGTGTAGCGCAGTTGCACTACGGGGTGTTGAGCTGCTTATTATGTGTAGGTTTTTAAGGATGCAATGTGTCGAGCCTTATAGAGTCGAGCCTTCCTCTTGAGCCAGAGAGACCTATGTGACAAGGACCGAGTTGCTTCATGTGGGGTTCGATCCTACGATTTTCAGGTGGTTTCGTCGAAACTAACACCTTTAATGGGTGGTTTCACAGAGACTTGCCCTTCGCGGGGTTCGAACCTGTGCTTCTCAGGTACCTCAGCCACTAATATGCCTCTCCCCACTCATCCGGGGCAAATTCTCGCTAGAGAAGGGTTCGGCGCAGTGACAGAGAGCTCCGTAGAGCCCTCGGCGTCCCAGGCCTGGAGGCTGACCGCGGTGGCGGGGAGGTGGGACCTGTGAGACAGGGTGCCTCCCCTGGCGGGTCACGGTTTCCAATCGGTCAGAAGGTTTAGGAGAGGAGAGGGATGAGAGTGTGGTCAACAGTCCGCTTCAAACCGCTTGAAAATCGGACACTCAGAGGCTGAGTTACCTCTTTGTGGAACTTTTTTTATTTTTCGTTCTGAGCCTAAGTCCACTTTTTTAGGGTGCTCTCGATTTCGCGCCGTCACCCAGCGGCAAAACCTCTTTCTGTGATCCTCCAGGCCTTAGGGGGATTTCCAGAAGGTGTCCGAGAAAGGTGCATGGTCGTCGGACTGACCGTTTTCGGTCGGGAGGGTATTTTGTGGAGCCTCCGCCACCACCCCCAACTTTTTCGTACCCATGGTTAACCAAAACCCTACCCATGGTTAACCAAAATGGACTTAGAAAAAATCCACAGTTTTCAGACCTCCAGAGGGGTAGGACCCTGCTCAAAGGTGTCCGAGAATACTGCACCTTCAGCGGACATGCCATGAGCCTCTAGACCCCTCTATATCCTCCAGGAGGACCAGGATTTGAGGAACATGTGTCCGAGAACAGTGCACCCTCAGCGGACTGGCCCTGAGCAGCTACACCCCTGGTTACATCCTCCACATGCACCAGGATGTGACAGAATGTGTCCGAGAATAGGTCACCTTCAGCGGACATGCCTTGAGCCTCTAGACCCCTATATATCCTCCGGGAGAGGGAGGAGAGTGTGGTCAACAGTGCGCTTCAAAACCGCTTGAAAATCGGACACTCAGAGGCTGAGTTACCTCTTTGTGGAACTTTTTTTATTTTTCGTTCTGAGTCTAAGTCCACTTTTTTAGGGTGCTCTCGATTTCGCGCCGTCACCCGGTGGCAAAACCTCTTTCTGTGATCCTCCAGGCCTTAGGGGGATTTTCAGAAGGTGTCCGAGAAAGGTGCATGGTCGTCGGACTGACCGTTTTCGGTCGGGAGGGTATTTTGTGGAGCCCTCGCCACCACCCCCAACTTTTTCGTACCCATGGTTAACCAAAACCCTACCCATGGTTAACCAAAATGGACTTAGAAAAAATCCAGAATATTCAGACCTCCAGAGGGGTAGGACCCTGCTCAAAGGTGTCCGAGAATACTGCACCTTCAGCGGACATGCCATGAGCCTCTAGACCCCTCTATATCCTCCAGGAGGACCAGGATTTGAGGAACATTTGTCCGAGAACAGTGCACCTTCAGCGGACTAGCCATGTGCAGCTACACCCCTAGTTACATCCTCCACAGGCACCAGGATGTGACAGAATGTGTCCGAGAATAGGTCACCTTCAGCGGACTGGCCTTGTGCAGCTACACCCCTAGTTACATCCTCCACAGGCACCAGGATGTGAACATAATGTTTCCGAGGACAGAGCACCATCAACGGACTCTTTACCAGCTTCGAGTGCCTTGTTTTCGACTTCCAGAGGCACCATAATGTCAAAAACATGTGTCCGCCAAAGATGCACCATCAACGGACTCTCTGCGAGCTTCGAGTCCCTTGTTTTCGACTTCCAGATGCACCATAATGTCAAAAACATGTGCCCAAGAAAGATGCACCATCAACGGACTCTCTATGAGCTTCTGGGGCCTTGTTACAATCCTCCAGGAGGCTTCTGAAAAGGAGCTCTCTAGTCCCGAGATGGTACCCGGTGGCAAAACCTCTTTTTGGCATCCTCCAGGCTTAAGGGGAATCCTCAGAGAGTGTCCGAAAAAAGTGCACTGTCGTCGGACTGACCGTTTTGGCTCGGGAGGGTAGGTCATGGAGCTCGCGCCAGCACCCCCAACTTTTTTTTACCCATGGTTAACCAGTAACTATGAGTCTCTTAAGGTTCCATAAGAGAGTCATACTATGACTCTTATGGAAAAGTAACTATGACTCTCTTAAGGTTTTCATTAGTCTCTTAAGGTTTTCACACACACCTCCCCAGACAGTCCTAAGAAGCCTGCTGTCTATTAAAGGTCCCCAAAGGTCAGAGAGACACCCAGACAGCTCCAAACACTGCCCAGTGTGTTGGGTTCACTTACTGGGAGGCCTACAGACACACACACCTCCCCAGACAGGCCTAAGAAGCCTGCTGTCTATTAAAGGTCCCCAAAGGTCAGAGAGACACACAGAGAGCTCCCAGCACTGCCCAGTGTGTTGTGTTCACTTACTGGGAGGCCGACAGACACACACACCTCCCCAGACAGGCCTAAGAAGCCTGCTGTCTATTAAAGGTCCCCAAAGGTCAGAGAGACACACAGAGAGCTCCCAGCACTGCCCAGTGTGTTGTGTTCACTTACTGGGAGGCCGACAGACACACACACCTCCCCAGACAGGCCTAAGAAGCCTGCTGTCTATTAAAGGTCCCCAAAGGTCAGAGAGACACACAGAGAGCTCCCAGCACTGCCCAGTGTGTTGTGTTCACTTACTGGGAGGCCTAAAGACACACACACCTCCCCAGACAGGCCTAATTAGCCTGCTGTCTATTAAAGGTCCCCAGAGGTCAGAGAGACACACAGAGAGCTCCAAACACTGCCCTGTGTACTGTATTAAGTCACAGCAAGCCCCAATGGCTCACACTTGTCTCCCTTTAGGCCCAAAAATTCTGCCTGCTATTAAAGCTCTCTGAGGGTCCCACAGACACACACAGAGCTCCCAGCACTGCCCAGCACTAACCCTAACCCCCAGTACTGCCCTCAGCCCCAGCCCACTGCCCCCAAACACAGTGAGCTTCATGAGGCTCCCACAGACACACACAGAGCTCCCAGCACTGCTGGACGTCTAACTGAGGTCGCCATTGAATTCTAGATAGCTTGCTCCGTTTCTCGCTTGCCGCCACAGCCTTCAGACGATCAGTCATCAGCACAAGTTCGCCTCATGAAAACCGGAGATTCATACCGATCTGCCACGCCCCACTGTGTGGTGTGTTTGTTTAGTGTGTAGCGCAGTTGCACTACGGGGTGTTGAGCTGCTTATTATGTGTAGGTTTTTAAGGATGCAATGTGTCGAGCCTTATAGAGTCGAGCCTTCCTCTTGAGCCAGAGAGACCTATGTGACAAGGACCGAGTTGCTTCATGTGGGGTTCGATCCTACGATTTTCAGGTGGTTTCGTCGAAACTAACACCTTTAATGGGTGGTTTCACAGAGACTTGCCCTTCGCGGGGTTCGAACCTGTGCTTCTCAGGTACCTCAGCCACTAATATGCCTCTCCCCACTCATCCGGGGCAAATTCTCGCTAGAGAAGGGTTCGGCGCAGTGACAGAGAGCTCCGTAGAGCCCTCGGCGTCCCAGGCCTGGAGGCTGACCGCGGTGGCGGGGAGGTGGGACCTGTGAGACAGGGTGCCTCCCCTGGCGGGTCACGGTTTCCAATCGGTCAGAAGGTTTAGGAGAGGAGAGGGATGAGAGTGTGGTCAACAGTCCGCTTCAAACCGCTTGAAAATCGGACACTCAGAGGCTGAGTTACCTCTTTGTGGAACTTTTTTTATTTTTCGTTCTGAGCCTAAGTCCACTTTTTTAGGGTGCTCTCGATTTCGCACCGTCACCCAGTGGCAAAACCTCTTTCTGTGATCCTCCAGGCCTTAGGGGGATTTCCAGAAGGTGTCCGAGAAAGGTGCATGGTCGTCGGACTGACCGTTTTCGGTCGGGAGGGTATTTTGTGGAGCCTCCGCCACCACCCCCAACTTTTTCGTACCCATGGTTAACCAAAACCCTACCCATGGTTAACCAAAATGGACTTAGAAAAAATCCACAGTTTTCAGACCTCCAGAGGGGTAGGACCCTGCTCAAAGGTGTCCGAGAATACTGCACCTTCAGCGGACATGCCATGAGCCTCTAGACCCCTCTATATCCTCCAGGAGGACCAGGATTTGAGGAACATGTGTCCGAGAACAGTGCACCTTCAGCGGACTGGCCCTGAGCAGCTACACCCCTGGTTACATCCTCCACAGGCACCAGGATGTGACAGAATGTGTCCGAGAATAGGTCACCTTCAGCGGACATGCCTTGAGCCTCTAGACCCCTATATATCCTCCGGGAGAGGGAGGAGAGTGTGGTCAACAGTCCGCTTCAAACCGCTTGAAAATCGGACACTCAGAGGCTGAGTTACCTCTTTGTGGAACTTTTTTTATTTTTCGTTCTGAGTCTAAGTCCACTTTTTTAGGGTGCTCTCGATTTCGCGCCGTCACCCGGTGGCAAAACCTCTTTCTGTGATCCTCCAGGCCTTAGGGGGATTTTCAGAAGGTGTCCGAGAAAGGTGCATGGTCGTCGGACTGACCGTTTTCGGTCGGGAGGGTATTTTGTGGAGCCCTCGCCACCACCCCCAACTTTTTCGTACCCATGGTTAACCAAAACCCTACCCATGGTTAACCAAAATGGACTTAGAAAAAATCCAGAATATTCAGACCTCCAGAGGGGTAGGACCCTGCTCAAAGGTGTCCGAGAATACTGCACCTTCAGCGGACATGCCATGAGCCTCTAGACCCCTCTATATCCTCCAGGAGGACCAGGATTTGAGGAACATGTGTCCGAGAACAGTGCACCTTCAGCGGACTGGCCATGTGCAGCTACACCCCTAGTTACATCCTCCACAGGCACCAGGATGTGACAGAATGTGTCCGAGAATAGGTCACCTTCAGCGGACTGGCCTTGTGCAGCTACACCCCTAGTTACATCCTCCACAGGCACCAGGATGTGAACATAATGTTTCCGAGGACAGAGCACCATCAACGGACTCTTTACCAGCTTCGAGTCCCTTGTTTTCGACTTCCAGAGGCACCGTAATGTCAAAAACATGTGTCCGCCAAAGATGCACCATCAACGGACTCTCTGCGAGCTTCGAGTCCCTTGTTTTCGACTTCCAGATGCACCATAATGTCAAAAACATGTGCCCAAGAAAGATGCACCATCAACGGACTCTCTATGAGCTTCTGGGGCCTTGTTACAATCCTCCAGGAGGCTTCTGAAAAGGAGCTCTCTAGTCCCGAGATGGTACCCGGTGGCAAAACCTCTTTTTGGCATCCTCCAGGCTTAAGGGGAATCCTCAGAGAGTGTCCGAAAAAAGTGCACTGTCGTCGGACTGACCGTTTTGGCTCGGGAGGGTAGGCCATGGAGCTCGCGCCAGCACCCCCAACTTTTTTTTACCCATGGTTAACCAGTAACTATGAGTCTCTTAAGGTTCCATAAGAGAGTCATACTATGACTCTTATGGAAAAGTAACTATGACTCTGTCATAGGGTCGGGGCAAAAACGAATCTCAAGAACATTAAGGCTAAATAAATATCAGAGTTGATCCAAATGATTGAGGGAAGTTGGCTAGCAATAACCCCAATTATGGGATAAAGATTGGCTCTGAAAGAGGAAATAGCCTGGAAATGTACTGTTGGAGGAATCGGTGACTTGGTCGCACTGACAGGTGGGATTCTGTATCAGCACGGTGGCTCAGTGGGTAGGGCGCGGCACCACGAACCTGAAGAGCACAGGTTCGAAACCCGCAAAGGGTAAGATTTCAGAAGAACATCTGAGAATCGCAGGTTCAAATCCCACCTGAAGCAACTATGTCCTAAGTTGCATATGAATCCCCGGAGAAAAATAACACACAAATCGCAATCAAACTCTGTAAACAGAACGTGGCAAACTCTGTAAGCAGAACATGGCATACTTTGAAGACAGAACTTGGCAAACTCTGTATACACAACCCGGCAAACTCTGTAAAAAGAATGTGGCAAACTCTGTAAACGGAGTGAGGCAAACTCTGTAAACAGAACGTGGCAAACTCTGTAACAGAACTCAGCAAACTCTGTGAAAAGAACCTGGCAAGTTCTTTAAACAGAAAATATAATATTTTGTTTTTATCTTTTTTTAAAGCCATTCGTCATACGGTAACACTTTATAATAACCCTCCGTAATAAACCATTTATGAAGCATTTGTTCATAGTTTGTTTATCATTTACAAATCGTTACCCCAACATTTACAAACCTTAGTAATGTATTTGTAAATGAGTAGTAATGTATTTATGAACCTGTTTTCTAATGATCTATAAGAGTTTTTTTATAAGGACATTAGTTAGCGATTTATAAATGAGTATTAATGTATTTACAAACATTTTTCAAATGATTTTCTAATGATCTATAATATCATATATAAGGACATGAGTAAGCTGTTTTGAAATGAGTACAGATGTATTTATGAACATGTTTCAAATGATTTTCTAACGATCTAAAAGATCATTTATAAGGACATTAGTAAGCTATTTGTAAACGAGTAGACTTGTGTGTATGAACATTTTTCAAACCATTTTCTAATTATTTATAAGATCATCAATAAGGTATATAATAATGGTCTGCTCACATTTTGTAAATAATTTACAAATGATTAAGCAAGCAAGTTTCAATGAGTTAGTAATGCTTTATAATATCCTTTATAAGGTATGTGCTGATGGTCTGCTCACCATTTATGAGTCATCATGAATAATCTTTGTCATGCATATGCTATCGTCCAATTCGTACGTGAAATAATATTTGTGAGCACATGTAACACCTTAGTTTATGCTTAATATAGGTTTTTAGAAACCATTTACTTACCATTAGTAACGTGTTTTGCATGGGTTGATATGAAGTGGGCACTGTCTATACTTTATAAGCATTTACAAATGGCCAGTAACTGAGGAACATACTATAGAAACCATTGACTTACCATTAGTAAAGTGTTTTGCATGGGTTAATATAAAGTGGGCACTGTCTATACTTTATAAGCATTTACAAAAGGCCCGTTACTGAGGAACATACACTATAGAAACCATTTACTTATCATTAGTAAAGTGTTATGCATGGGTTGATATAAAGTTGAGACTATCTATACTTTATAAGCATTTACAAAAGGCCCGTTACTGAGGAACATACACTATAGAAACCATTTACTTATCATTAGTAAAGTGTTATGCATGGGTTGATATAAAGTTGAGACTGTCTATACTTTATAAGCATTTACAAAAGGCCCGTTACTGAGGAACATACACTATAGAAACCATTTACTTATCATTAGTAAAGTGTTATGCATGGGTTGATATAAAGTTGAGACTGTCTATACTTTATAAGCATTTACAAATGGCCTGTTACTGAGGGACATACCATTAGTCAACACTTCTGCAGCAACAACTCCAAAAATGACCTCAAACGTTAGGTTGTTAAACATATCAATGGCAAAAACACACAACACAGCATCGAGGGAATGAAGTGAAATTGGAAAACATTTATTTAAAAAAACTACACTAACAATAAATTCACATTTAAACATGCATTCTAATATGCTAAACACAACAGCAACAATGGAACTTTAAATAAGGGGATCAGCTAGTTTTTTTTTTATTTACTGCCAAAAGTTTGCCAGACTCTTTATATGCTTTTAATTTGGCTACAATGCTTTCGTCCCCCTCTATGGCATCCTTACACCTCTGTGTAAAACTAGAGAGCTCCTCCGTGGAGGAAGAGTCGGAAGAAGAGTCGGATGACGCGTCGGAGGAATCAGGCCCTGACTTGGATGAAGCGCTTGAGTCGGTTTTCTGCGACTGACTTTTCTTCGCCTCTGGTGGACTGCCCTTGTCCTTTTTTCTTGCTGCTACAAACAGACAATGACAGAGGATGATTAGTGGAAAATATAGGCATGTGGGTGGCACACTAGTAAGTGTGATGGTCTTTGGAAGATAGTTTTCGGAGTTCAAAATCATCCTGTTACTGTTTTTTGTTTTATTACTTACTGTATTAAAAATATCATAATTACAATGCAGTTACATAAATATACCACAAAATGGCGCTCTAAGACCACAAATGGAAAATACGTGCATTGCCTGGGAGTCTAAACTGTAGCTACCAACACGATCCGAACACGTGGATCTCCGTGGTACAGTGTAGGAGACAGGCTAGAACAGGTCGATGCAAACGTACGTGAGGAAATGACTAGTATGAAACCACTAGTGTCAATCAACAAAAACACGAAGAGAGTATTGCTAGCAGGAAAATAACATTATGCACTTACATCATCAGTAACGCATACGGCAACACAATGTTAACTTTATGTACTTAGCATTAGAGATTATAAGCACGTGGTATTAGACCATGAAGGCACGTATGGGCTGGCACGAAAAGGTTTCAAGTTCCCAAGTGTATTGTCAAATATGGCAAATTGACTTACTCATAGCCAGTTGTTCCCTCAGGAAGTCGCTCTCAATTAGTCATGTCTTTCAGCATCTCCTGCTGCCAGTCCAATTTCTGCCTGGCCATCTCCAGCTCATGGCGCAGTCTAGTTGACGTCAATTGGGCATTAGGAGCGAGTGTGGTCCTAGCTAAACGTTTGAGGGAAAGAATACAACTTTTCAATAAAAATGTTCACACCGCTAATTTCCAATAATGAAGGTTAATCATATGCAAATTCAGCGAGAAGGGAAATAGTTTTGTTAGTCTAAGGTTACTAGCTACGTAGTGTAACAGGTGGAACCAACCATAGGAAAAAGTTATATTAAATGAAATGTATTATTTAATTAAAGCTTCAAACAATTATTTCACACTGAAACACTTTCCACCCTGTTCATGACAATATTCTTAACACAGATACCTGTCCTACTCACCGGTGAGTTCTTCTAACTGAAACAAAAGGCACAATAACCAGAACACAAAATATCATTGCCCCGTACAAACATGCACTAAATCCACTATGTGTTAATAACACTAGCAACATACATTCATAAATGCAATAAACTTATATACATAAATGCAACAAAAGAACATTTTGTCCATTAAACACATTACACAATCAAAATTCTATGTTTTTCACATTCACTATGCTGTTCGTTGCACTGTTCTGTTCAACGTTTAGTTCAAAATGGTTGAGCCACGGTCATCAAAGTGTATGGAAATGTTCCCAAGATGCATATTACCGTCCCGGACACTTTGCAGCTCAGTGACGATGTGGAGTCACATGTGGGAGGGTATTACTTACCACAACATCAATCAGTAGCGTGGGAGAGGGAGGGAGGGAGAGAGAGAGAGAGCGAGCAAGCAAGTGTGCTCCACGCACATCAGGCTCATCACACAAGGCTAGCTGTCCTCGTTCGTTGGCGTGGTGTAGTCTCAGATGTTGGCGACGAGCTAGTTTCTAAATATTAATACACTTTGCTAGCTAGCGAGGACATTCCGCCTCACACTACAACGTGCTATACTTCTTAGCAGTAACACCGGGCGATCTTCAGAGCTGGTGATGCAAATTCTTGCTTCCTCCACACGGCCACTCTACCGTAGTTCATCTGTAACACGGACACTAACAGACCTAACCAACTTGGAGTTAAACTTGCAATTAACTGACTTATCCTACCGTCACTCTTTCTCAATCACATGTGAGCTATCCGGGCGCCGCCATCTTCTCTCTTAACATTCTCCGTCTGCCCCTTGTCCCGCCCTCTCCGCTCTCTCCATTGGCCAGTGCACCAACTTTCCAGTCACTGATTGGCTGGACCTATGGTCAAGTTCTGTGGTGCTATTGGGTGTGGAACAGAGATTGATATCCCAAAGTTATCGCAGGGGCCAATGGAGAGAGCGGAGAGGGCGGGACAAGGGGCAAACGGAGAATGTTAAGAGAGAAGATGGCGGCGCCCGGATAGCTCACATGTGATTGAGAAAGAGTGACGGTAGGATAAGTCAGTTAATTGCAAGTTTAGCTCGAAGTTTGTTAGGTCTGTTAGTGTCCGTGTTACGGATGTTACGGATGAACTACGGTAGAGTGGCCGTGTGGAGGAAGCAAGAATTTACATCACCAGCTCTGAAGATCGCCCGGTGTTACTGCTAAGAAGTGTAGCACGTTGTAGTGTGAGGCGGAATGTCCTCGCTAGCTAGCAAAGTGTATTAATATTTAGAAACTAGCTCGTCGCCAACATCGGAGACTACACCACGCCAATGAACGAGGACAGCTAGCCGTTTCCACCACTACAGCCCCTGATGTGCGTGGCGCACACTTGCTCGCTCTCTCTCTCTCTCTCTCCCTCCCTCCCTCTCCCACGCTACTGGGAACATTTCCATACACTTTGATGACCGTGGCTCAACCATTTTGAACTAAACGTTGAACAGAACAGTGCAACGAACAGCATAGTGAATGTGAAAAACATAGAATTTTGATTGTGTAATGTGTTTAATGGACAAAACGTTCTTTTGTTGCATTTATGTATATAAGTTTATTGCATTTATGAATGTATGTTGCTAGTGTTATTAACACACAGTGGATTTAGTGCATGTTGGTACGGGGCAATGATATTTTGTGTTCTGGTTATTGTGCCTTTTGTTTCAGTTAGAAGAACTCACCGGTGAGTAGGACAGGTATCTGTGTTAAGAATATTGTCATGAACAGGGTGGAAAGTGTTTCAGTGTGAAATAATTGTTTGAAGCTTTAATTAAATA
Source organism: Sprattus sprattus (assembly GCF_963457725.1). Lineage (NCBI taxonomy): Eukaryota > Metazoa > Chordata > Actinopteri > Clupeiformes > Clupeidae > Sprattus > Sprattus sprattus. Next base: position 310,501 of record NC_137909.1, on the reverse strand, counting down.
ATACATTTCATTTAATATAACTTTTTCCTATGGTTGGTTCCACCTGTTACACTACGTAGCTAGTAACCTTAGACTAACAAAACTATTTCCCTTCTCGCTGAATTTGCATATGATTAACCTTCATTATTGGAAATTAGCGGTGTGAACATTTTTATTGAAAAGTTGTATTCTTTCCCCCAAACGTTTAGCTAGGACCACACTCGCTCCTAATGCCCAATTGACGTCAACTAGACTGCGCCATGAGCTGGAGATGGCCAGGCAGAAATTGGACTGGCAGCAGGAGATGCTGAAAGACATGACTATTTGAGATCGACTTCCTGAGGGAACAACTGGCTATGAGTAAGTCAATTTGCCATATTTGACAATAGACTTGGGAACTTGAAACCTTTTCGTGCCAGCCCATACGTGCCCTCATGGTCTAATACCACGTGCTTATAATCTCTAATGCTAAGTACATAAAGTTAACATTGTGTTGCCGTATGCGTTACTGATGATGTAAGTGCATAATGTTATTTTCCTGCTAGCAATACTCTCTTCGTGTTTTTGTTGATTGACACTAGTGGTTTCATACTAGTCATTTCCTCACGTACGTTTGCATCGACCTGTTCTAGCCTGTCTCCTACACTGTACCACGGAGATCCACGTGTTCGGATCGTGTTGGTAGCTACAGTTTAGACTCCCAGGCAATGCACGTATTTTCCATTTGTGGTCTTAGAGCGCCATTTTGTGGTATATTTATGTAACTGCATTGTAATTATGATATTTTTAATACAGTAAGTAATAAAACAAAAAACAGTAACAGGATGATTTTGAACTCCGAAAACTATCTTCCAAAGACCATCACACTTACTAGTGTGCCACCCACATGCCTATATTTTCCACTAATCATCCTCTGTCATTGTCTGTTTGTAGCAGCAAGAAAAAAGGACAAGGGCAGTCCACCAGAGGCGAAGAAAAGTCAGTCGCAGAAAACCGACTCAAGCGCTTCATCCAAGTCAGGGCCTGATTCCTCCGACGCGTCATCCGACTCTTCTTCCGACTCTTCCTCCACGGAGGAGCTCTCTAGTTTTACACAGAGGTGTAAGGATGCCATAGAGGGGGACGAAAGCATTGTAGCCAAATTAAAAGCATATAAAGAGTCTGGCAAACTTTTGGCAGTAAATAAAAAAAAAACTAGCTGATCCCCTTATTTAAAGTTCCATTGTTGCTGTTGTGTTTAGCATATTAGAATGCATGTTTAAATGTGAATTTATTGTTAGTGTAGTTTTTTTAAATAAATGTTTTCCAATTTCACTTCATTCCCTCGATGCTGTGTTGTGTGTTTTTGCCATTGATATGTTTAACAACCTAACGTTTGAGGTCATTTTTGGAGTTGTTGCTGCAGAAGTGTTGACTAATGGTATGTCCCTCAGTAACAGGCCATTTGTAAATGCTTATAAAGTATAGACAGTCTCAACTTTATATCAACCCATGCATAACACTTTACTAATGATAAGTAAATGGTTTCTATAGTGTATGTTCCTCAGTAACGGGCCTTTTGTAAATGCTTATAAAGTATAGACAGTCTCAACTTTATATCAACCCATGCATAACACTTTACTAATGATAAGTAAATGGTTTCTATAGTGTATGTTCCTCAGTAACGGGCCTTTTGTAAATGCTTATAAAGTATAGATAGTCTCAACTTTATATCAACCCATGCATAACACTTTACTAATGATAAGTAAATGGTTTCTATAGTGTATGTTCCTCAGTAACGGGCCTTTTGTAAATGCTTATAAAGTATAGACAGTGCCCACTTTATATTAACCCATGCAAAACACTTTACTAATGGTAAGTCAATGGTTTCTATAGTATGTTCCTCAGTTACTGGCCATTTGTAAATGCTTATAAAGTATAGACAGTGCCCACTTCATATCAACCCATGCAAAACACGTTACTAATGGTAAGTAAATGGTTTCTAAAAACCTATATTAAGCATAAACTAAGGTGTTACATGTGCTCACATATATTATTTCACGTACGAATTGGACGATAGCTTATGCATGACAAAGATTATTCATGATGACTCATAAATGGTGAGCAGACCATCAGCACATACCTTATAAAGGATATTATGAAGCATTACTAACTCATTGAAACTTGCTTGCTTAATCATTTGTAAATTATTTACAAAATGTGAGCAGACCATTATTATATACCTTATTGATGATCTTATAAATAATTAGAAAATGGTTTGAAAAATGTTCATACACACATGACTACTCGTTTACAAATAGCTTACTAATGTCCTTATAAATGATCTTTTAGATCGTTAGAAAATCATTTGAAACATGTTCATAAATACATCTGTACTCATTTCAAAACAGCTTACTCATGTCCTTATATATGATATAGATCATTAGAAAATCATTTGAAAAATGTTTGTAAATACATTAATACTCATTTATAAATTGCTAACTAATGTCCTTATAAAAAACTTATAGATCATTAGAAAACAGGTTCATAAATACATTACTACTCATTTACAAATACATTACTAAGGTTTGTAAATGTTGGGGTAACGATTTGTAAATGATAAACAAACTATGAACAAATGCTTCATAAATGGTTTATTACGGAGGGTTATTATAAAGTGTTACCCACACGTTTCACCCTAGAAAGGCGCCCGGTGTACGCCGGAGTATCCTTTCTGCCCCCGGTGATTTCGTAAAGCATCCCAGGTGCTGAGGTCCCACGGGGCCTCTACTTGGGAGGGTAGGGAATTTCGGTCGACCCCTCCCGCTGGCAGGCCGTTGCTGAGGATTGTGTAAATCAGTTGTAAAAGTCACACAGCAATCATATAATATAAAATTATATCTTTTTCGGTTTCCTAACCGTTGTCGGCAGTGGAAGTCGATTGTAAAAATCACAGGTACGGTGTTGCACCCCGCACAGTAACCGGAACCCCACGGGGTGGGCAGAGAAATCTGCCAGAACATCCAGCAGGAATGGCTGCGATGAAGAAGGGCAAGACCACAGGTCGCAAGGCTAAGTGGTCTGTAAAAGAACTAAAAACTTTGATGGAGATGGAGGAGGCTCTCGAGCAAGGCCAATACTCTGTATATTACATGAATGTGGAAATTGCAAGTCAGCTTCCAGGTAGGTCCTCCCACGAAGTGAAAGAGAAAAGACAGTGCATGAGACGGCAATCTCACAGGAGAAGCACTAAGCTCTTACTGCAGCCAACAGAGGCAAACCTGGAGAGGCAGGAAATCCCTGCTGAACTCAATCTGCTGATACAGCCACGAGGTTTCCAAGCAGTAACTGGCCTCAACAGAAAATTAAGGTGGCAAGCTGGTGCTCTCATTGACATGTACACTCACGAACACGAAATCAGGCGGGCGCTCACACTGGCAAGCAGGAAGGACCCGGGCGCAGCAGTGGCCATTGAGACCGCTACGGCGATGGTGATAAGGGAGGCGAGAAGAAAAGGTCCAGCGACCAAAAAGAACAGCAAAGCTGGCGAGCCGATGAAGCCCCGAAGCAAGCGAGAAATGAAGAGGGATGAGGTCCATAAACTCAGAAAACTAATGAGTACGGACCCGGCTAAGCTTGTTAGCTATGTCCTTGACGGGAGTGAAGCGACCGACTGCCCAGTCCCGCTGCCTCAATTACACGAAGTGTTTGAAAGGCGTTGGATGGGGTCAGAAGGTGCCTTCAAGGGCTTGGGAGGCTTTAAGGCCGCCAGCGGGGCGGACAACGAACACTTCTCCACCCTGTTCACCCCCGAAGAGGTGCTCACACACCTCAGAAAGACGGACAGGAAATCGGCACCAGGCACGGACGGCATCGGGCGGGATGACCTACTCCTCTGGGACCCGAAGGGTGTGAAGCTATCAAAACTCTTTGGCAGCTGGCTTGCGGCGGGGTTCATACCTCAGTGTGTAAAGCCCGCGAGAACTGTACTGATACCAAAGACCTCCGACCCTCTGCTGTTGAATGACCCGAATAACTGGCGCCCAATCACTATCGGCTCGATGCTGATGCGGCTGTTCTCACGACTGCTAAATGGGCGCCTTACGAAAGCCTGCACTATCCACGACAGGCAGCGAGGGTTCAGGGACTCTCCTGGCTGTAGTGAGAATCTTCACATCCTTCAAAGTCTGGTTAAAGCCAGCAGGAGGGAGAGAAAGTCACTAGCGGTGGTGCTCGTGGACGTGGCAAAGGCTTTCGATACGGTGACACACGAGCACTTGCTTGCAGTGCTCAGGCAGAGAGGTCTGGATGAACACATCATAAACACAATACAAAGCTCGTACGACGGGGGCGTAACTTGCATTGAAGCCGGGGGAGAACAATCTGAACCCATTGCAATGAAAGTCGGTGTGAAGCAGGGTGACCCACTGTCCCCATTGCTTTTCAATCTGGCTCTTGATCCACTGCTCCACACACTGGAAAGCCTCGGTAAGGGAGTAAATATCGCAGACACAAAGCTGGTCTCGCTTGCATTCGCAGATGACCTGGTGCTGGTCAGCGACACATGGAAGAACATGGATTTCAATATCAGAATCCTGAATGACTTCTGTGCCCTGACGGGGCTTAAGGTGCACGCAAGCAAGTGCTTCGGCTTCATGGTTACCCCCTTGAAACACAGCATGAAAATGAAAGTGAATGACTGTCCCCCCTGGCAGATCGAGGGGACACCAATAGAAATGGTTGAAAGTGGAAGGGCGGTAAGATATCTGGGAATTCAGGTCGGTCCAGTGAGGGGCCTCGAGAAACCCGACATTCTCAAAGAGTTACAAGTGGCGCTGGATAAGGTAGGGGCGACACCATTAACTGCCCCTCAAAAGATTTGGCTGCTTAAGACCTTCATAATCCCCAGGCATTTCTACCGGGCCGACCACTGCGACTACAGTATAGTTCGGCTGCGACTGCTGGACCGGCTACTACGTAGCACAGTAAAAACATGGCTGGGTCTAGCGCAGACCACATGTGATGGGTTGCTCTATGCTAGAGCGAGAGACGGAGGTCTGGGGCTACAAAAGTTGAGCGCCGTTATTCCTGCTATGCAGGCAAAGCGGTTGTGGAAACTTTTGCACTCTGATGATGAAGTCATCAGAAAGATAGCCTGGGACCAGAACGGGCTGGAGGACTGGAGAAGAGCTTGGCTCAAAGCGGGCGGGCAACTGGAGAAATTACCAACTCCAGAGGGTGTGCCAGTAACGAACGTTACTGAAGCAGATGGGGCCCCTCAGCTATCCCGGTACAAGAGACCATGCGAGTGGCAAGATGTAGAGTTCGACCGGTGGGCAGGCAAATCGGTGCAGGGAGTTGGAATAGCCTGGTTCAAAGACTCTCCAGAGTCTAATGCCTGGCTCTCCAAACTCCCAAAAGTGCAACACAAATTCTGCTCACAAGCACTACAGCTACAAGTGAGCGTCTACCCTACCAGGGAATTTATGGCAAGGGGCCAAAGCAAGTGGAACGCGAGTTGCCGAGGCTGTCACGCGAGGCTT